>NC_140494.1:98296196-98726196 GCF_964271855.1 Acomys minous | reverse complement strand
CAGTTTAATTTATTCACCAAAATGAAATAAGAATGTTTAAGGTGACAGTTAAGTTTATTACCATGATTTGATCATTATACAATGAATGCATAGATTGAAACATCACATTGAACTATATAAACAGTTATTAAATAAAAAACATTTAAAATACAAATCTCTATAAATGACAAATTGTTTTACAACATATAAAACTAACATATTTATTAGTATAGTTCACAAATAATAATCAAAAAACCTAATGTGAAAGATAAGTGCCTCATTACAATCACAACAATAGCATCCCCAAAAATGAAACAAATAAAATGTATGCAAAAGGGAAATGAAACAAATTATTAAACATTCACAACACTACTGATGCAAGCCTGTAAAAATAATAGGAAGCTGTATCACACTTCAAGACTAGAAGCTATAAAACCCAGAGGTGTGGAGACTCCTACCCTTAGTTTACTAGTCATCTTAAGAAAAGATCTTTAATGCATCTATTCTGTCATGTTTTTGTTGGCGTTAAACCAAATTAATTTCAGAAGTTATAGTTACACATGAATACTCACCAAATCCCCCAAAGAAGAGTAGGTAGGAAGTTACCCTAATGAAATGAGAATATATTGAAATGTCTATAGTTAAAGCAGTGTGGTGGGATTGGCTTAGTGGTAGACTGATGGACCAATGAAGCAGGATGGAAAACTCAGGAACAGCCAACTTCCTTGACATTTACTATGTGATAAAGGCAGGAGCTCAAAATTAGAAAAAGATGGACATTTCTGTAAATGGCAATGGAGTACGTGGATAACCATATGGAAAAAGATAAAGTTGGATCCATTCCCACTGTACATCAGTACAACTTATAAATAAATCAGACATCTACCTGTTAAAAACATCAAATGATACAAAACAATAGAGCTAAAATAGAATAATAAGTAAATTGCTTCACAAACTAAGAAGCTATGAAGCATTTCTGTGATTAAAATATCAGAAATTATAAAATATTAATAAATTCAATCAAAAGCAAGTTTTTATACAATAAAACAAAAGTGAGAAGCCAATCACAAAATAAGAAAAATACATGTAACTTAGACCTCAGCTAAAAAGTTAATATCCCTAATACACAAATGAAAACAAAAGAATCAAAATCTCAGAAGAAAAGGAGCAAAGGATTTTAAAACTAAGCGCTACACATCAGAGATCATAGCTATGAATTCTCAATAACATTCTCAATCTTTCTCATTACAAGAGAAATTCAAAACAAACCACACAAACATTTCTTCTTCAGTTATCATTTGGAAACTTGAAATATTTTAATATATTTTTACATATACATTTATATTATTACACATATATACAATAAACTAGCTACAGTAAGAAGAACCATGACACAATCAGGAATTATATAAATGTTACATTCTTAGTGTTTTGGGTATTTGTATTTGACAGCCTTGAAGAAAACATCTTTCCTATCTTGGTGCATCTAAAATTCTGAATGTAAATCAATCTCCATCACTTCTTGTCATTATCAACTTAAAACATCTAGCTAGACCTAAAAACATCTTAACCCCTAAACAACTAAGCTCCACTGTAAAACTTAGCTATATGGTCTTCAACTCCATCAGAGACTTGAGAAGGAATAAACTTGATTATCTGAGTACGCTGGGAGTGCAGGTTAGTAGCTTTCCAAATGAGAAGACGACAGAGACAGTTTTCTACCTGAATAGTTGCCCAAAACTCTCTATTATGTTGTAGCATCTTCTTCAGCCTTCTGGCCCAATATATCTGACAGACATATTTGTGAGGCAGGAACTATTGAGGACTTGCTTACCCTCTCTTGACAGAGTTTGGACGTTGACTCTGCCTGCGTCAAAGCTTGCCCCTTTTTAGCCAGAATTCTGTCTGTGGTAGAAATGAGGACATTTTGCCCATGGCTTGTTTGCCACGTTTAAAGCCATCATATTTTAAGAGTTTCTACATTAGAGAAATTAAAGTAGCCACTCCCATTTATTTCTAAGGAGACTACAAATGCCTACTCTTCATATATTGAAGGCAGTTTCTGTCAAAATATGAGTAGAGGGTTTTTTTATTTTTTAGGAATTTATGGACTAAATAAAAAGTAATTAAAATGTTAAGGATCTAAGGTAACCAAAACAATTTGTTAAAGGTGACTAAAGGTATAGGGCTTTACATCCAGCTGATTGGCTTGGCAAGATATGTCCACAGATGCAATAATAGCATAAACATCATGGAAGTAACCAGTCATTTTCTGGTTGGATTTAAGGCTCACTCCAAAAAAACGCAACTCATACCTGACACCTTGTTGGTCCAAGAGCATGTGGCTAGGCAGATCAGAGGCCCTAGGAGTGAGCCTAGTACTATTATGCTGTTAAATGGATATAGCATCAAACTGACTCCTGATGACTCACTGCTATGCCAATAGATTAATTAACCTCTCAGCACTCATCAGAGAAGCTTCTATTGGCAATAGGCAATGATTCACACCCAGACCCACAACTGCAAGGTACAGAGAATAAAAGACTGCAGAGTGCTCAGCCCTAAATGGGACATCTGTATCCTATTCCCAGTCTCCCAAGAACCAAGAATCATTATAAATAAAGGGGTAAGAAGACTTTAAGGGCCAGATATGGCAAATGAATACAAGTAAAGAATGTCCCCTGTTCCCAGCAGGGCTGCTACACGTATGAACTCACAGCAATATGACAGCATGCACAGCCTTGTGTAAGTTCCAACCAGACTAAACCCTAACACAGAGAGAGGAGGTAGACACAAAACCCAACCCCAGCCAAGGAGCTCGTGTCAATTGATAGCTGCTAGGAAAGGACGTTGGTGTTCTTCAAACCCTTGTAGCGACGCCACTATATTCCTGTGGGAAACTGAACAGTGAAGGCTATATGAGCAGCACAAATTGGACTTAATTGTGGGGGCAGGGGACTACACTAAGCTGGGTGGGTAGAGAAAGAAAGGATGGTTAGAGGAGTGAAGGAAGGGCTGAATAATATTCAAACATGCTGTACAAGTCTTCAAGAATTAACAAAAGTCAAATGTCCTAACTTATGTATCTGCTCCTGCCTATCTATTCTTTTGCTCCATTAATGACTGTCTACTGCACAAAAGGCTTCTCCGATGAGAAGTTAGAGCTGCAGTAATCTACATAAACAGCTGTATATTTAATTTTTGTTTCAATACTATGTCTGTTTATCAAAATAACAGTAATAGGTTACCCAGCCATAGGTTCTTGGTCAGAAACAGGACTAAGCCTCCCTTCCTCCTGTGGAGTAAGACATCAGGAGGGATTTGTTGCCCCATAACATTCATGCCATGGTTGCACTCATGGATGTATCTTGTCCATTTGTCACTAATGCAGCTCACAGGATTTACAGTTGTGTAAGACTGTTGATGACTTTTCTGCCCCAGCAGTTTGAATAGCACCTTCTATGAGAGCAGCATGGAGAAAGCTTCCAGAGCCAGAACCAGCTTGCTTTCTCCACGTCCTGTGACCCACCTGTGTGATG
Source organism: Acomys minous (assembly GCF_964271855.1). NCBI lineage: Eukaryota > Metazoa > Chordata > Mammalia > Rodentia > Muridae > Acomys > Acomys minous. The sequence continues at coordinate 98,722,678 of NC_140494.1, read as the reverse complement.
TCTTCAGCAACAGTCTTACTTATCATCAAGGTATGATGGGCAAGAGTTGTAGCAATTGTTTGAGGGAGCTCTTCATATGCTGACCCCTTCATATATTTTAAATGCACATTCTTTATCATATGTCTCTCTTTTAGAAGGTGTATTCCACTAAACTGTCTCCCTAGGTCTCCACCCACCAACTCAGAGGACATCATGTTTACTCCTATATAAAACCAAACATGCCTCCCTCACACACATTACAAAGTCACCCAACACCAATCTCGTCATTTTGCCAAGACCAACTCAACAAAATATTCCACCTCCTACACTCTTGCAAAATGTGATATATTAAAATTATCCTGTGAAAAATAACATGAAATTGCTTAAATGTTTTAGGTCAACTGGCATGTGAAATTAAATCGTCCAAGAAAAAGGAAAGGCAAGAAAAATACTTCATGATAAAAACCATAATAAACTAGGTTCAAGCCAGGTTTCCAATGCCAGGACCAGGTATTTTTGTTCTTGGTTAACAGGCAAATTTTTTACTCTCCAAAGTATACCTATCTTGTGATGTAAAGAGGTAATTTGAAATGATTTCTAAACACATTTTCTAAATTATTTATTTATTTTTATTTTATGTCCACTGATGTTTTTCCTGCATATATGTCAGTGTGAAGGTGTCAGATCTTGGAGTTACAGACCGTTGTGAGCTGCCATGTCGGTGCTGGGAATTGAACCCTGGTTCTTTGGAAGAGCAGTCAGTGCTCTTAACCGCTGAGCCATCTCTCCAAGCCCCTTTCTGAACACATTTAACATAAACTATTCAGTAATTACAAAAACTATATTTTAAAACAGGAAAATATAGATAAATACAAAAGAAATAAATTCATTAAGAGAAAAAGTTAAAATTCCCTCTACATATAAAATGGAAGGCACTGGAGTTTCATTACTTGTTGAAAAAATGATGTGGCTAATAAAAACCACAGTAATAAAAAAAATGTCTTTGGATCCCCTACTTGATTTCAGAAAAAAAAAGGGGGGGATATGATGTCCTTTTCTGGCCTCAGCAGATGCCTGCACTACACACATACTCACACACCCATACACACACACACACACACACACACACACACACACACACACACACAATAACTTTGACAGTTTTATTCCTTAGATTAATAGGTTAAATGTGGACACACGGTGGTGGATAACAAGGAAAACAACTTCCCTCCAACCTAGGTGTTAAATGCAGTTTGGGGTACATAAAACTTCCTCATCCAAAGAAGAGGAAAACTGTAATTACATGGGACTGACTAGTACTTAATATTTTTAAATTTCCTCTTTGAGGAGCTAATATAAAAATTCTGGAATAAGAAGAGCATAGAATATAAGAAATAAAAATCAAAGTCATGTGTGGTGGGCATAGGCCTGCAATCCCAGGACAGGGTTCAGAGGCGGAAGGATCATCACAAGTTTGAAGTTGGCCTGTTCTACATAACAAGTTCCAGGCTACCTGAAGGTACATAGACAGTCTTTAAAAAGGGTGAAGTGGGCTTGGCAGAGGGCAGTTCGCAGAGGGAAATGATATCACATGTAGTGATTGATAAGACTCTGAAAAGGGGTCAGAAATCACTATTTTCTATGCATGCCATAGTTCCCGAACCCCTCACTGTCACTACACTCAATTAACTAGTAACGTAAACAGATCTGAGAAGACACGATGACAGAGTACACCAGGACCTTACCAGCTAAGTACTGGTCAGACACCATCACTGACAGTGTGAAGGGCTCAGGCGATACAGGAAAAGCTTACTCATACACCATACACCTTGCAACGGAAATCATTGGAAGCAAAGTCATTAGCTTTCAGAGAATAATATTATAAAAACCTAAAAATCTCCAAAGGACAATACTAAAATAAATAAGTACATTGAGATCTGTGGGTGAGAGTTCTGTCCTATCAGAGTGCTCAGGGTTTGCACCATGGTGACGTAGACACCTCAGAGAAGTAACAATGTGATCTAGACACCTCAAAGCAGTAACAATGGGATCTGGAATCCCAGCTGATCAGGGAAACCCAGGGAGGAACCTTTCATGGACGCGGAGTTTCTAGTTAGCCTTCTCCCAAGTAAGGTTAAGCGAGAGAAATAAAGAGCCATGGAGAGAAAAATTCCAATCCCCTCTTTCTTGAAAACTGCATCCAAACGGGGATTTCAGAGCTTCAACAATGTAGACTTTCCCTGGCCTTCTTTGTGTCCGTGGTTCCCGAGCGCTTTCATTCCGGGAACGGTTTCAGTGAAATTCATCTTGAAGGGGAAAGATTGATACAACAGAAAGGCTCCACGTGATTTAGACGGTGTAGCAATAGAGACAGGACAGCCAAACCAGCATTTATTGGAACCTCCTCTTACGCGATCCCTTCCCTCGGCCGCCAAGATGAAATTAGTTAAAACCTGAGTCCTCTCTCTAGAGTGATTCTACAGAGACCCTGTCAGGCCTTCCATCCGTGTTGGGGACTGTGGTAAACAGAACCTGAAGATGAAGTTCCATAACCCAAAGTCTCGTACCATCATTATTTAGATGATAATAGTACTTGCATAAATGTGGAGAACTATTCATTAAAAGCTAAGATAAAAGAAGGAAAACGTTTGTTGAATGTGTCTAATGCTGTGTGGCATTACAACTCTGCCCATTTTACTGGTGGGACCCAGAGCCTAAGCAACTTGTACAAAGCCTCGAGGGTACTGAGATGGAGCAGTCAGTGAACTCTGACTTTCTGGCTCCTTGCTTTCACATTCTAACCAGTCTAATCAAGACACAGTGGGTCAGGCAGGCACTTACCCTTTCAGTTTGTAGCCACATGGCTTCTCTCTGCAGCTTCTGGACACAAATAGCTCTGGGAGAAAAAGAAGGTAGACCGTCTCCCCATCTGTTTCTGCTTCCTTGCTTTTAGGACCAAAACTTCTAGTTTTTTCTTGGTTTCCTGGCTGAACAGCAGAGCATGCTCTCTGAATCTGCCTTTGCCCTGGGGCTCCTGTACAGTCTCTGCAGAGAATGACAGCGTACTTTCCTAGCACTGTGGGCCATCACAGGGGTCTGAAGACTGGTTCTGGATTGGAAATCTCAGCGAGGTATTGCAGAGAGTTCACAGATCCACTGTCAAAAGTCTGTGCACACACATACACACACACACACACACACACACACACACACACACCATACAAATACACCCTTGATAATACATCACGTGACTTTTAGTAGTTCAAGTTGCATACACAATTTTTTATATGCACAATTAAAAGCAAAGTACTATGAGAAAATATTTTTTTGCTCTTCTGTGCTGAAGCACACACTATACACAACACGCCACATCTGGCCTGGATACTTCATGGGGAGACAAAGGACCCAACAGCAACGTACCAATAATCCTGTCTTCTTTATTGTTCACAACAGCTTCATAAGGAAGACCTATCATTCTCCACATAAAATGGCGGAGCACCCAGGATATACACTACAGAATCCTCAGTCAATCCCACTGAGCTCCTTAAACTCTAAGTACATTATTGACAGCATCCAACTTTGCCTCCCACCAGCAGGTTTGTCTTCACTAAACAGCACATAATATCAAGCCATTTTCAAGAAATGACTTCATAAGTATAAATATCAATATGGGAACTAGTAAAGTTTTCTGTGGAAACTTGGCTCATTGCTGCTGTTCAGGATATATATATATATTTATATCTAATTACATAGGCATGAAATAAATCTCTGAATTTAGATAAATTTAAGCAACAACATTAAGTATGGTTTTGTTCCAAAATAATGACAGAAGTGGTCTTGGAGAAGTTGACAAACTTTTACAAACAGAAGGCCATCTTCTAAAATCACAGTACAGCGGTCTGTGTGTGCTTTGAGGCCATATGGATACATCAGTGGGAACCTGCTCACCCTCGGCTCAACAGTGACAATAACAATCCTTCATTAGTCAAATACACACAATTGCCCCGACCCCAGAGTCAGTCTGAAAGATTCTAATCCCACTCCAAAGAGGAAAGAGAAAAGCAAGTCATTAAAACAAAATTATAATCAGCCCATAAAGCTGGTTCCTATGATTCAAGTGCAAAGAAGACGTTGGAGTTTCTCTGGAAGCTCTGAGAGGATTTTTGTCTGTTGCTTCAGAGACAGTTGCCATGACAACTTCATTTCCAAGTGAATCTTAGACAGGCTTCTCTCTAAAGCCCTGTTACCTAATGACTTGCTCCAGTACAAGCAGCAAGCAAAAAACAACTATGTTGATGTTTTCTCTTTTTTTGTGATATCCCCAGCATCCAAAGCTTGAGTCTCAAAAAACTGACTTCTTTCTTTTATTTATGTATAGTTTAAATGACATATTATTTCTACATCATAGAATATAAAATTTTTTACATACAACATTTTTGCATAAGGTAGATGTATGTGTATTAGGCTTCTGGAAGACAGTGAATTGCAAGTACAGTCCAGAGCCAACCATTAAACGCTATGAGGCTCTGCCTTGCATAGGAAGAAACACAAGCTTCTTAAAGCCTTCACCCCTACGTTCTATTCTCTTTAGTACAGAAAAGTACTCTGCACCCTACCAAGGAAGAAACATAAACACCAACCCAACCACAAATCCTTTAATCTACAATGGTGTCTTGCCTGCATTATATGCTAGTACAAGGGTGGTGGAAAAAAGCTTGTGGGAGTAACCAACCAATATCTTAACTTAATGCCCACCACATGAGATGGAGCCCAAACCCAACATCGATTGGGTGATCAAACACCTGAGACTAGAGAGCCAACAGATCTAGAGGGAAAATAAATGAAAAAAAGTAACAATAAAATGACTCCTAATGACATACCCATAGATCAATGTCTTGACCAGCCATCATCAGAGTAGCTTCCTCCTGCAAAAGACGGAAACAAATACAGAGATCCACAGCCAGGCACTATGCAGAGAGTGAGAGACCTTAGAACATTCAGCCCTAAATGGAGTGTCGCCATAATATTATCCCCTTCAGAGATCAGGAAGCCCTGAAGCAGAGAGGCAGGAAGAGTGTAAGAACCAGAGGGGATAGAGGACACCAGAACAAGCCCCTCTAAATTAACTCACAGAGACTAAGGCAACACGCATAGGGCCTGCACACATCTACAACCAAAGGGACCCCAGAGCTTAAAAGAAGTAGACACACAACTCATCCCTAACCCAGAAGCTGTCTCCAATTGATAACTACTTGCAAATGAAAATTTAGTTTTCGGAGAGATGGCTCAGCGGTTAAGAGCACTGACTGCTCTTCCAGAGGTCATGAGTTCAATTCTCAGTAACCACATGGTGGCTCACAACCATCTATAATGTGATCTGATATCCTCCTCTGGCCTGCAGGCGTACATGCAGGCAGAGCTCTGTATACATGATAATAAATAAATAAATCTTTAAAAAAAAAAAAAGAAAATTTAGTTTTCTACAAAGGAGTCTCACTGGGGAAAGAGACTACTCTTAAAGACAGGCCCACGCCCAGCAGTAGATGGACAACAGTAAATGACCTCAGCAGCATCCTTGGCGATTCCTTGTTTCATAATGTCATGCCAAGACTTTTCTTTTTATTATCTTATTTTTCAATTTTTTATTTTTGTGACTCACTCTGTAGACCAGGCTGGCCTCAAACTTGCAGAAATTTGCTTCCCACCCCACCCCCTCCCACATGCTGGGATTAAAGGCATTCGCCAACCACACCTAGCCTGCAGTTACAGCTTTTTGAGGAGCGTTTTCTTGTACACATGATTGACAGGTCCATTTAGATTAACTCGTGGGAGAGGACAATAACATGTCTTTGAAATTGTGTAATCTTTGAGGTATTTAGAATGGCATGACTCCTCGAGGGACAAAGGTGGAATTCCAATCCCATTCTTGTGATCAAATATCACATAAGGTATCTGTAAAATATTTTTAAAAATTTTTAAACAATAATAAATCTATAGACTACCCATGCTTTATCAGGAGAAAATAGCCTTTCCATAATGGGCCTCAACAACCCCTGCTCCCTCCACTCCCCATTGCCACACAGTATTTTAACTCTAAATGGGGGAGGAAGTGATAATGATGCTTCCTCCCTCTTTCACATGATATTTCAAATCCAAAGGAGTGAAACTGTGGTATTTTCCCATCCTTAAAATTAGTGAGTTACCAAGGAAATGGGAGCTAGAATCCAATGCTAATGTGAGGAGGAGAGTGCATCCCCGATGACCTCCAAACCTGACAAACCCTGAGAAAGCACCTAACAGTCTGTTTTATGATTTCAGTAATACCGCTACATGGAAGGAAGGCTCGCGTGCTTGTGGATTTAGTTCAAGGACTTTTAATTATGCTTTTCCATAAGTAGAAATATTTTCTGGATATTTATAAAAAGTCTATCTTATCATCATCTCAGAACCTGGATACAAAGATGAGCACAACTTTTGCCCGTAAAGCAGATTTCACAACAGTCACTCTCTATTATTAGGCTGTGATCAGTGTGAGTCACATGCTTATTATCCCAGGAAAATTGTCGCTGGCCCTTTCAGTATCCCAATTAAGTGGTTAGAATGCGGACTTGGAAACCTTATTTCTCAATACAATTCTAGGTTTTCTATTTACCAACTGTGTGATCTTGGGAAATTTGTTTAACCTTTCTGTGAATCCCCAATGTTTGGTGTTAAAATGGGGAAAATAACCAAAATATAAAGAACATTTTAATAAGTAAATGGGTACTCTCTGACACAAAGAAAGTACAAAATAAATGTATAGCTACTATTATTGGTAAAGATTATATATTTTAATTACTTTAATTCCAGTAATTACTTTACTTTACTTAGCTGACTATGGTGACATACACCTGTAATCTCAGCACATAGTAGGAAGAGGTAGGATGATAAGAAAGTGGACCCCATTTGCTGCAATATAGTGAGTTTCAGGCCAGCCTATACTACACGATACCCTGACGCTAATAAATAAATACGTTTTTGAGTAATACAAATAAAACCTCCTCCGGCTCTCTAGTTTTCATACCGCTTGGAGATGCTATGTAGGCCCCTGTGGTAGAAAAGACAACAGTCCACGTCTTGCCTGTTTGCAACTCTAACCTGACAGACAAGATATACCCACTGATGCACTAGTGGCATGACTGTTAACAGAAGCATCCAGAAGCTCTCTAATTAGATTAGAAGCCTGCTCCGCAGAAGGGAAGTCACAGTTGGCACTATAAGCCTTGCCAATCACCTGCCACTTGGGAGATCAGAGGCCCTAGAGAGTAATTTGCTATTGTTGTTTTGTTAGATGGTCATGTTGTCAAACTGCCTTCCAAATAAATAAACTAGAGTTGTTCTGAACGTGTGTCAGAGAACTTCTTTTTCCACTTGGCAGCAGTTAACGCAGGCCTTCATACATTGTCAAAGTGCTCGCAATCACTGACTTAGTGTTCAGCTATATATAATATGGCATCTATGTCAATCCCCCCACCCAGAGGTTTGGGGAACATAGCAAAAGAGCGGGCAGAGAAATGTAAGAGGCCGGGGATAGGCAAAAGTGGTGTGAAATGCTGTCCTCTGTGCATGGAATGGTTGTAGCACTCAAGGACTCACAGTACCTGAGGTCATCCTCAGATGGCCTGTATAAGACCAAGCTGGTCAGCATTCTAGCATAGATAGGGAGTCATAGATCCCATCCCTTATTGAGGAACTACTGGCAATTGATGGCTGTCAGTGGAAGGAGAGTTATTTTTCTGTGGGGATCTGGACACTGATAGGTTGGTTGCCCATGCTACAGTGGAATACTCTACATGCATGACAGCACAGACATGGCTTAGGCAAAGTGAATTGGGACTGTAGGAATGCATGGACACACTTTAAGCATATTAGAACATCCAGGCTCAAGAACATACCAGAAATATCAGACTAAGGAAAGAGTACAGCTCGCTCACCTGGAACCCACAAAGAGGAGAGCAGCTGAAGTTTCAGTGATGATGGTCCCACACTCCTGTCATCTGACCACTCAGTGTATGTATATCACAGGGTCTCCAATTCAGCTCAGTCCCTGCTGTTCATTTGGAGTGCTCAGATTGTCATCTGTCACTCTGTCAATTCATATTTACGGGTCGGTCATCAATCTGTCTTCCCATTCATTCACCTAGATATGGTCTTGCCCTTCATCTCTTCAAGCTTTACTCCACCTCATTCCTGTAGCTCAGCTCAGGCTCAATGACAGAAGCAGCAACACTCCCAAGCAGGGTTAGTTATCTGTCCCCCAGCCACACAGAAAGACTCTCTATCTGTCTTCCCATCTCTATCATCTTCCTCTTTTGTCCTCTCGGGCCTCTTTGATATCTTTTGAACTCTGCTGTGGTCTTTTTAACCTTTCCTACCTGTCTTATACCTTACATATATGTACATGTGTATATATGCATATATGTTTGTGTGCTTATACATATGTGTACATATGATAAATTTATTGTGTGAAGTATAGCATGTGATATGAGAGATAACTTAATAATTAAAACTGGAAAGGGCTATATCAAATGTTGCTATGCAAACATAAAGGTGCCATGGTTACCTTTAATTGTCAACTTAATACACCTGAGAAGAGAATCTATGAAAGATTGGCCTGTGCATATGTCTTTGGGATATTATCTTAATTAAGTGGAATGATGTGGGGAAGACCCAGACCACTGTGAGTGGTACCATTCCCTATGCAAAGAGTATTGATAACAGTGGCAAAATGGAACTGAACTAAGGTAAGCAAGCAAATAAGCATTCATTTATCTCTGCTCTTGCTTCACCACAAGAAAGAAATATAATCTCAAATTGTAACTTAAAATAAGTCCCTTCTCCCCTAAAGTTTCTTTTTTCCTTGTATGGTAACTAAGCTTTCTACTTTATTTAACAATTTTATATTAGCATGCACAGTATTAGGGGGATTTGTTATCTTATTTTTATTTTATTATTTTTAAAAATAAACACAAATAAAATTGTTTTTATTGTTTCTTTTACCTTTTGGAATTATAATTATATCATTTCTCCCTCCCTTTTCCTCCCTACAATCCCTGCCATTTACCCCTGCTTGCTCTTTTTTCAAATTTATGGCCTCCTTTTCCATAATTGTTGTTACTTTTCGTCAGAGTAATTTATCACAGTTATGGAAGTGAATCTAGAACAGGGGCCTGCATCCAGATCCTCAGTGTGCAGATAAAAGCTGGGCATAGCAAAGCACATCCCTAACTCCAGCACTGTTGGGTCAGGAACAAGGAGATCTCCACAACTCACTGGCCTGCCAGTCTAGCCAAAGTGGGAGCTCCAGGTTCCGTGAAAAGCTAAGTCTCAAAAAAAATTCAGGTAGAGACCACTAGAGGAAGGAACTGACATCAGCCTCTGTCCTGTACATGTAAAGATGACACAAGAGAGAGCACTTAGTCACATCTGAACAGAGGCAACCAAAGAAAAGTGACAGCTTCAAGGAAGAACATTCAAGACAGAATAATCAATGGCTAAGCAGTGAATCAAAAATACATGCTAAGTTTAAAAAAAAAAAAAAAAACATCAACCGGAAGAAAAAAAATGTTAAAACAAGTCTGCAACTGACAGCAAGAACTTGAGACAAATAAACCTGAAATGAAACCCAAACTGTATTCTACATTTAGGTGAATCAATCTGTCAGTTCACCAAATCAAGACAGTGTCCCTCTCATTTAAATATGAAGTTGTTTATGCATATTAAATTATACCCCAGTGAATGTTTGTTTAGCATTATTAACTGTATTTATAAAATTTTAGGGAGCAAGGTGGTGAGAATTTCAAGAATGAAGGGAAAAAATATGTGACTAACAGCATAAGGGATGAGCTAGATGTAACTTTGAGCCACGTGACTCTCTTGCTCTTATCTTCCCATGTAACTTTCACTTAGTTTAGTTTAATCCAGTTTTTTGCTGAATATTTCATGATTTTATATAAGTCTAAATTAGATCAAAACTTTCTTCACAATGGGTTCTAAGTCCTGTAGCTTTGGTGCACATTAACACATTCATCAATAATCATGGGTACATTCTATACCTCAGAACCCACTAGATGTAATGGAGTTATACATACACAGTATGCAGTAGGTATATATATTGCAAACCTGTAAGTGCAGAGATTCTTTTTTGACATCTGAAATAATTCATCAGCGTTTTGATAAACAACCATTTTATCCTCACTTGAAATGAAACAAAAAGGAATACAGGCTACATAGACCTACACTGACTGAAATTTGACTTGGGAGCCTTTATGTTGACATGCTAAAGGCAATGATGCAGGAAAGTTTCTGCCTGTCAGTCAAGGTGGTTGTGAAAGAAACTTTTCCCTTCTCATCATCATTCAGGCAACTAAGTGACAGAAATGGCTGCAGAGGATCTAGAGGTGCCTGGCACATGATTCGTCAAAGCTGAGTTGCTTTTTAAAGGACTTGGGTTCAAGAAGAGTATTGGTGAGTAAAACAGAGTTGTATTAATTGATACAAGAATACCATAAAACCTGTATTTTATTAACAAATGTTAACAACACGAAACACATCATCTGCGAGCTACAAAGTGTCACATGGTTAGGACTGGTCAGGACAATCCCCAAACCACAGAGTAATTTCTGGGAAAGACAATGTGTAGTTTGAGGGGTAAAAGCCTAACAGAGACATTTTAACTGATTAATAAGATTAAATTAACCATTTTATATGTACAAAGAAACCACACAATGTAAAGAAGCAATGACCTTCATGCAATCCTATCGTAGGACACATGAGACTAACTATAGAAAACAGCACTTACATTTTTTTTCTTCTGGTTGATTTTTTTTTTTCACTTGCTGACATTTTTGTTTCAGTCCTCAGTGGTATGCTCTGATATTTTACATTATTAAGGAATTCTATTCTGGCTACAGTCTTGTTACTTTTCCCTTTCCTGTTCTTGTGATAGTCTTCTGACAAAATAATCTAAAGAAGGAAATGCTAGTTTTACTTCACGGAGTATTGGTGGTGAGGTAGTCAGGGCAGCCGGAAATTGGAGCAGCTGTGACATTGCACCCACAGGCAGGAAGCAGAATCGATCAAGCACGGGGCTCAGCTACCTTTCTCCATTGTATAAAGTCTGGAGTCCTCACCCAGGAGATGGATCTGCTCACTTCATTAGCCGAATCACAACCACCTCTCAGACGTTCTCGTAGGAACCTTAATCTAGATGACACCTCACAAAGTAGCCAGAGGCAGATCTCCCAGGTGATTCTAGATTTCAAGATGATAATCAACACTAACCGTTACAGTTCCCCAGGAATTGGTGGGGTCATCCAAACTCCTCCCCCAACCATGATGAGACTTTTACAGGCCAGATCTTGTGTACATAACCACAGCTGCTGTGATTTCATGACTGACAGCCAAATGATATCCAGGAGATGGTTGGTTTTTTTAATTACTTAAACTTTTTCTTATTTTTTACATATACATTTATATTATTATACATATATACAATAAACTACCTATAGCAAGAAGAACAGTGACATAATCAGGAATTATATAAATGTTACATTCTTAGTGTTTTGGCTATTTGTATTTGACAGCCTTGCAGAAAACGTCTTTCCTATCTTGGTGCATCTAAAATTCTAAATGTAAATCAATCTCCATCACATCTTGTCATTATCAACTTAAAACATGCAGCTAGACCTAAAAACATCTTAACCCCTAAACAACTAAACTTTATTGTAAAACTAAGCTACCTAATCTTCAACTCCATCAGAGACTTGAGAAGGAATAAACTTGATTACCTGAGTATGCCGGGAGTGCAGGTTAGTAGCTTTCCAAATGAGAAGTGACAGTTTGCCACCTGAATGGTCACCCAAAACTCCCCATCTTCTTCAGCCTTCTGGCCCACTATATCTGACAGACATATTTGTGAGGCAGGAACTATTGAGGACTTGCTTCCCCTCTCTTGACAGAGTTTGGCCATTGACTCTGCCTGCATCAAAGCTTGCCCCTTTTTAAGCCAGAATTCTGTCTGTGGTAGAAGTGAGGACATTTTTCTCAGTGGCTTATTTGACACATTTTAAGTCATCTCCATGAGGAGGTTTTTTTGATGTGCATCATCCTCTTTGAGGTAGGCTGGGTGTTGCCAAGAGTTAACCTGTCTCATTGTCAGTGAATCTTTAAAATAATAAAAAAAAAAACATTTTAAAAAGCCATATTCTGAGATAGCACCAGATAGATTTCCAAAGTGGTTGAACTAGTTTGCATTCCCACCAGCAATGAAGGAATGTTCCTCTCTCCCCACATCCTCACCAGCATGTGGTGTCGCTTGAATTTTTGATCTTAGCCATTCTGATGGGTGTAAGATGGAATCTCAGAGTTGTTTTGATTTGCATTTCCCTGATGATTAAGGAGGTTGAGCATTTCTTTAAGTGTTTCTCAGCCATTTGATATTCCTCTGTTGAGAATTCTCTGTTTAGTTCCAAGCCCCATTTCTCAATTGGGTTATTTGGTTTGGTGGTGTTTAATTTCTTGAGTTCTTTATATATTTTGGATATTAGACCTTTGTCAGATGTAGGCTTGGTGAAGATCTTTTCCCAGTTTGTAGGCTGTCGCTTTGTTCTCTTGACAGTGTCTCCTGCCTTACAGAAGCTTCTCAGCCTCATGAGGTCCCATTTATTAATTTTTGACATTAATGTCTGGGCTGTTGGTGTTCTGTTCAGGAAGTTGTCTATTCCACTCCTTGGAATATACCCAGAAGATGCTCCAGCACACAACAAGAAAATTTGCTCAACCATGTTCATAGCAGCCTTATTCATAATAGCCAGAACATGGAAACAGCCTAAGTGTTCCTCAATAGAAGAATGGATAAAGAAACTGTGGTACATATACACTATGGAATACTATTCAGCTATTAAAAACAAGGAATTCCCAAAATTTGTGGATAAATGGATTGAGCTAGAAATGATCATAATGAGTGAGTTAACCCAGAAGCAGAAAGACTCAAATGGTATATACTCACTTATATCTGCATATTAGCCCAAGGGGCATGTCCCACGAAAGCCTTCACTTACCAGGAAACTGAGACAGAGGGGAGGACATTCTAGTGGGACTCTAGATGAGAGAATCATGGGAGAATGGCAAAGTAGAAGCATCCAGAGGGTCCTAGAAGCCTATAAGTAGAACATTATGATAGACAGATTTGGGCACAGGGGTCCCGCTCAAACTAAGGCACCAGCCAAGGACAATACAGGCCATAAAACTGTAAACCCCTACCCAGATCTAGACAATCCACAGTAGAGTGGAGAGTGGGATATTACTTTCTCACATACTCTGGTGCCTCACCTTTGACCGTGTCTCCTGGAGGGGGAGACCTGGTGGCACTCAGAGGAAGGACAGCAGGTTACCAAGAAGAGACTTGATACCCTATGAACATATACAGGGGGAGGTAATCCCCCTCAGGAACAGTCATAGGGGAGGGGAATAAGGGGAAAATGGGAGGGAGGGAAGAATGGGAGGATACAAGGGATGGGATAACCATTGAGATGTAACAAGAATAAATTAATAAAGGAGAAAAAGGCCATATTCTGCATGTCTCTGAGGGTAGGTTTTTTGTTTCTTTCTTGGTCTATAGAGGGTTATTATTATTGGGAATTGGTTACAAGTTATTGGTCTTATTTAGAAAGAAAACAAAGTTAAACTCAGCACTGTCTCTCTTTTCCTTTATCTTATATTCTTAGATTTGGAGATAGGGGTTCAAAAGAAAGAAGGAGTAATATAGAAATATATAGGGAAGATAAAACAAAAAGTGTGTTCATGAATCTACTCCTCACCTTAATGTCTCAATTATCACTCACAAGGTTATTTTTAATTCACTGATACAGAATGTTGTAAATAGATGCAAAATAAATTTAATTTTAGATACAGTGGTATAGAATTCAAATGTATGTTTAATCTTAATTTATATATATTTAATATATATTTAAATATATATTAAATATATATATATTTCTACTCTAATATGAGGTATTGTACCCATATAACACAATTATAATACAAAGTTTTTTCAATACTTTGAAAGTTTTATTGCATGCTATTTAGGATAAATAAGTTATACAAGTTAGTTGTTAGTTGATCAAATCATGGTCAGGTCAATTGCTAGTCTACTTTTATCTCAAGTGTCATGACCCCTCCAGTGGAGTCTATGTGACAAACGCGACACGGCCTGAGGCTATGACCCCTACCCAGGGGAGAGCCTCCTGGAATGGGGCTGATGTTTCTTCCAGGAGAAATTGGTTGCACTTCTTCCTTTCTCTCTTTGTGATTCTGTTCCTATTCTTCTAACTTAACTCTACTTCACTCCCGAATCGGGACTTTTCAGTCGTGACCACGATGCTATGAGACGACCCTAACTCCGGGCTGCAGCCAGGGGCTGTTAAGGGCTGGAATAGTTCTGCTTCACTTCCACTTATTAAAGGAGACATGACTGAAAATTAATTATTAGTTAATAATTTGTGCTATGGATTACAAAGAAATAAAGTGTTTCAAAAGAAAGCTCCAGATAGTGGCGCTCAGGTATTAGAAAAGAGAGTGAAAAGAAAAAGCTGTCTTGGCACACAGGTGTTAGGCATAAGTTCTGTTTATGGGAGAACGTTGACCCTGGACAAAGGGAGCACATGCATATTGATACCAAGCCAATAACTTAGAAGCGATGATGTCTTTGCTGTGTGTTCTGTACCCTGTATTATTTCATTTAAAGTTACAATTCAAAATATGAAAACACTATTATTTGCATTCTGTACCTGTACTGTGTAGGCTTGATTGCTCACTGACTTCCTCGAATCTACTCCGTGGGCACTGTAACCACCACAAACCCCCTCTGTTTTTGAAGTGTATGTATAAAAATTTAGATTGCCTGCCTGAAAAATACACTCAGAGATGCAAACTCAATTCTGGGTCGCTCTGTTTGTCACTTCACCTTATCTCTGTCCAACAACGCTTCGAGAGCTCTCACTCCCAAGGACATATCCCCAACTGAGCCAGTCCATGGCAACAGGAATATACATCTTAGATATGGCAGATAGATATGATTCTATAGAAAAATGAGGTAGAATAGTTAGATCAGGTCTTCAAAAAACCTCAGAGACAGTGTTTTATAGCAATCCTTCCATCTTTCAGCTCTTACATTCTTTCTTGTCTCCCTTCTCCAGTGTTCCATAGGCTAAGGAGGGAGAGCATGGGTTAGGAGCCTCAACTGGTATTTATTCTCAGGATTGACCAATTTTGATTTTCTTCTAGAGCAGGCAGCTTTTTCTGGGGGACTTGGTCTTATCCAGATAACTGAAAGGCACATTTGGTTTGACTCTTTGATGAATGGGAAACAGGATGTCTCTATTCATTATCAGAAAGCATCCTACTAGATAGTGATATTTCAAGGATTATGGTTCCTGGGACTAGCATTAAGGTAGTCATCTATTAATGGCCTTCTAGGTCATTCAAGATGTTATATCTCTTCCCAGGGACAGAGATACAACTCAAGTTCCATCTTCATATGAGTTATGTTGAGGTTCAGGAATTTATTTTTATATTTTGTATCCCTGGTTACACATAGTTGTACATGGATACATGTAAATATGCCTTATTGAGGTACAACTGAAATTCAAGTAAATGAACACAGTTTATGTGACCAGTAAAGAAATTTTAACAAAGTATGTATCCATGTAATCAATATGTGGTATTTCATTTTCCTAAAAACATTATGTATTATAACTAGTTTCCCCTTCTCCCGTCATGTGACTCTACTTCTGGGGGACATGAGCAAATGTCTATTCTTTTCAGATAGGGAACCAAAGGCAGAACAAAGTAAGGATACTACCAAATTATATTTGGTGAATCAATGAGTTTATTGGGGTTACTGACAGTAGTACGGATGAAGCATACCAGGAGCAGGAATCCCTCACATCCACCTGCATCACCAAGAAACCCCAGAATGAGTGACACCTCTTGAGAACTGGGAATCTACAGCTCACAGTACAATTCCCAGGCACCTCTACAGATTAGAGACTGTCTCTTACAGGTAGCACAGTTGATCTGAACCTCTTCCAAGCAGCTCAGCTAGTCTCCCCTTCTTCCTGGTGGCCATTCTATCTCTGTCCCCTCTAGGCAGATCAGCTTGTGTGGGAGTGTCTCTCCGGGATGCTAGCTGCTTATAAACACAGGAGAGGAAAGGGTTCTGAAAACTTAAGTCAATTTTAGGGACTTCATAAGAAACTGAGTTCTCAACTTCCTGATCTTTTTGTTTTAATTCATTCATTCATATGGCATCTCAACTGTTATCCTATCCCTTGTATCTTCCCATTCCTCCCTCCCTCCCGCTTACCCCGTACTCCCTTCCCCTATGACTGTGATGGGGGGGGGGGGGGAATCTCCTCCCCCTCTATATGCTCATAGGGTATCAGTTCTCTTCTTGGTAGTCTGCTATCCTTCCTCTGAGTGCCACCAGGTCTCCCCATCAACTTCCTGATCTTAAAGAGCTTCCCTACAGATGGAACATTTTACCTCCCCTAAGAGCATTCTGTCTCTTAGGGAGCTCCAAGCTGGCAGCTTTTTAGAGAAAAGGAAGTTGCAAAAACACACCCCACACTTAAGTGCTAAGAAACTACTGACTGACTAGATTATTTTTACCTATTTTTAAAATTACAAAATATGTTAGCCACTTTAATGTGAAGTTCCTTTCCTTCAACATAAAGTTTTGAGGTTTACTCATGCTGAGATTCTTTCCTGTATCTGTCCTTTCTCTTTGCTAAATAGTACACAAGTTTTTACACTTTAGTCAGCTATAAATGAGAGGCCTCATGCACTAACTAGTAGTTGGTATTGTCAATGTCTTTAATTTGTCCAATTTTATATGATGTCTAAAGGCAGGGTGATATTATCTGAATTTCCTTTATCATTTATAATATCAATAATATCATTCATATTCATATCTTTATTCTGATTACACGTTCTTTATTGGGTCATTATGTCTTCTAAATAATGAGTCTGGACATAAGTACAGACACATCAGGTACCACTGTCATTTTCTTTCCTTCTTTCTTCACTTGCCTTTGTTTTGGTTTGGATTGGCTTGGTTATTGTTGTTATTGTTGTTGTCCAAAACCCAAGCCATACAAATATAAATAAGCAGCTACTTCTGCTGCCTTAGATTCTAAATAAGGAAGCCTACGAGCTATACTGAGAGAAGGTGTGCCATGTGCAAATTAAGGTTTCTGCGTCTCTTGGCGCCTGAGCTGCCCATCACACTTTCCAATGACCGTTCATGGGTGTCGCAACACCTCTTCCTGTGACCATAGCCAGGGGATAAGCATCATTTCTCCCTCCTGACTCTAGAAGATAGATGAAATAGGGGCATAGGAGCCTCTTCCTCAAGACACACCTATACTCTGCAGTATCACTCCAGAGCACTGTACCACTTGAAAAATCCAGGAGTCACTCTCCTTGTGTTACACTATTGGGGAGGGCACTTCATTCCCTAAATACAGGCATCTAAAGCTGAGGATAGGAGATACAGGCAGGGAAGCTGAATCTGAGCATTTGGGTAACCAGGGGCAAACAGCCAACTGCTGCCCCATGATTGTAGAAGCCTCCAGTGAGAAAACAGAGACATAGAGGACATAATCAGATGAGTAAATGACTTCCAGACTTCCCTACACTTCAGTTCTATCTCAGAGTGGCCTCAAGACCATTATGCTGTCTTGACAGCTGTTTCCTCAATATCTTTGCTAAGCAGTCCCAAGCAGTTTGGCCAACTCCTATAGAAATTCCTTGGTCACTGCAATCTGAAGAGCCTGCAGTAAAAACACAGCAGTGCAAACATTGTGTATTACACCAAACAAAGTCTATCTCGCTGAGCAAGCAGGAAGACACTGAGATCATAAGAGCCATCTATTTGTAAACTCCTGTTTTGTTATGCTGAGTGGAGAGTAACAGGAAAGAGATTGGACCAAGCCAGCTTGGACAAGACTCTATTTTGCCTGGTTTCTGACATTTAAGTTATATTTTTCCCCAAGTTTTTCCCTGTGACCAAACATTAAGAAATAGTTAAAGAAAGACTGAGAAAGAAAAAGTTGTTTCTGTTTATTAGAGTAAAACAACCAAAAGTCTATTCTTTGTTGATTTTTTTAATTGATATGTCTAATCATCTAGCATTTGAGATGATCAGTGGAAAAGAAATCTTTTCCCCATGACACTAAAAATACTAAATAAAAAGGTTAAAAGTAGAAGTATTGAACCACTAATATGATTAGTTAACCCTAAAAATTCAGTGCAAATAAATTGTCTCTTCTAAGAAGCAGATGCTTGATGTTTCTTGATAAATAAATGCATACCATCCCCAAATTACTCCATGCTCCCTTAAACTACCCAGAACCTTACTAGGTTATCCTGAGCCAGAGATTAACAACCTAAATTCACCCCATGGCCTTAATCTTAATTCAATGAGAACCACATAACACAGTTTTACTTTTCCCTTTTATTCACTTGCCCAAGACCAAATTAAATAAGTTTTTTCTCTTGCCTTCTCAACAACAATAATAATATTGTTAGAAAATGTTTTTCACAAGTTAATTTGAATTATTTGGAACGAAATCAGATTTTAATGTGTTGCCAACACTGCAAAAGGAAAATTAGCAAACATGATAATATTGCAAAAAAAAACAAAGCATGAAGAAACACAAAAGTAAACTAGACCCAAACGCGTAGATTTCAGTGCATTTGTTGAGCCAGTTTTTACTCCCTGAGAAACAACATACTTCTGAGCTCCCAATAGTTGATAACTTAGACAAAATTAAATGTTTCTGAGGCCTTTTCAAGAATAAGTGGTCTTTAAAATTATAAAATATACATAAATTTTATTTTTAAAAAACCTGGAAAAACGTTAGGCAAAGCAAAGGTCAGGAAGAACAGAGTTGTGTTAAAGGTTTGAAACTCTGTTTGTTGGATGAATTCGGAATGCTAGTAGACCCATTGCCCGGTATCCATGAAGAACTAGATTCACTCCTTAATGGAGCAAATGTCTTATGCTAGAAGGGAAAATAGAACTTGACCTTGAACCCTTCGTGGCAAGATTGCGTTTTCTTATGAACACTGCTCGTTGACCAATCATACCACTGCAGCTCATGATACAGCCCTTCAAGTAAATATTCTCCTGTTCACAGTTTTCCCTAAAGCAAGTTTGACATCCTTATTTCTCAAGCTATAGATCAGAGGGTTCAACATAGGTACTACAATGGTATAGAACAAGGAAGACACTTTTCCTTGGTCAAGGGACAAAAGGGAAGGTGGTTGGAGGTACATGAAAGCCCCAGACCCAAAGAAAAGACAAACCACAATCAGGTGGGAGCTGCAGGTGCTGAAGGCCTTGGACCTGCCCTCTGTGGAGTGCATGTGAAGAATGCTAGAGAGGATGAGGGCATAAGAAATAAAGATGGTGACAATGGGCACACCGATATCAAAGCTCACAAAAATCAAGACGACTAGCTCATTCACATAGGTGCTGGTACAAGAGTGTTCCAGAAGAGGAAGGATGTCACACATGTAGTGGTTAACAAGGTTGTCAGCACAGAAGGTCAGTCTCACCATGGATATTGTGTGGGCCAAGGCTCCAACAAAGCCCATTAAATATACACCAAGCAATAGGAGTAAACACATCTGGGGAGACATGGTGACTGTGTACAACAGAGGGTTGCAGATGGCAACATAATGGTCATATGCCATGGCTGACAGAATGAAGGATTCAGAGATAACAAAGAAACAGAAGAAAAACAGTTGTGTCATGCACCCTGGATGGGAGATGATGTTCTTCTTTGAGATAAAACTCGTCAGCATTTTTGGGATGATGGTGGAGGAATAACAGAAATCTATTACAGAAAGATTGAAGAGGAAGAAGTACATGGGTGTATGCAAGTGAGAGTTCAGCCCTATCAAGGTGATCAAGCCCAGGTTCCCCACCACAGTGACCATATAGAAACCTAGAAACAGGAAGAAGAGGGGCATGCAGAGTCCTGGCTGGTCTGTCAGGCCTTCAAGGATGAACTCTGTCACAGAGGAATTCTTGGCAGTCATTCTTCTCAAGAGGGGCACCTGTGGGACAGAAAGAGGACCAGTGGAGACAAAGAAATATCACCACCATCCTCACAAGGCTAAGTATCTTCCTGATAATGGAATCAAAAGAAGGTTTGAACTGTGGTAGGATGGTTTAAACTATTTACAGTGGACAGTAGTGAGCTACTAAGTGGCTCTAATTTCCAGAGCACACTAAATGCTATATTTAACCTCCAGAATGAGATAGAATCTTTTAGACTCTAAGGTCAGTCCTTATCGCATGCCTTCCCTTCTCCAGCCTTTACAGAAGTTGCTGAAACCTGAGCATTTTCTCTGCAGTCAATCCTAACACAGAGACAACATCATGGCTCTGAACACTATAGAGGAAGAGGTTGAAGTCATGTTTCCTACCTGCTCTTTACTGCACATAGGTATATCAATAATGTTCTAAGCTAACACTAACATAGGGGTTACTGTGAGAGGCTCTAAGAATATGGGACTATACAGCAATCCTACTTTACAAATGAGACACAGGATATTGAAAGTCAAATATCCTCCAGACTTCAGACAGAAGGGGGACTTCAGCATTCCCACTGAGTTTGCCTTCCTAACGTGTGTTCCATGGTTGGTCAGAGTCAAACAGGCATGTACCTTTCTTTTGTTGAAGCAGGGATGTTTAGCCTACTGTGTCTCCTCTGACGTGTTCTGGGGAAGATAAAGAACTGATGAATAGAAGACAAGAGCTTGGGACTCCAGATCTTCTTCCTTCCCAAGATAAACTGTAGTTTATCTTGAAATCCTTTCTATACCATAATCCTTAACTTAGAACTGCTGTTTATCCAGTGGCCACTCCAGTTTCCACCAAGGAAGAAGCTCCTGCCCTGTGAGTAACAGATTAACAGTGTCATTCTTGTTTGCAGATCTCAATAGCCTGATTATGAAGACAGAGGCTCCCTCAGGACCATTTCCTCAGTGTTTCACTCCCCAAGGAAGGAAAAATGTTTGATTCTCCTGTAGAATTCCTTGATTGCCTTTTAGAAACAATTCCTTCTGGCAATTAACAGTTATCATTATTGGGGAAGGGAGGAACCTGTGTCCTGCAACATATCCGAATCACCGATGTCAGAAATTTGAAGATTACTAGAAATACAATAACATAATAATAAGTGGTCCAGGATACAAAAGTAAATATATATTCAATAGATACATAACAGTGTGACCTGGAATTAGAGGTAAGAACTTTAAAATAATCAATAGAATTACATTCTTAACTTACACTAAAAAAATTATTAAATAAATATCACATGTCAACAGAGTATAAGAAACAACAAAATTACCAAAGGATAATTTCAAAAACGGAACATTTTATAAGGAGTTAGGAATTCAATGAATTGAGTTAATATCAGATCTGGTAAAGTCACACAAAGTACCAGTGCAATCATAGACAGAATTACTAGAAATCATTTATACTAAATTCTATACCATTTATATTACACACACACAATAAAATACTACATAATAAAAGATCTGTAGGCATCTCCATCTCTCATCTCAAACTGTACTATAGAGGAACAGTAATGAAAACTGCATGATACTGGGATAGAAACAGACAGGTGGATCAATGAATTGCAATCAAAGACCCAGAAACAAACCCACACACTTATGGGCACTTGATTTTTGACAAAGAGGCCAATGGAAAAAAGATAGCACCTTCAACAAATGGTGCTGGTATAACTGGATGTCTACTCATAGAAAAATGGGCAATATGGGGAGTAGGGACTACTTCTGACATGGACTCGGACCTCCTAATGTTGTGCACTTCCCCCCTGGCAGGGTGGCCTTGCCAGGCCACAGAGGAAGAGGCTACAGGTAGTCCAGAGGACACTGGATAAACTGAGGTCAGGTGCCTGGTTTTATTGTAAGTTGTTATGCCATATTTGTTTGATGGTTCTGGAAGCCCTACTCTTTTCCAAGGAGCGATGAAGGTGAGATGGATTCAGGAGAAAGGGCAAGTGGGGAGAGACTTGGGGGGGAGGAGGGAGGGAACACTGCAGTCATGATATGAGAGAAGAATCAATAAAAAGGAAATTTTTCAAAATAATTGTACAGGATGTGCATATGTACATTACAAACTTATTACATTCAGGGCAGGGAGGATCACCTTCAATATTGGTTATTCCTGTGTGGAGTGATATTCATAATCCTCTCTTCTAGTTATTTGGAGATATATAATACACCATTACTATTACAGGAAGTCTACTGTATACTAACACATCATAGCTTGCTCATCCTTTCTTTCTGTTACTCGTATCCATTGACAACCTCCTTCCATTCCTTTTTCCACACTCTCCCAGCTATTATTCTACTGCTGCCATCTGTGAGATCAACATGATCAGAGGTCATGTAAGAGAAGTCATGCGGTATTTGCTCTTATAGGCCTGACTATTCCATTCGTCTTCTAAGGATAAGCTCCTAGCAATTAACATTGATGTCTCTAGTCAGGCACTCTGTCAGAATACTTGTTCTCATTACATCTTTTTCTCAGTTACATTCCTACCAGCAATATAAACGTGCTGGTTTTGCCTGGACTTTCTAATAATTTATTTATCAATTGAGACACTTGGATGCTAAAATTGACATCCTGATATTTTATTGACAGTTCTTCATTTATGCAGTTTTCTTACTTACTTTCCCTGATGCTGTGATAAGTCAACCTGACCAAAACAACCTAAGGAAATAAGAATTCCCCTGAAGGCAGGAGGTTGAGGTAGCTGGGCACACACCGCATGCACAGCTAGAAAGCAGAGGGAGATGATTGCTTGTGCTCAGCCTTCTTTCCCTTTCATTCAGTCAGGATGCCAGCCATGGAATGGTGCCACCCACAGTGGGTGGAGCTTCCCACCTCAACTCACCTAATCATTAGAATCCCTCACACCCATGATCAGAGGCTCCCCCAACCTAGAAAGTTCTCTCACAGCTCTATCATGAAGTTGGTCTCCTAGGGAGATATGTCTGCTGTCAAGTTGATAATCAACATTAACCAATACACAAGTTATGTCAGGGATGAAGTCTAGGGATCTTGATCAGGTTCGTTTGCTCTGCCAATTAACTAATTAAAGGACAGAAAAAATCTCCATGCAACAGGTAGCAAGCAGAGAAAGCTTGGACATCACATTGAAAATCAGCAGCTAAAGACAGGTGTTTATTGGGGTGAGGGAACACACACAAGTACGCAGAGAAAAAGACACTCTGTGAAATAGATGAGGCACTCAGAAACACACACACCTAAAATATTAAGGGAAAAAAACACTTTTCTGGAGGCCTGGGGCCTAGGGTCTTAATGTCTCTAAAGAGTTTCCCTCCCTAATTTGGGTTTGTTCAGTTTGAAGAAAGCTAGGAATGTTGATTGGCTGCCATTGTTGGGTAACATGTCCTGCTCTGTCCTGATCTTGTTGAGACACAACCCATTGGCATGTGGCCTGCTGGTGGGAGACAAAAGCCCACAAGATATTTTGTTGTTGTTGTTGTTGATGATGATGATGATTTCTATTGAAAATAGATTGTTATCTCATACAATATATCCTAATTATGTTTGGTTTTACCCTAGGCCTCTGGGCTATCCAGTCTTTGGTCTTTCATTATCTAAGCTGTGTCAGGTTCCTTCTTGTGGAGTGGGTCATAAGCAAAAGCTGGTATTAGTTGTCTACTCCCATAAGCCCTGTGCCACCATTGCTGTAGCATACTTTGCAGTCAGGACAGATTGTAGGTCAGAGGTTTTGTGCTGGGTTGGTTCCACACTTTTCTTTTGGTAGCCTGCAGAATACCTTCCTGTACAAAGAGACTAGAACATGAGGATGAAGGCTCCATGTCGACATCAGCTTTCCTTGTCCATGTTCAATGAATTCTGTGGATGCTACCCTTGGCAATGGGACCCTGCTGTCAGTTTATAGAGAGCAATATTTTGTCTTAGCATCAGCCTGGGTTGTTTTTGGATGTCCATAGGACATATTGGCCAAAAATCTGTTGAATGTAACCCAGAATTGTCATTGGAAACCTTGTCTACAGGAGATGGCCAGTTAAGACTTTTCATCACCACTACAAGGAGTCCTCATGAGGATCACCTTCATTGATTCAAGGAAGTTTCCACCGCACTAAATTTCCATGCCATTCCCCTAGTTCCAGGTGTCTCTCCTCGCACACTCTATCTCTCCATCGCATCTTAATCCACCCCATCCCTCACAGCCTAATCTTTTCCACTCCCATCCCCACCTGTCCCAGTCCAATTATAAAATCTCTTCTATTTCCCATTCTCAGGACTCCCTTGAGCCCTTCTTGTTGCTTGGCACCCCTCCTCTTTGCCTACTTTCTCCCAAACTACAGAATGTAGTCTGCTTATCATTTACTTAATGGCTAATATCCACTTATAAATGAATAATACCATATTGTCTTTCTAGTCTTGGTTACCTCACCCAATATAACTTTTTAATATTTCTATCCATTTGCCGGCAAATTTAATAATGCCATTTTTTCTAACAGCTGTGTAATACACAATATTGTAAATGAATGACATTTTCTTTATCCATTCTTCTGTTGAGGGACATCTAAGTTGTTTCCAGTTTCTGTTTACTACAATAAAAGTCATAATAAACAAGTTGGGTAAGGGTCTTTGTGCTACGGTGCAGTATCCTTTGGGTATGTACCCAAAATGGTATAGCTGGGTCATAACATAGACTGATTAACAATTTTCTGAAGAATCTCCATAGTGATTTCCATAGTAGTTGTACAAGTTTTCAGAGCCATATAATGAAAAAAAAGATCAATTCTTACAAGTTGGCACATGTACAGATGAATGCACATACACACAGAGCTGTTGAATACATGAATGGAAAATTAATGCAGTTTAATACATGGGAGTCCTGCATAGATACTGCCTTTACATGACATTTGAAATTTCATCAAAACTCTTGAGTTTGAGTTTTAAACAAGGTGAAAAGGGGCATCCAATGTGACTAGCACCATTTGTTGAAGATGCTGCTTTTTTTTTCCAGTGTGTATTTCTGGCTTCTTTATCAAAAAATCAGGTGTCCATAGGTGTATGTGTATTTGTGTCTGGATCTTTGATTGAATTCCATTGACAAACATGTTTGCTTTTATGCCAATACCATGTAGTTTTTATTATATAGCTCTGTAGCACAGCTGGAAACCTGTGTTGGTAATACCTCCAAAAGTTGTTTTATTCTTCAGGGTTGTTTTAGCTACCCTGGAGGTTGGTTGGTTGGTTTGTTTGTTTGTTTGTTTGTTTTTCCATATGAAGTTGAGTATTGTTCTTCCAAGGTCTATAAAAAATTATATTGGATTTTTGATGGGGATTTCATTGAATCTGTAGATTGTTTTTGGTAGGATGGTCATTTTTACTACAATTATCCTACCAATCCATTAGTATTTCAATCTTTCCATATTTTGATATCTTCTCCAATTTCTTTTTATCATACAAGTCTTCTATTTGCTTTGTGAGAGTTTCCCTAAGATATTTTATATTATTTGAAGCTATTATGAAAAGTATTATATCCATGATTTCTTGCTCAGACCATTTGTTCTTTTATATAGGGGGTTATATTTTTTCCAGCCACTTTGCTGAAAGTGTGTGTCAGCTGCAGGAGTTCCCTGGTGGAATTTTAGGGTCATTTATGTATACTATCATGACATCCAATAATAATGATATTTTGACTTCTGCTTTTCCAATTTGTATTCACTTGATCTCCTTCAGTTGTCTTATTACTCTAGCTAAAACTTCAAGAACTATATTGAATAAATATTAAGAGAGTGGGCAACCTTGTCTTATTCCTGATTTTAGTGGATTTGCTTTGAGTTTCTCTCCATTGAAGGTGATAGTCACTATCAGCTTGCTGTAAATTGCCTTCATCATGTTTAAATATGTGCCTTATATGCTTAAGCTCTTCAGAACTTTTATCATGAAGGAGTGTTGGATTCTGTCAAAGGCCTTTTCTGCATATAATGAGAGGATCATTTTTTTTCTTCGTTCAGTTTATTTTCATGATGGATTATATTGATTGATTTACATTTATTGAACTATCCTTGCATTTCTGAGGGGAAGCCTATTTGCTCATAATGGATGATATTTTTGATGTGTTCTTGGATATGGATTGCAAGTATTTTACTGATTATTTTTGCCTCTGTGTTCATAAAGGAAATTGGCCTGTAATTCTCTATCTTTGTTGAGTCTTTATGTGGTTTGTATATCAGGGTAACTTTGGGCAGCGGGGTGAACAGGCTTTGGGGGCATGGGTGAACCAACACTGAGGGCATGAGATCAGGAGACCTGACTCTGATTCTTGCTGATGAGAGCATCAGTGGCTTAGCCAAAGCAGTACTGGAGAGATGCCCTGAGGACATAAATAAGGGAAAAATGGTGGGCTGACCAGCTCTGCAACGGCCCAGACCCAGATCCGGGACTCTGAAATAGCCCACTCCAAAATCTATATGATCTGCTAGCAATTGGGACACATCAAAGGGCCAGTTCTACTGTTCCAACCCTGAAGAATCTCCATGACACAGGGCAACAACAGAAAAAATTGGAAGGAGTCCTGATGAGGATCTAATAGTGATGTTGTCACAGAAGCCAGACATTTTGAACCAGAACAATGACTTGTTACAATTAACATTTACCTCTTTTTGCTTCTGTGTGAACTCACTCATTATGACAATTTCTAGTTCAATCCATTTGTCCACAAATTTTGGAAATTCCTTGTTTTTAATAGCTGAGTAGTATTCCATAGTGTAAATGTACCACAGTTTCTTTATCCATTCTTCTATAGAGGGACACGTAAGTTGTTTCCAAGTTCTGGCTATTATGAATAAGGCAGCTATGAACATGGTTGAGCATATGTCCCTGTTGTGTAGTAGTACATCCTCTGGGTATATTCCAAGGAGTGGAATAGCTGGGTCTTGAGGAAGCCCTATTCCCATTTTTCTGAGAAAGCACCAGATAGCTTTCCAAAGTGGTTGTACTAGTTTGCATTCCCACCAGCAATGCAGGAGTGTTCCTCTTTCTCCACACCCTCGCCAGCATGAGGTGTCAGTTGAGTTATTGATCTTAGCCATTCTGATGGGTGTAAGATGGAATCTCAGTGTCGTTTTGATTTGCATTTCTCTGATGACTAAGGAGGTCGAGCATTTCTTTAAGTGTTTCTCAGCCATTTGATATTCCTCTGTTGAGAATTCTCTGTTTAGCTCTGCGCCCCATTTCTCTATTGGGTTATTTGGTTTGGTGGTGTTTAATTTCTTAAGTTCTTTATATATTTTGGATATTAGACCTTTGTCAGATGAAGAGTCGGTGAAGATCTTTTCCCAGTCTGTAGGCTGTCGCTTTGTTCTCTTGACAGTGTCACCTGCCTTACAGAAGCTTCTCAGCCTCATGAGGTCCCATTTATTAATTGTTGATGTTAAGGCCTGGGCTGTTGGTGTTCTGTTCAGGAAGTTGTCTCCTGTGCCTATGAGTTCCAGACTCTTCCCCACTTTTTCCTCTAATTGGGTTAATGTCTGTGGTTTTAGGTTGAGGTCTTTAATCCACTTGGACTTGAGTTTTGTGCATGGTGACAAATATGGGTCTAATTTCATTTTTCTACATGTAGACATCCAGTTAGACCAGCACCATTTGTTGAAGATGCTGTCGTTTTTCCATTGAATGGATTTGGCTTCTTTGTCAAAAATCAGGTGAGCAAATGTGTGTGGATTCATCTCTGGGTCTTCAGTTCGATTCCATTGATCCACTAGCCTATTGCTGTGCCAGTACCATGCTGTTTTAATTACTGTTGCTCTATAGTACCACTTGAGATCAGGTATGGAGATTCCTCCAGCGGATCTTTTATTGTATAGGATTGATTTTGCTATTCTGGGCTTTTTGTTTCTCCATATGAAGTTGAGAATTGTTCTTTCAATATCTTCAAAATATTTAGTAGGTATTCTGATAGGGATTGCATTGAATCTGTAAATTGCTTTTGGTAAGATGGCCATTTTTACTATGTTGATTCTTCCAATCCACGAACAAGGTAGATCCCGCCATCTTCTGATGTCATTTTCAATCTCTTTCTTCAGAGGTTTAAAGTTTTTTTCAAATAAATACTTCACTTGCTTGGTTAGGGTTATTCCTAGATATTTTATATTGCTTGTGGCTATCGTGAAGGGAGTAATTTTTCTAATTTCTTCCTCTGCCTGTTTGTCATTTGTATATAGGAAAGCTACTGACTTTTTTGAGTTTATTTTATATCGAGACACTAGTCCAAGGTGTACGTCCCCATGAAAAACTGTACCTACCAGAATAGTGGGTAAGAGGGGAGGACATCCTATTGAAACTTTAGGTGTGAGAAGCCTGGGAGAAAGAGGAAATGGAAGGATCCAGTGGGTCCCGGAAAACTACAGGCGAGTCTGGGCCCTGGGGCCCTCCGCAAACTGTGGCAACAGCCAAGGAAAAAATAGGCAGTAAAAACCTTGAACCCCTACCCGGACTAGCCGATGGACATTCTCCACTGTTGAGTGGAGAAGGAGATCTAACTTTCACACAAACTCTGGTGCCCCATATTTGAACATGTCCCTTGGACGGAGATGCCTGGTGGCACTCAGAGGAAAGATAATAGGTCACCAAGGAGAGACTTGATACCGTATGAGCATATTCAGAAGGAGGAGGTCCCCCTCAGACACAGACTTAGGGGAGGGGAGGGGAGTAGGGGGGAAGTGGGAGGAAGGGAGGAATGGGAGGATACATGGGATGGGCTAACAACTGAGATGTAATATGTATAAATTAATAAAAATGTATTTTAAAAAAACAACATTTACAAGTAAAGATGTGTGGATAGAGAGATATGCTGTGTAACACACTACAGCTTTCACGATGAGATATTTTCTATACTTTTTTTTTGTTTGTGTGTGTTTTTCTTGAGGGGTTGCAAGGGCAAAGAGTGAATATGAGGTGATGAGGTGATGAGCAGAATTCTTTGTGAAATTCACAAAGAATCAATTAAAACAATTTTCTTAAAAGAATAGAAAATTCTCCATTTCTTTTGGATTTTCCAATCTGGTGGAGTACAGGTTTTTAAAGCATGTCCTTTATAATTCTCTGGGTTTTCTTGGTGTCTATTGTTATGTCTCTCTTTTTCATTTTGATTTTGTTGATCTGGATATTCTTTCTGTTTTTTAATTTGTTTGGATAGTGATTTGTCTATCTAATTGATTTTCTCAAAGAACCAACTCTGTGTCATTGATTCTTTGCATTGTTCTCTTTGTTACTATTTTATTGATTTCAGCCCCCACTTTGATTATATCTTGTCACCCACTCCTCTTAGGTGTGATTTCTTCCTTTTGTTCTAGATCTTATGTTGGTAGTATCTTAAGTTGCTAGTATAAGAGCTCTCCATTTTTTTATGAAGACACTTAGTGCTATGAACTTTCCTCTTAGCTCTGCTTTCATGGTGTCTGTATATGTATTTGCTCTTTTCCCCTGCTTTTTTTTTTTTTTTTTTTTTTTTTTTTTTTTTTTGAGACAGCGTCTCTCTAGCCTTGGCTGTTCTGGACTCACTTTGTAGACCAGGCTGGCCTTGAATTCACAGTGATCTGCCTGTCTCTGCCTCCTGAGTGCTGGGACTAAAGGCATGCGCCACCACGCCCGGCTTCCTTTGCAATTTTTAATATTCCTTCTTTGTTCTGTATGTTGGTGTTTTGATTATTATGTGGCAAGGAGATTTTCTTTTCAGGCCCTATATATTTGGTGTTCTATACATTTCTTTTACATTTATAGGCAGTTATCTGAAAAGCAAGGTCGCTGAGTCACCCGGTTTCTGAGAAATGCTGGGGGTGAGGTTTCTGTTGCCCCAAGGCCATCTGCAGTGTCTCACCAAGGATACCCATTCCAGTGTATTAACAGCTGCACCACCATCTGGGGGCTCAGCTTTGTAACCTAACAAGACCGACATAAGCCAAGCTCCTAGAAACATCTTTATACAAGTCTTTGTGACTAGTGCCTCCATTCAGTTTTGATAAATACTTAGGAGCAAACCGTTATTCAACACAGACCACCTAGATTTAATTGAACAAAAATCTTCCATAGCATTTGTTGAAGTGGTTTTCCCATTTGACAACCCCATTAGTAATAAACAAGGGCCACATGAACTCCTCAGTACTTGGTGTTATCAATGTCTTTAAGTGATCCAGTTCTGCTCGGTACATAATGGTATGGTGATGCTAGCTACATTTCTCCTACCATTAATAGTATCAGTACTGTTTTCATATTCCTAGTAGCCATTTACTTATCTTCTTACTTGTTCCTTCATTGCTTATTTGAGGTTGTGTTTCCTAAGCCAAGTCTGGGTATCTCTCCTCTCAGATGTGTATTTTCTCAAACTCAATCACTTTACTCTTTCTTAGTATAGCAGTACACATGAAGAAACAGAGTCCAAACTTTTAACAGTTATTCTTACTATTCATCTTACATATTCAAAGTATGTTCACCTAATATACTTTGATCATTTCCTAACCCTTCCCACCACTCCTGTCAGACACTCCCCCACATCCACACCTCCCCAGAAGCCCAACTCAGATTGTGATTACTGTTGTTTTGTTCTAAACTTCCTGAGAATTTTAAACCCCCTTTGAGTTAGAAACACTGAGGTTGTTGTTAAAGAGGTGTTTTCCTTAAATGTCTCCTAGAAATAATG
Source organism: Acomys minous (assembly GCF_964271855.1). Taxonomy (NCBI): domain Eukaryota; kingdom Metazoa; phylum Chordata; class Mammalia; order Rodentia; family Muridae; genus Acomys; species Acomys minous. The sequence continues at coordinate 98,691,845 of NC_140494.1, read as the reverse complement.
TCAGATTTGCATTAATGTTTGAAGTTTTTGTTTCAGCAATTTTTATTTAACTTTAACATTGAACTGTCACATTCATTTTTGAGGCATTTCAAATGAGGGGAGGAGAACAGAAGAGGAGAGCAACTTCAAATACCCCGTGCCAGGGGAGAGAACGCAGTCATGCTCTCAGACTCTCTCAGGCCTGGCTGCAGGTGTTCTGCCTCAAAGGCTATGTCTGGATTTGAACCCTTCCCTCCCCCAAACAAACAGACAAGCTTACACTTGAAGGTGTTCACAATTATACCTAGGTCATGACTACAGCTGCACGGTGTCTCCCTATTGCTGGTGTCCCTACAATTAGACCATGGAATTGTCCCCTGATGAATTCATTTTATCCAACAGAGCCTCAGTACCACAAGGTACTCTAAATGTAAATTTCTATTCATGAAGATTACAAATTTTGGGTCATGGTTGGGTAAGGTGGACAAAATTTATGGTCTGGACACTAGCACCATGAATATCTTTTAAAATAGTACTTTCATTTTATTAATAAACAAGCTCTATAGAGAAAATAATATAATTTCAATATATATGTAATAATCCTTTGCAACTTTAAAAATAACTTTTATTCTGAACTGGATACAGTGGCACATCTCTCTCACATTCAAGAATCTTAGTCAGGGAGATCAGGAGTTCAAGCCCAACCTGACCTATACAGCAGGACAGAGAGACACAGACAGATAGACAGACAGACAGACAGACAGACAGACAGACAGACAGAGAGATTTATTCTGAGTTGCATATGGGTGGCCTTCACAGCTTTCCAGCTCCTTAGGGAACAGTTTCCTCCCAACCCAGAATTCTGAGTATTTCACCTAAATGGAGGGGCTTACTGTCCAGCACAGTGCAGTATGGACCTAACCACAAAGAGATGGTGCTTGTTGGTCCTAGGAGCCAAAGGCAAAGATGAGGTGGTCCAGGAGGCTGAGACTGGAGAGACTGACTGTAAAGCTGCTGAAGCTAACAAAGAGGGAATCACCAGGACTGTTCCATCAAAACATATCTGAAGCAAGACACAGATCCATGGAACCTCCAAGGCACTGCTGTTTGCTTGATTATTTTTAGATGTGTGTGTGTGTGTGTGTGTGTGTGTGTGTGTGTGTGTGTTTCTATGTGTGCCACATGTATGAATGTGCATTAGCAAGCTGGAGGAAAGTGTTGTATCCTCTAGAGCTAGAGTTACAGGCAGTTGGGAACCACCCAACCTGATGCTCAGAACTATGTGCAGGTCCTCTGGAAGAGCAGCAAGTGCTGAGTCATCCTTACCATTTCCCAAAAAAAAAAAATTCTCTCTGAGAATTTACATTACATTATTATAAGTAGAATGAGATTTTAATGTATTATCATGTTTTAAAAAGAGGAACCTCACCAAGGGCCAAGGAGTTGGTCTTGACACCTAATATCTCCAGTTATAGTATACCAAATAATCAAACTGCACTTAACATCATATACCTAGACCACATTATTCAGATTAGTCAAGTTGCATGTATGTACTTAGGAATATGTAACAATTAAGGAAAAGGAGGTCATGAATTTAGGAGAGAAAAGGTGTACATCGGAGGGCATGGAGAAATGAGAGGAAAAGGGAAATAATATAGTTATATTAATTTCAAAGATGGAATAATTCAAAACTCATTATTTAAAAAAGAAAAATCCTAAAGAAAGGGTAATATGACTTGAAAAACCAGCATAAAGGCAAATGAAACAGATATGAATTCAATTTTCTGAAAGTGAGTTTACTTTTTAATGCCAAATAGTTTCTTGTCCATGAATAACACATAGCTCAGTGTCTCCAATATCTGTTAAATTAAAACAGATTAAATAATTTATGAGGTCCTTTCAAAAATAAATGGTCTGAGATTATTTTTTTAAACTTAGAAAATATTTAAACACTGGATGAATGGCAGAATCTGACATACTGAGACACAGACTTTGAGACCTGACCATGGTCATATTGAGACGGCTGTTTCGCTCAATATAGTAAGAAAAATATTATGAAAACAATCATTCATAAATTAAAGAGAAAATGACTGTTAATTATATATTTATGCATTTTTAATAGAGAGGTATATTTTCTCATTTAAAAAAGAAATACTAGAAGAGTTTAGACAGAGTAAGGATCAGGTTAAACAATGCTGTGTTAAAATATTTCTCCAATATAAAATGCTATTTTTGACTTCTAACACAGCAAGGTTGTCAAACAATGGCCCAGCATCCATGAAGTCCTGGGTCCACTCCCTAGAGGCATAAATGTCTATTCTTTTACAAGAGGAGGAAAAAATAACTGGACATCGAACTCCTCCTTGCAGCCTTGCATATTCTTTTTCATCCACAGCTCTTTCCATGTGAATACTGCTCATCGAACAATCATACCACTGCAGCTCATGATACTGCTCCTCTGTTAAGAAAATATTCTCCTGACTACGATTCTCCTCAGAGCGACTTTGACATCCTTATTTCTCAAGCTATAGATCAGAGGGTTCAACATGGGCACCACAATTGTATAGAACAAGGAAGACACTTTTCCTTGGTCAAGTGGCAAAATGGAAGGTGGCTTGAGGTACATGAAAGCCCCAGAACCAAAGAAAAGACAAACCACAATCATGTGGGAGCTGCAGGTGCTGAAGGCCTTGGACCTGCCCTCTGTGGAATGCATGTGAAGAATGCTAGAGAGGATGAGGGCATAAGAAATAAAGATGGTGACAATGGGCACACCGATACCAAAAGCCACAACAATGAAGACTACCAGGTCATTTGTGAAGGTGTTGTTGCAGGACAGCTCAAGAAGAGGAAGGATGTCACACATGAAGTGATTGACAAGGTTGTCAGCACAGAACGTCAGATTCATTATGTTTCCTGTATGGGCCATGCCTCCAGAAAACCCCGTCACATAGACTCCCAGTAAAAGGAGTGAACACACCTGGGGAGACATGGTGACTGTGTACATCAGGGGATTACAGATGGCAACATAACGGTCATATGCCATGGCTGACAGAATGAAGGACTCAGAGAAAACAAAGAAACAGAAGAAAAACAGTTGTGTCATACACCCTGGATGGGAGATGATGTTCTTCTTTGAGATAAAACTCATTAGCATTTTGGGGGAAATAGTAGAGGAATAACAGAAATCTATTACAGAAAGATTGAAGAGGAAGAAGTACATGGGTGTATGCAAGTGAGAGTTCAGCCCTATCAGGGAGATCAAGCCCAGGTTCCCCACCACAGTGACCATGTAGAAACCTAGAAACAGGAAGAAGAGAGGCATGCGGAGTCCTGGCTGGTCTGTCAGGCCTTCGAGGATGAACTCTGTCACAGAGGAATTCTTAGCAGTCATTCTTCTCAGGAGGGGACCTGTTGGATGCAGAAGAGGACCAGAGGAGACAAAGAAGCATCACCACCATCCTCACAAGGCTAAGTCATCTTCATGAAAATGGAATCAAAAGGAGGTTAGAACTGCAGGGGGGATGGTTTAAACTATTTACAGCAGGGAGTAGTGAACTACTAAGTGGCTCTAACTTCCAGAGCACAGTAAAGGGTACATTTAACCTCCAGAATGAGACAGTGAGAATCTTTTAGACTCTGAGGTCAGTCCTTTTACCATGCCTTCCCTTCTCCAGCCTTTACACAAGTTACTGACACTGAGCATCTTTTCTGCAGTGAATCTAACACGCAGAGGACATCATGACTCTGAGTCACCGCTATCAAGGGACAAGTTGAAGTTGTGTTTCCCACATTCTCTTAACAGAACATATATGTAGCAATAGTGTTCTAAGCTGACAATAGATATGGTGTTATTGTGAGTGGCTCTGAGAATAAAGGACCATACAGCAATCCTACTTTACAAATGAGACACAGGTTATCGAAAGTTACAAACCCTCCAGACTTCAGACAGAAGGGGGACTTCAGCACTCCCACAGAGTCTGTGTTCCTAACCTGTGTTTCATGGCTGATCAGGGTCAGACAGGCATGTACCTTTCTTTTCTTGAGGCAGGGATGCTCAGCTTACTGTGACTCCTCTGACATGTTCTGGGGAAGTCAAAGGCCTGATGAATAGAAAACAAGAGCTTGGGACTCCAGATCTTCTTCCTTCCCAGGCCAAAGCTTCTTCCTTCCCAGGCCAGTTTATCTTGCAGTCTTCTCTGCACAAATGCTGTTTATCCAGTGGCCACTCCAGTTTCCACCAAGGAGGCAGCTCCTGCCCTGTGAGTAACAGATTAACAGTGTCATTCTTGTTTGCAGATCTCAGTATCCTGATTATGAAGACAGAGGCTCCCTCAGGACCACTTCCTTAGTGTTTCACTCCCTAAGGAAGGAGAAATGTTTGATTCTCCTGTAGAATTCCTTAATTGCCTTTTTGAAAACATTAGTTCTGACAACAAACAGTTATAATTATTTGGGAAGGGATGAACCTGTGTCCTGCAACATATCCAAATCACTGATGTCAGAAATTTGAAGATTACTAGAAATACAATAAAGTAATAATAAGTGGTCCAGGATACAAAAGTAAAAATATATTCAATAGATACAGAACAGTGTGACCTGGAATTAGAGGTAAGAACTTTAAAATAATCAACAGAATTACATTTCTAATTTACACTAAAAATTATTAAACAAATATCACATGTAAACAGAGTATAAGAAACAATAAAATTGCCAAATGAAATATTTCAAAACTGAAACATTTTGTAGAGAGTTAGGAATTCAATGAATTGAGTTAATATCAGATCCTGTAGAGTCACACAAAAGTACCAGTGTAATCATAGACAGAATTATTAGAATTCATTTATACTAAATTCTATCCCATTTGTAATGCACGTGCACACACACACACACACTATACAATCCTGTACAATAAAGATCTTCTGGAGGTATCTCCATTCCTGATCTCAAGCTGTACTATAGAGCATGGTACTGGCATAGAAACAGACAGGTGGATCAATGGAATGGAATTGAAGACCCAGAAAAAAAACCGACACACCTATGGACACTTGATTTTCAACAAAGAGGCCAAAGCCATACAATGAGAAAAAAGATAGCATCTTCAACAAATGGTGCTGGTCTAACTAGAAAAATGCAAATAACCTCAAATTTTTCACCCTGCACAAAACTAAAGTACAAGTGGATTAAAGACCTCAACATAAAGCCAAACACACAAAATCTGTTAGAAAAAGTGGGGAAGAGAAATGAGCTCATTGCCATAGAAGACGAGTTCCTGAACAGAACACCAATAGCTCAGATTCTAAGATCACCAATTAATAAATGGGACCTCATGAAACTGAAAGCTTCTAAGGCAAAGAAAACAGTCAACCGAAGAAAATGAGAGCCTACAGACTGGGAAAAGATCTTCACCAACCCTACATCTGACAAATGGCTAATATCCAAAATATATAAAGAACTCAAGAAATTAAACACCACCAAGCCGAATATCTCAATTAAAAAATAGGGTATAGACCTAAACAGAGAATTCTCAACAGAGGAATATCGAATGCCTGAGAAACACTTAAAAATGTTCAACATCCCCAGTCATCAAGGAAATACAAATCTAAAGGACTCTGAGATTCCGTCTTACACCTATCCGAACGGCTAAGATCAAATATTCCAGTAACAGCACATACTGGCGAGGAAGTGGAGAAAGAGGAACACTCCTCCATTGCTGCTGGGAGTGCAAACTTGTACAATCACTTTGGAAATCAATCTAGCTATCTCAGGAAATTAGGAATAAGCCTCCCTCAAGACCAGGTCATACCACTTCTGGGCATATATCTTAAAGTTCTCCATCATACAACAAGGACATTTGCTAAACTGTGTTCATAGCAGCTTTATTCATAACAGCCAGAACCTGGAAACAACCTAGATGTTCCTCCACTAAAGAATGGATAAAGAAACTGTGGTTCATTTACACAATGGGATACTATTCAGCTGTCAAATTCAAAAATATCTTAAAATTTGCAGGCAAATGGATGGAACTAGAGACAACTTTCCTGAGTGGAGTAACTCAGACCCAGAGAGACACACAGCATATTCTCACTCATAAGTGGATGTTAGGCATTTATTTCAGGTTAACCACATTACAATACAGAGACTGATTCATCAACCAAGGTTCATGTAGGATGTGGACCTAGACCTCCTGCTCAGATGTAGCAGATAGGCAGCACAGTCTCCTTGTGCATCCCACAATATGTGGAGTAGGCACTACTTCTGACATGGACTCGGACCTCCTAATGTTGTGCACTTCCCCCCTGGCAGGGTGGCCTTGCCAGGCCACAGAGGAAGAGGCTACAGGTAGTCCAGAGGACACTGGATAAACTGAGATCAGATGGCTCGATTTATTGTAAGTTGTTATGCCATGTTTGTTTGATGGCTCTGGAAAGCCTACTCTTTTCCAAGGATTGATGAAGGTGAGATGGATTCAGGAGAAAGGGCAAGTGGGGAGAGACTTGGGGGAGAGGAGGGAGGGAACATTGCAGTCATGACATGAGAGAAGAATCAATAAAAAGGAAATTTTTCAAAATAATTGTACAGGATGTGCATATGTACATTACAAACTTATTACATCAGGGTAGGGAGGATCACCTCCAATATTGGTTATTTCTGTGTGCAGTGAATATTCATAATCCTCTCTTCTAGTTATTTGGAGAGATATAATACACCATTACTATTACAGGAAGTCTATTGTGTACTAACACACCATAGCTTGCTCATCCTCTCTTTCTATTACTCGTATCCATTGACAACCTCCTTCCATTCCCTTTTTTCCACACTCTCCCAGCTATTATTCTACTGCTGCCATCTGTGAGATCAACATGATCAGAGGTCATGTAAGAGAAGTCATGCGGTATTTGCTCTTATGGGCCTGACTATTCCATTCGTCTTCTAAGGATAAGCTCCTAGCAATTAACATCGATGTCTCCAGTCAGGCACTCTGTCAGAATACTTATTCTCATTAAGTCTTTTTCTCAGTTACATTCCTACAAACAATATAAACATGCTGGTTTTGCCTGGACTTTCTAATAATTTATTTATCAATTGAGACACTTGGATGCTAAAATTGACATCCTGATATTTTATTGACAGTTCTTCATTTATGCAGTTTTCTTACTTACTTTCCCTGATGCTGTGATAAATCAACCTGACCAAAGCAACCTAAGGAAATAAGAATTCCCCTGAAGGCAGGAGGTTGAGGTAGCTGGGCACACACCGCATGCACAGCTAGAAAGCACAGGGAGATGATTGCTTGTCCTCAGTCTTCTTTCCCTTTCATTCAGTCAGGATGCCAGCCATGGAATGGTGCCACCCACAGTGGGCGGAGCTTCCCACCTCAACTCACCTAATCATTAGAATCCCTCACACCTATAATCAGAGGCTCCCCAATCCTAGAAAGTTCTATCACAGCTCTATCACGAAGTTAGCCTTCTAGGGAGATATGTCTGCTGTCAAGTTGATAATCAACATTAACCAATACACAAGTTATGTCAGGGATGAAGTCCAGGAAACTTGATCAGGTTCATTTGCTCTGCCAATTAACTAATTAAATGACAGGAAAAATCTCCATGCAACAGGTAGCAAGCAGAGAAAGCCTGAACATCACAGAGAATCAGCAGTTAAAGAGAGGTGTTTATTGAAAAACACACACATGCAGCAAGTTCACAAATAAGATACTTGGTGAAGGAGACACGGGAGAAGGGAAACACTCAGGAAACCAAAAAAATCCCACGTCTTCTAGAGGGCCAAAGAGTTTTCCTCCTCTAATTTGGGTTTGTTCAGTCTGAAGAAAGACAGGATGGTTCATTGGCTGCCACTGTTGGGTAACATGCCCTGCTCTGTCCTGAACTTCCTGAGCCAGCCTCATAGGCAGGTAGCCTGCTGGTGGGAGACAAAAGCCTACAAAGGCCTTTGTTTTAAACTGCCAGGCTTGTGTGTCAGATTATGAGGGTGAGAAAGAAGCTGGCCATCTTGGAAGTTCACCACCTTTATTACCTGACCATGGACCTCACTCCCTGTCTGCCTACCAAGAAATCTGTCTAACTCCTAGACTCTCGTCGGATCAGGAATGTGTTTGTATGTTTTTACCCTTGACCATTTGTATGAGAACTTAAGTGTAGACAGTTGTCGGCCTTATTGAAAATATAAGTGAAATTCAAGAAAATTAAGGCAACTTATATGTACAATTCACTACTGACACACTACATATCCATACAATCACCACTCAGTTCTTACTTTTTAATTTCCAAAAAAAAGGGGGCTTCCTAGCATGAGTTACCCTCACCCGACATGACATCTATCCAATTACAGCTGTCATATATTATTTTTACCTGCTTCAAATGTTATAAAAAGTCTTATCCACTGTCGTGTGCAATTTCTTTCACTCAAAGTTTTAAGATTTGTTTAGATTTAAATTATTTTATGCATATATATGAGATTACTATGTTAATTGCTAAATAGTATTTAATTGCATGAACATATCAACTACTCATTCACTAAGAAATTTTCCAGAAAAAAAAAATGAATTGTTTCTGACTGAAAACAAAAACAAAAACAAAATAAAAAGTGGAAGTGATGACTACTTCTAAAGTATGGAGAAGATTTTTATTGTAGAAAGGGGAGAGAGCAAGCAGAGGGAAGAGTCCAGGCTGAACATGACCAGTGGACTAAATTGGAGAGGCGATAAGGAGAGCGAGAGCAAGAAGGAGCCACAACTTAGAGACAGCCCCAGGGCAAGACAAAGGCGAAGGCAAAATAGGTAAGTCATGTGGGTGTCAGGCAAGGGGAAGGAAAGCTGAAGCCCAGACTTGGGAGAGAGGGACCTAAGGTGGGGTGAGAAGAGCTGGGAGGAGCCACTGAGAGATGCTGAGAGAGCTGGACAGCTGCTCTGATATGTTAATAGACACCTCAGCCATTTGTCCTGGGTTTCTGAGTGCTAACAATTTCTAATTTGAACTTCTAAGTGAGCACAGAAAACCCACAGGTAGACTTTTTTTAATGTTTTTTTTGGGGGTGGGGGAGGTTGGGAGGCAGAAAAACTGCCATGGTGTTTCACAAGAGTAGAGCAAGCCAGCCAGGGAGATCAAGGAAACTTTGCGGAAGGTTGGAGGGCTTTACCCCAGGTGAAAGCAGTCTTGTAGGGCTATGCCCCTTGGAGACATAACATACACTCCACTGAGATGGACATTGTGATAGACTGAGAAGAGCATCCTGGGTCCAGAATTTAGGAAACAGACTGGGGATTCCAGTGGCCTATTGTGTTTCTAATCAAACATCGATGGGAGGAGGGAACTAAGAATCAGAGCAGAGACCAGGGATTGCGGACCTACAGAGGGGAAGGCAGGCAAAGAGGGGAGAGGGAAGGCTGCAGGTTCAGAGCATGAGGGTGTGGATTGCTTCTGTCTGGAAGAGGATCAGCATGCAGGCCCGGAGATGCCTAGGGATTTGTCCAGTAGAACTGATACCCAGAAGGCTTACTCTTGTACCCCTCAACCTCTTTTCCCTCCTCTATAGGATAGTGGGTTGTATAATAAGGTCTGATTGTTAAGAAACAGAGCCAACAATACTTTATAGGGTATCACTTCTTCTCAGGATGTTTTTTAACTTGTGTAGAACAGGGTCCCTGGACTAAGCAGTATGAAAAGGGCCACTGCCTCTGACAGTCAGGAAAGCTTACGAGCAGCAAGTATCCTGTTGGGGAGGAATAAAAAAACTGCAGTTATCTAAAAAGCAAGGTCCCCAAGTCACCTGGTTTCTGAGAAATGCTGAGGGTGAGGTTTCTGTTGCCTCAAGGCCATCTCACCAAGGATAGCCATCCCAGTGTATTAACAGCTGCACCACCATCTGGGGGCTCAGCTTTGTGACCTAACAAGACCGGCATAAGCCAAGCTCCTAGAAACATCTTTACACAAGTCTTTGTGACTAATGCTTCCATTGTGTTTGGATAAATACTTAGGAGCAAATTTTTATTCAACACTGAGTGCCTAAATTTAACTGAACAAAAATCTTCCATAGCATTTGCTGAAGCGGTTTTCCCATTTGACAGTCCCGTTAGTGATAAACAAGAGCCCCATGAACTCCTCAGTACTTGGTGTCATCAGTGTCCTTAACTGATCCAGTTCTGTTTGAGACATAATGGTATGGTGATGCTGTAGGGGCAAAATTAATGCCATATTATATATGTAATTTATATTCTACAATGAATGCCATGGTCTGTGAGAAAGTTGTCCTCCGGGTGATTCCACTACTTCCTGCATTCTGGGAAAGACCACGGACTGCCATAAACTAAACCTGACAGCACTCTCCAGAAGATACAATTAACACCCAACCTGCTGGAAGATCTGCGCTCCTGAGACTCACAACTTTCCCTGGAGATGTGGTCCCCACCCAGCCTGCCTAAAGGACTGCATTCCTGAGACTCACGACCCCCACTTACGGTTTTGTCCTTGCTTCCCTGAGACCCCCCACCCCTAATTACAGTTTTTCCTTATAAACCAATTGCCCTTGAAGCTACAGTATCATTCTCCTATCCTGCTCCATCAGGAAGGATTGTGATCCGAAGCTCTGAGCCCGTAATACAGAACCCTGTGTTTGTTGCATCAGTATGAAATCCTAGTGGCCTTTTTTGTGGGGTCTCGCAATCTGGGAAATCTCGGCATAACAATGCTATCTACTTTTCTCCTACCATTAATAGTATCAGTACTGTTTTCATATTCCTAGTAGCCATTTACTTATCTTCTTACTTGTTCCTTCATTGCTTATTTGAGGTTGTGTTTCCTAAGCCAAGTCTGGGTATTTCTCCTGTCAGATGTGTATTTTCTTGAAGTCAATGACTTTACTCCTTCTTAGTATACTAAGAAAGTAGAGCAGTACACATGAAGAAACAGTCTAAACTTTTAACAGTTATTCTTACTATTCATCTCACATATTCAAAGCATATTCACCTAATATACTTTGATCATTTCCTACCCCTTCCCACCACTCCTCTCAGACCCTCCCTACCTCCACACCTCCCCAGAAGCCCAACTCAGATCGTGATTACTGTTGTTTTGTTCTAAACTTCCTGAGAATTTTGAACCTCCTTTGAGTTAGAAACACTGAGGTGGTTGTTAAAGAGGTGTTTTCCTTTAAATGTCTCCTAGAAATAATGTCAGATTTGCACTAATGTTTGAAGTTTTTGTTTCAGCCATTTTCATTTAACTTTAACACTGAACTGTCAACATTCATTTTTGAGGCATTTCAAATGAGGGGAGGAGAACAGAAGAGGAGAGCAACTTCAAATACCTCAAGCCAGGGGAGAGAACGCGGTCATGCTCTCAGATGCTCTCAGACTTGGCTATAGGTGTTCTGCCTCAAAGGCTATGTCTGGGTTTGAACCCTTCCCTCCCCCCAAGCATGCAGATAAGTTTGTAGTTTTAGCTGTTCACAACTGTGCCAAGGTCAAGGCTACAGCAGCTGGTGTTCCTACTATTAGACCAGAGATTGCCCCCTGATGAGCTTATTCCATGTAACGAAGAGTCTCGCTACCTTGTGCCACCCTTCCCACAAGTTACTCCAAATGTGACAGGGATTTCATAATCTGGGTCGTTGTTTGGTAAGAGTTACCCCGCAGGCAGACAAAATGTATACTTAGGACACTAGCACTGTGCATGACTTTGAAAATTAGTACTTTCACTTTATTTATGAACAAATTCTATGGAGAAACTGGTGTGATCTCAAAATATATACAAGAAGTTTTTTGCTTCTTCAAAAAGTAAGTTTTACTCTAAAACGTAGTGGCACGAATCTCTAATCAAAAGAATCAGGCAGGAAGATCAGGAGTTTAACCCGGTCTGGGGTACATAAGAAGAGAGAGAGATGCATACATAGAGAAAGAGAGAAGGCGGGAAGACAGACAGACAGACAGGCAGACAGGCAGACAACCAATTGATTCTGAGTAACCTATGGGTATCCTTTATAAGGTGTTGGGCCATCCTTGAAGAAAGGAACTCTTCCTCTTGGAGAACAATCTCTTTCCCAGTCTGGAATTCGGAGCATTTCAGCTAAAGCAAGGGGCTGACTGACTGTCCAGCACACTGCAGATGCTGGATCACTGTCATTTCCTTTCCTTTCCCACCACCCACCCCCCACCCACTTCTTTTTGTTTTTCTCTGAAACCCAAACCACACAAAATCAAGAGCTAGCTATGTTTGCTACTTTCGATTCTAACTCATCAAATCCACAGCCTTTACCAAAGACAATATGGGCCACGTGGGAACTTGGGTTCTGACTCTCCTGGCTGGGCAGCTAGCTTCCGTAGCACACTTCCCAGGAATGGTTCATTATTCTCCAACCATCTCTTCGCTCAAGCACAGGATGGAGGGCGGCATTGCTTCCTCCCTTCTGATCCTTTCAGGTGACTGGAAAGTGTCTCTCTCTCTCTCTCTCTCTCTCTCTCTCTCTCTCTCTCTCTCTCTCTCTCTCTCTCTCTCTCTCTCCACATGCCCCACTGTCTAAGAAATATAAACAGAAAATCTTATATAAACATCAGTTCCCCTGGAAAGTACACTTGACTATTTATTTACAGGTATCTTGATACTTATAGTCTGGGGAAGCAGAAGAAAACCAGAAGGCTGAATGAGAAAATTTGACGACCTGGCACAAGCAGAGAAGTGCTGCCTCTTTGTTGTAACATAGGAGGTTTGAGGTGAGACAGGGAAGTGATTCGTGCGTGCACATTACAAGATACAAGTATTACCTACAGAAGCTGCAGTAAGCACACAGCCAGTATTAGCTCTAGGCACTCCCTGGCCCATGTCTCTTCTCTTCCAATATAAAGTCATACTCCTGTCCCACCATGTTTCTCCAACCGCGGTGCTCAGTTATCAGCTCTGGTCAATCTCTGTGGGAACTCTGTGGTCACGGCCATCAGGATGAGTCTGGCTGTGAGAACATGGCATCTCTCAGACCTTGTACATCTGAGCCAATGCATGCATCTCTCTGTGAAAGGGAAGGCAACAGCCCCTTATACTCATTCCTTTATAAATTACTAGGGAACCACCACAGAAATGATCAGATCAAACAACCAAGTGTTTTAAAAATGAAATCTCACAAAGAGGTTGGCCCAGACACCACACACCTACAGATCATGTTATACAGACTGATCAAGTTGCATTTATGTACTCAGGACTATATAACAATTAAAGAGAAATTGGTCATGAATTTGAAAGGGAAGGAAATGAAGGAGGGAACAAGAAAATGGCAAAGATGTAATTATAACTTAATTTAAATAAATAAAATAACTTAAAATTATTATTAACAAAAGTAAATCCTAAAGGAGGGGTAGTGTAAGAAGTAAACACAGCATAAAGACAAAACAAAAACAAAAACAAAACAAAAAAAACATGGATTCAATTTTCTGGATATGAGGGTTTTTTTTAATAATAGTTTGTTATCCTTAAACAACAACATATTCCTGAGTCTCCAATATCTACTAAATGAGACTAGAATAAATAATTTATGAGGCCCATTCAGGAATTAATAGTTTATGACTATTTTTAATTGCATAAAATGAAGATTTGGATGAATGGCAGAACCAGGTTTATTGAGACACACGCTGTGAACTCTAACTATGGAAACGCTATGTAAAATTGCTATTTTGTTCAATATTTATGGTACGGAAAAACTGTTTATGAATGAAAGAGAAAATGACTGTTAATGATATATTTATGCATTTTCAATAGATAGGTACAATTTCTCATTTAAAAAAGAAATATTGAAAGAGTTTAGGCAGAGCAAGGGTCAGGAGTAACACAGCTGTCTTAAAATCTTGCTCATATGTAAAGATTTGAAACCCTGTTCCTGGGCTGACTGTAGCTTAGTGATGGAAAAATTGCCCAAAATCCATGAAGACTTGTGTTCACTCCCTAATGCCATAAATGTCTCTTCTTCTGCAATAAAAGGAAAGATAACCACTCCTTGCAGCCTTGGGTCTTTTCCAACTACAGCTCTTTCCATGTGAATACTGCTCGTCGAACAATCATACCACTGCAGCTCATGATACTGCTCCTCTGTTAAGAAAATATTCTCCTGACTAGGGTTTTCCTCAGAGCGACTTTGACATCCTTATTTCTCAAGCTGTAGATCACAGGGTTCAGCATGGGCACCACGATTGTATAGAACAAGGTAGACACTTTTCCTTGATCAAGTGACAAAATGGAAGGCGGCTTGAGGTATGAGAAAGCCCCAGAACCAAAAAATAGACAAACCACAATCAGGTGGGAGCTGCAGGTGCTGAAAGCTTTGGACCTGCCCTCAGTGGAATGCATGTGAAGAATGCTAGAGAGGATGAGGGCATAAGAAATAAAGATGGTGACAATGGGCACACCGATATCAAAGGCCACAACAATGAAGACTACCAGGTCATTTGTGAAGGTGTTGTTGCAGGACAGCTCAAGAAGAGGAAGGATGTCACACATGAAGTGATTGACAAGGTTGTCAGCACAGAAGGTCAGATTCATTATGTTTCCTGTATGGGCCATGCCTCCAGAAAACCCCATCACATAGACTCCCAGTAAAAGGAGTGAACACACCTGGGGAGACATGGTGACTGTGTACATCAGGGGATTACAGATGGCAACATAACGGTCATATGCCATGGCTGACAGAATAAAGGATTCAGAGACAACAAAGAAACAGAAGAAAAACAGTTGTGTCATACACCCTGGATGGGAGATGATGTTCTTCTTTGAGATAAAACTCGTCAGCATTTTTGGGATGATGGTGGAGGAATAACAGAAATCTATTACAGAAAGATTGAAGAGGAAGAAGTACATGGGTGTATGCAAGTGAGAGTTCAGCCCTATCAAGGTGATCAAGCCCAGGTTCCCCACCACAGTGACCACGTAGAAACCTAGAAACAGGAAGAAGAGGGGCATGCAGAGTCCCGGCTGGTCTGTCAGGCCTTCGAGGATGAACTCTGTCACAGAGGAATTCTTGGCAGTCATTCTTCTCAGAAGGGGGCCTGTGGGACAGAAGGAGGACCAGTGGAGACAAACATCACCATCATCCTGAAAAACCTGTCCTGTGTTGAGAGGGGGGGGGGAGAGGGAGGGAGAGAGAGAGAGAGAGAGAGAGAGAGAGAGAGAGAGAGAGAGAGAGAGAGAGAGACTCTAGCAGGAATGTTTTCACAATTTCCCCCAGCTAGTAGTGAACAGTCAAGTGACTCTACTTTCCAGATCACAGCAAAGGGCTACATTTTGCCTCTAGGATGAGAGCAGCTGCTACCCGAGAGAGGGATACTGGACAGCATGTTTTAGAATCTGAAGTCAGTCCATGTTATGTCTTCCCCTCTTCTGCCTCTCTGCAAGTTGCTGAAACATGAACCTTATTCCTGGAATGAGTCCTGACAGGCAGATACCACCAGAACTGTGACAGTGTCTCTCTGTCTCCACCATTAAAAAAAAATGTGAGGTCAGGCTTCTCATGATCTCTTAGCTCAACTGCATGAAGGGAGAATAAAAAGCAACATAAGATAACACTTATTTAGGGGTTACTGTGAGAGGCTCTAAGATTATGTGATTGTACTATTATCCTCACTTTACAGACTGGATAAATGAGACTATGAAATACCTGAAGTCACAAACCCACCAGACTTAGGCAGAAGGGAAGCTCCAGCACTCCCACCCACAGTCTGTATTTATGACTTATGTTTCTTGACCGATCAGGGTCAGAGAGGCGTATACCTTTCTTTACTTGAAGCAGGGATATTCCGCCTACTGTCTCTCCTCCGCAGTGTTCTGAGGAAGATCAAGATCTGATGAAGGGAAGACAGCAGCTTGGAGCTCTGGGCCTTCTCCTTCCCCAAGGCCAAGCCTCAGAACCTCAGATTTACCGTATAATTCTCTCTATACCAAAAACCTTGACTTACAATATTAACTTATCCAGTGGTCCTCCTAGCTTCCAGGAAGGACCCAGCTCTGTCCCGATCTGTAGTAATAGGAGAATAAACAGCCATTCTGGCTCATAATCTCACTGGCCTGGTTATGAAAGCCAAGGCTCCCTCAGGATCATTTCCTCAGAGTTACCTTCCCAAAGGAAGCAAACATGGGGTTTTTTTTTTCATGTAGAATTGATAATTTATCTTTTCAAAGCAATTATTTTCTTTCAGCTAATAGTTACCCAATAGTATTCAAGGAAAAAAACTATGGAAGCAACAACAATCACCACTTATTAAATAGTCTATAATGTGCTTAATGCTGTCTCCTTAAATTGACTCCAGGCTGATAAGATGCAAAACACTCAAAAACATATCTATTTTTATAGTTATGTATTTAGGAATATATACATATACATGTGTATGGCAATTAATGAAAAGGGAGGTATAAAATTTGAGCAAGGCGGGGCACATGGGAGATTTTAGAGGGAAAAAAGGAAAGAATGAAATGATGTGATTATATTATAATCTAAAAATAGCAGAAGAAATAAAGTTTTTAGAAATGACTATTCACTCCTCATCACAGCTTTTGCTCTGATGCAAAAGTCTAGACCTCTGGAGAGAGAAGGTGTGTTTCCTTTTTTTTTTTTTTTTTTTTTTCTGATTTTTTGAGACATGCTCCAGGTGTGGGCATGGTGTGGTGCTCCAGGTGTGGGCATGGTGTGGTGCTCCAGGTGTGGGCATGGTCACAGTATCTTTCAAATAGTTCTATTTTCTGTACCAGCAACCTAGGGATTCACACAGTTATCAGCTACTCTTATTTCATGAGGACCTTGTGTCCAGGTCATAGAAGGAAAGATGATTGCGTGAGGTGACCGAATACTTTCTGTTTCTGATCTCTCCTTCTCCGTGAGCCCACATGCACTTTAGTTTGATTGGGATGCAAAGTAAAAGTAATGAAAATGCACAGCATAGTTTAAAAATCAAGCATTAGATTACATGCAATAAGATGGCTGGTATAGTACTTGCCCTGAGTACAATGTAAAAACAACAACAAAACACCCATCAACTATTTGCAAACTTTGAACAGCAGTCAATATAAGGATAAAATTGTTGGCAAAGGCATAAAAAAAATAGGCAACCACTATAGCCACCCTGTAGTATATGTTTTAGTCCCAAAAGTAACAGACTTGTGTGAGAGTTTACTGTGTTTTTCCACTGGAAACAGACTTGTGAGAGAACATGTAATGCTTGTCCACTAGAAGAGGAACCACCTCTTGTGGGGCATGGTCTTTGTCAACCGATAAACATCCTAGTACGGACTCTGAGAGGAGATATATATGTGAGCTCAAAACAAGAGGCTGGGCTTTTTCATCTTGGCATAATTTCCTATTGTTTAGTTGTTTGCTCCCCTTTGAGATGCTCCTAGAGAGAACTGTTGCTGTGGTTTTGGCTGCTGCTCTGGGTTCCAGCAGCTATGGTTGCAGTCACCTTCGCTGAGTTGTTGGTTTGCTGTTTAACAGATCTGCTAAAATTCTGACCTAAGAAATCACTCCAAGGAACTGAGTCTAAAATGGTTTACTTCTCCTGTTCCCATTAACCTCTTTTCCTCTCCTATCTGGGGTAGGTAGGTTGGAAGGGAGTTATAAGAATTAAAGTAGGTTGGAAAAAGTTCAAAGCCTATACCACCCAAACTTTTTCATTAGTGGAAATTTCCAAAATATCCATAGTAAAGTATTTTTCCCAAGCAAATGGCAGGAATGCCTACTAGTGAAATAAAGAAGACCAAAGTCCATGAATGCCAAGACAGCTGGATGCTAATTTATAGAATAAACAAAGAACTATAAAAAATTAAGCACACAGAAAACCAAAGCTTCCAATTAATGAATGTATAAGTAAATTGCACATAGGTCTCAAAAGAAGAAATACATATGGCCAATAAATACATTATATCACATTTGTTCATTGTGTGCACATGCACAAGCACACAGGTGCATGCACACACATGCTGAGCACAGCCAATATGTTCAGGGAAGGGGGCAACTTAAGGGAGTTGGTCCCTCCTTCTACCATGTGGGTCACAGGGATTGAGTGTGGTTATCAAACTTGTTAGCCATCTCAGCCTGCTGGAGCATCCTGTGGGCCAAGTCAAGAAATAGTATAAAGGCTTTCAACATCCTTTTCTATCAGGGAAATTCAAACATAACTACTTTGATATTCCTTCTTGCCCTAGTCAGAATGGCTATCATCAAAAAGCAAAGGACAGTGAATAGTGCTGAGGATGAGAGGAAAGAAGTAGCCCTGTTTGCTGCTGGTGGAATGGAAACTGGTGCACCCCTAGGGAAATTACTGCAGAGACCTCAAAAACCTAAAGGTAGAGCTACCATATGACTCAGATGTGCTGCTGTGGTTTGAATAAGAACGGCTCCCACATGGGGATGTGAGAAGGGAGGTCAGCAAAACCAAGCTTGAAAATGCCATCGTGAAATCTAATGTTGGTATGCTAGCTTTTGAAAAATATTTTTAAAGCTACTTCCTCAACCTTTCCTATATATCTAAGTGGGTACAGCCATTAAAAAGGAGCTAAAATATTCTGTCAATAAGCTAAACCCTTGTCAACTTGCCAAAATGGTCAAGTTTATGATTGTGACTCTAACAAAATTGTAGTAGTCATGGTAAATCATGAGTTATGATGTTCCTGAGCAGTCAGAATGTGATCTTACTTCAGTACAAATCTTGGCTTTGCCTATTACTAAATGTGTGACCTTAGTAGCTGTTCAAACTCTCTCTGAACTTCAGTCTCTCATCTTAAAACTAATAATAATCATTTCTCAAAGGGTGAATAAAGGGTGCTGATTATAGCACTTGGAAGGCAAAAAGAATTACTTAAATAATATTAGCGATCAGAACTGTCTTTCTTAATAGCAATGGTGTTTTATATAGATTGTAATATCAGAGCAGGCTGAAAAAGAGAAAAGGGCAGACAAGGAGAACAGACAGAAGACTTTCCACAGAAATAAATGCAGGAAGAGGTGAGTGGAACAGGAGACACAGTAATGGAGCAGTTGATATATTGATGTCCCAATGGTAAAAGAGTTTGGTAGGGAAAACACAATTGGAATTTGACTAAGGCTTGAGGCCCAGAAAAGCAGAAATATGACATAAATCAGAAGTAAGAATAAGACTGCAGGAAGATAGACAAGTAGATAGATAGATTAGAATAGATGATAGATAGATAGATAGATAGATAGATAAATAGATAGATAGACAGATAGAAATGGATTGACAAATTTCCTTAACTAAATTTAAATTTTAGATAAATTTAGATGAAGTGCTACTATAACATCTAAAAGGCAAAGATCAGAAAGAAAATGACAATGTAAAGTCAGATTATGGTACAGAAGAAAGAGATGCATATTTAAGATTTTGTATTGTTTTATTTTGTTTGAGACAGAGTTTCTCTGTGGAGCCTTGACTTTCCTGAACTCACTTTGTAGGCCAGGCTGGTGTTGAACTCAAAGAGTGCAGGGATTATAGGACGTCCACCACTGTGCCTGGCTCATTTTTAGAATTATCAACACAAAGCTAATCCAAAATCCAGAGCAAGAATAGCTTGCTCTAAACATATGTCTTTAAAGAGGCAACAATTGAAATTCAGAGGTTGAGGACATCCTAGAAGATGCCCACACACAGGAAGGGAAATCAATCAACAGAAGCGTTTGAAAAACATGCACAACAACGAAAAGTGCCTTTCAGAAGTAAATAGAATATGAACTTGAGTAGCATGCTTAACAGTGACCCGATACCCCCATGTGAAAAACAGGAATAGTTATAGGAATCATAAAGATATTTTTGAGTACTGTACGTAACCTCAACACATATTCAATTTAGCAATAACTGTGGAATAAAAGAAGTTTGGCAGGTGCCAGAAGATGAGAACATTTCAAATGTGAAAGAATAGCTATGTCCTCGAGCTGCCAATAGGAAGAACTGGGCATGACCTTGAATTACATCATGTCTTACTATTCGCTCATTCTTTAAAAATTTTTTTCAAAGTGCTTACCTACCAAACACAGAGCTCTAGGCTCAACTCCCAGCACCAAATAAACTGGGCATGGTGGTATATGTCTGTGATTCCAGCACTGAGGAAGTAAAAGCAGAAGGAACAGGAGTTCAAGGTCATCCTTAGCAACATAGCAAGTTCTGTGGCAGCCTGATATACATGAGACACTTGTCCAAGACTGAATGATAAATAGAAGATAGATAGATAGATAGATAGATAGATAGATAGATAGATAGATAGACAGATAGATGATCAATAGATGATTAATAGTGATAGAGGATAGATGAGTTAAATGATAGATGACAGATAATCGATGATTGGTAGATATAGATAGGTGAATGAATCAACAATAGATAATAGACTGATAGATGAGAGAGAGAGATGATTAAGTGAGATATACATACACACATACATACACACATACATACATACACACATACATACACACATACATACATACATACACACATACATACATACATAGTTAGATAGACAGATAAATAGGAAGTATAGCCTAGCTTAGCGAGCCACTGAGTTTAGTGGCGTTACTTATAGCAGCATTACTAATTCTAAGATGGCTGCATCACTAAAAATGCATGAAGGTGATTTTATGTCTTCTAATCATTAGAGCCTAACTGGAGAGCTCTGAATAGAACAGGCTATATTGGTGTCAATACTCTGGCCATGACAAGTACAGTGGGATTTCTTTTTTAATGTTACTGTCGCCCTAGGAAGGAATTTGAGCAACGGCCTTCCACTTGTTCTCCAAGTTAACCCTGTAGAACGAAGAAGCCAGGATCTGCACTGGAGAGGCCATGTGCATCACTTTCTGGCCTTGAGTTGCCTCACTTGGCAGGAATTTTTTTTCCAACAAAGCTCTTTAAAACACACATTTAAAGGCTCTTTCTTGATGCGTCCTGATGAATTACTAACAGTGACCATTGTGGCACTGAGAATGGTGTTGCTGGTGGTTGCTGGGTTACCTATGGGGATAAGAACGATGACACAGGGGTAAGGAAGATGATAGCCATGGTAATAATGGTGATGATAATAAGGGTGGTGGTGGTGGAGACAATGGTGGTGGGAAAAGGTGTGTGTGTTAAATTGTTCACTCCTCCATTATGTGCTAAGTTTCTGAAGCTGCAAGATGACTTTTACAGATAGAAAAATTAACACACTCGGGCAATAAAATATGACTCATAGAACAAGAGAAAACAAGAACTAATTGTTACTTTAGAGATAACCATGGTCTCCAGAGTGACTTCCTCCCAGGAGATCATCCACGCATCCATATGTAAACAGAAGCTCCAGCTCTCGCTCATATTATATCATCTTCCCAAATGGCAACTCCTTTTTTTTTTTTCATGATTGGACTGAGCCCTTTGAGTAAATTTTATGATGGATACAGATCTGTGTACTTCTAGAATTTGCTGGATGCAACAAGCAGACATCCCCTGAAGTTTCTAGGAGACGCTGTTTCATTTCCTTTCAATACAGGTATTTAATTGCATGCCTGAAAATGATATGAGAATTTTTTTCTTTTATGAGCTCTTGTTTATTATTCAGATAATTTATGACCATATGCTGACTTTCACTTTTAAATGGCGTGCGCGCGCGCGCGCGCGCGCGCGCGTGTGTGTGTGTGTGTGTGTGTGTGTGTGTGTGTGTGTCTTGTACTGTCTTCAGAAACAATCCTGACCCTCCAAAAGCTTGGTAATAATAGTTCATTTCCATAGTAACTCTAAGAAATGTGTGATTCTAGTTGGTCTTTCATGTTATTTAGAAAATTTAAGCTGTAGCTGGTGGCTTACACTGGCACTTGCACTTTCAGCATTTGGCCAGCTAAGGCAGGAGGATCATTGCAAGCTGAAAGTCAGCCTGGGCTGTGGCGTGAGACCTTGTCTCAAAATTCTGTGGAGGGAAAAAAAAAGAAGAATTTAAATCTGCAGAAGAAGATTATACAAGTGGAAAAATTGAATGTAAGCTGTCTGGGTTCATTCTACAAGATAATATTCCCATCTGTATTGCACTGGGTAACACCATTCCGTCTGTTCTGATCTCAAAAACTTTTGATCTATGCTAATGATTACTGAATTTGTTTCTTATCATATTTGGAAGTAGAGGTTGAGTAAAAGGAGAAATTTAATGTTTTTAATTATTTTTCATCTAAGTAAAAATCACTCTGTAGTAAGTAAAAATAATACTCAAAAATTACACCCATCTCTGATTTGTCAATATTTAACTATACTTAATCACCTTTCTACAGCTAGTTAAATATCTCAACCCTACAACATTATGCAGATGTTCTAATACTCAAAGCAAATCCCAAAGATTTTAAAGATTCTCTTATAAATAAGAAAAAGAAAGTCACCAGACTCAGTACCTGACAACCTGAGTTTGAACCCCAGAATCCAAATGGTAGAAGGAGAGAGCCAACTTCTGTATGTTGTACACACACACACACAACATACACATACACACACACAACATACATACACACACACACACACACACACACACACACACACACACACACACACACCCCTTTTGCAAAAAGAACTACAATTGATGGCAGTTATAATGATAGTTATAGTAGAAACTTATTTAAACCACTATTTTTAAATGCTATGTAAAAATTTGGTGACAAGATGTTATCACCACCACAAGTGTGTGTGTGTGTGTGTGTGTGTGTGTGTGTGTGTGTGTGTGTGTGCATAAGAACTGTCAGTGCCAGTATTAGGCTCCAGGTAGCAGGAAACTATGAAGTTTATTATGGTATTTACTTAGCTGCATTTCTGACTTACTATAATGTTTGTGTACTATGGGCCTGGTCTACAAATCGTGTCTAGGACAGTCAAAGCAACACAGAGAAGACCTGCCTTGCAAAAGAAAAAAAGGAAGAAAGAAAGAAAAGAGGGAGGGAGGGAGGGAAGAAGAGAATGAAAGAAGGATGTAAGAGGGAAAGAAAAAAATAGAGTTGAGTGAGATACGGAAAAACACTCAGTATCCTTTTCTGGCATCCACATGTGCACACGTACACATACACACGTGCATCACACTAACTACCCACAAAATCACTTTTTACAAAGATGATATTAGGATTGGCTTTTGACGTAAAAAGAAAAACTACAGAATACTGCAGAGGTGTCAATAATAACTGTATCAGAAACAATTATCACAGTGAGATTTGCGTTCTGCCTTCAGAATGTATCACATGTTGCATTAGAACAGCACATGCCTTTAATCCCAGCATGCAAGAAGAAGAGGAAGGGGTATCACATGTTCAGGGATAGCCTGTGGAACCTAAATGAAAAGAAAGGTAAAGGAAAGGAAACCCATACCTCAAAAACAAGAATTCAATTCAATATGTATCACAACTACCGGTAATAAGCTAAATTTCTTAGAAACAAATATATTTACAATATATGTAGCTTATATAATTTGACATTAGTTATAAATGCTGCAAGGTTTCAGCCTTGTGGTCTAAAAATAAAAAGTTAAAACTAGCTGGAAACACTTGCTGGCTCTACAGCATGCAACGGTCCATCAAATATGGTGGGACAGTGGTGAGACATACAGAAAATTGCCCTGAACTAAGCGTCAAGACCACTGAAGACCCAGGGGTGGCCCTTTTGTCAGCAAGAAACAGCCGTGTGGAGAAGACGCACCTGCCATTACCAGGCTAGCTCTGCAAGTGTCAAATGCAGAAATCCAGCTGCTCCAAGCAGGGCAAGGTCACCATTCTCAGGCTCCTTCTCTCTCTCCCCACAGGATTCACACACACACACACAATGGCTACAGAAAACCACTCCACAGTGACAGACTTCATCCTCGGGGGGCTAACGAACAGGCCAGACCTCCAGATGCCCCTCTTCCTCCTCTTCCTGGGCATCTATCTGGTCACCATGGTGGGAAACCTTGGCATGGACTCAGCACACAGCTTCACACCCCCATGTACTTCTGCCTCAGCAACCTGTCGCTCATGGACCTCTGCTACTCCTCTGTCATTACCCCAAAAATGCTTGTCAACTTTGTGTCCCAGAGAAACCTCATCTCCTATGTGGGGTGCATGACTCAGCTTTGCTTATTCCTCCTTTTGGTCAGAGCAGAGTCCTACATGCTCACTATGATGGCCTATGACAGCTATGTGGCCATTTGCCACCCCTTGCTTTACAACATCATCATGTCTCCTGTCCTCTGCTCACTGCTGGTGACTTTTGTCTATGCCGTGAGACTCATTGACTCAATAATAGAGACCGGCCTCATGTTGAAATTACACTATTGTGATTTCTGTGGCCTCATCAGGCACTATTTCTGTGACATCCTCCCCCTCATGAAGCTCTCTTGCTCTAGTACCTATGACGTGGAGATGGTTGTCTTCTTTTCAGCTGGGTTCAACATTGTAGTCACCAGCTTAACAGTACTCATTTCCTATGCGTTCATCCTCTCCAGCATCCTCCGCATCAGCTCCACGGAGGGCAGGTCCAAAGCCTTCAGCACCTGCAGCTCCCACTTGGCAGCTGTGGGCTTGTTCTATGGATCCACCGCATTCATGTACTTAAAGCCTTCCACAGCTAGTTCCCTGGCCCAGGAGAATGTAGCTTCTGTGTTCTACACCACAGTGATCCCCATGCTCAACCCCCTGATCTACAGCCTGAGAAACAAGGACGTGAAGGCTGCACTGGACAGAACACTGAGAAGAAAACTTTTTTGACTTAAATGTTAACATTTCTCTATGTCAGAGTAAGTGGTTGTAAATACCTGGAAAATGCACTCTGTAAGCCTACCCAGCTGTGTACAGGAAACAATTGCTTCTCTCCATGCTTGGGTACATGCCTCATCTCCTTTTCCTCATTCTGTTCTTTTCTTCTGTAGTTTCCATTTGTAACTGCTCTATTTTTGGGGTAAATTTTTTTTTAATATTTTGGACCTATCTTCTCTATATGAGGCCATTGGTAAGAATTTTTTAAATTTCTGATATTTTCATATGTACACAATGTATATTGATCATATTTATCCCCCACATTCTTTTTCTACTCTTTCTTTATCGCACACCCCCAGATATCTGCCTGCCATTTTCATGTCCCCTTCTTTTTTAATAACCAAGCGAGCCTAATTAATACTCTGCCCGTATTTAAATTAGTATGCAGCCATCCACTGCAGTATGGGTAGCCTACCAGCAAACCTCAGCTCCTTTAATTAGTAGAATCTAATTTACTTCTACAGTACTAGCTGCCAGTGATTCTGGGAAATGTAGTTTCCACTGTGTTTATAATTAAATAGAATATGGGTTAAAGGATTAGTGGAACTGTCTCATCTAAATCGATTTCATTCATTTTCTCCTGAACTCTCCCCAAAATAAGATTTAATTTCTACCTCTATTTATCTCATCTAATTAGAAGTAAAGCCAAGAAAACATCTCTGCTTTCTCAAAGTGAGAAAAGAAAATATGGAGGCAAAAGTATAGCTCTGAGTTAGGGTACATTGCCTAGAGAGGGCGAGGCACTGAGTGTCATTTGATTTACTCAGTCTCACAGTTTACTTACATTGAGCTTAATATATTGCTAATCTATAAAGTGGACAATACCAGGAAAAGGGAACTCAGTGTTCCATACAAGCCAATACAATCAGATCGAAATCTGCAGAGCTGGTTATTTCCGCAGTAGTGCTTCTTGGTTTAAGCTGCTTGCCAAAATAAAGTCCTGGAGAGAAGGCTTGTGAAGCCTGTCACACATCCTTAGTCCAGGAAAGGTCTCTGTCAGCAGAGCTAGACCATTCAGTTTTTCTTCCCTGCTTAAAAATTACTTTTCCCTTTTTAATTGCTCCTGTTCATAGAGTTGAGTCCGTTATAATTGGAACCACCAACCTCATCAACAACAGCTCCCTCACATTAAACAGAACCGCCTCCCTGGGAAGACCACAGGTTCTGTCTCATTAACCCTGACTTTTCTTCAATTTATTACAAACAAAGATGTACTTGTTTTGTCTCTCTTTGTAAATGATCTATCTGATAGCATTGTGATGACAAACTACTTAATCAATTGGATGAGTTTTCATGAAAATATAACATTTGAAGATAATCTTATTTTGAAGATCCTTAAAGCTACCTATAACACAGATGAGCTATGAAAGACTCAACACCAAAATTTTTCCTCTGCTCTTGTGCTAAAACTGTGTTTCTCTCACCAAGGCTTCTACATTAGAAATTGACTATAGACATACATAACCTGGCATCATTGCTTTAAAAAAAATAAATTTATATTTGCATTTTAAGATCTCAAATTGATATAGGAATATAAAGATTATGCCTTTAGTGTTCGGTATAGAGACTATATGACTCTTCACCAAATATCTACAGGAATCCCTTGTGAACTGCTTCAGAAAACACGAGGCCATCCCTAAACTTGTAGGCTTGCAGTCCAGATTGTTATTGGACTATAATCACATATTTTGTCATGTTCAAAAATAGCATAAATGTCACCTATATCCAACTTATCTAATGAACTGTTATCACTTTTCTTCTTTTGCTCTTCTTTTCTCATGGCTGAAGGTATGAAGTCAGGTCAGTGGTATGTATTAAATACAGAAAGTGTTTGTGTGCACAACGGCTAAAAAAATACATAATTTTCCTAGAAGAAGCATTTGACCTCCCTAAAACCTGTAAAATATAGTCTTCAAATGATAGCTTAACAGTGAAAAGATCTTTTATACTAAGCACTTATTGGGAGTTATACATGTGTGACAGACAGTATAGAAGACAACTAACTCAAGGTCATTTTCAGTGCTTCCAGTTAACCACTCAGGAACACAGCTGTCCTTCACACCTGAAATGCCTACCCCATTTGACATCTGTGAAATTCCCTTTATCCCATACTTATCTGCTAAATAGGCTCACTCACATAATATTCCTCATGTAAACCTTCTATTTTGTTTTTGTTTGTTTGTTTGCCTGCTTGCTTTTTCATTTGTTTCTGGTTTTCACTTGAGGACACCATGTCTTACAGTATCAAACGCATCCCCATTCACACAGCTAGTCAGTAACAGCTGCTCTTTCTACCCAAGCCTTTCCCAGCACTTCTGCTGCCATTTGTGGACATGTTGAGGGACACTTTCAGTCCTTCCTGTTTAGTGACATTTTCAGTCCTTCTGACCCCTTTCATGAACACACCTGTTTGGAGTAACTCACCATTGCTTTCCTTCTTAATTTAAATATTGTATTTTTATGAGAATTTCGTACATGAGTACTGCATTTACATCATTTTTCTTTCTCTCTCTCTTCTCTCCAACACCTCCTGTGCCCTCCCCTAAAGTCACGCCCTCTTCTCTACTTACTTATCACTGAGGGAGGGTACTAAACCTGAGTCCATGTAGTATTGCTCATAAGGATACGTGACTAGAGCTGACTATTTCAGGGAATTTCTTGTTGAGTAAAACTAATGACCCCTCATTCAGCAGTGATTGATTTTTTTTTTTTTTGCATCTTTTCATTTAGGGGTGAGGCCTTATGAACTCTCCCTCAACCACATTGGTCAATTGATGTCATTGTGTAGGTCTTGTTGAGATTGTCACAATGTCATAGCTGCAGCTTCTCCGCCACGTCCAAAGCTACCACCTGACAGCAGGTGCCCTGCTCCTCTAGCTCTTGAATTCTTTCCACCCCTCCTCTGTCATGATCCCTGAGCCTTAAATACAGTGGCTACACACAGGTGTGAATCCCTGCAATGGTATCAGGTGTGAATTCCCTCCTGGCAAGCAGGGCTTAAGTCCAGTCAGAAAGTTGTTCACTGGCCCTAAGATACAAATGTCACTCTTAAGGATAACTTGCCTGGGCAGTCATTGTTGTGGTTTCTTGGCACAGCACATGAATAACACTATTTTTTTTTTTATTGTTTTCTCCGTTGACAGCTTGCATAGCACTTTCCAAAGCTATGAGAGAAAGTTCTCAGGGAGGAGGCTTCCAGGCCAATTCCAGCTTGATTCCTCCAAGTTCAATGCTAAAGTGCATGCTATCTGCAGCAATGACTTCTTACATTCGAGTTCTGGTAAGCAACTAAGGGCAATAGCAGTAGCCTATATTAATGTAAGAATCTCCTCAGCCCTAGCCAACAACTTGGAAGATCTCCCACACATGACACTGGGAGTTTCTTTACATAGACTAGAAGGAGGATTGTCACCCCACATGATAGATAGATAGATAGATAGATAGATAGATAGATAGATAGATGGATATCACTATAAAAATGTTTTACTGTGGCATTTTCAACCATTTTTAATGTTCTTTATCCCTGATTCTCTCTTTCCCTCTGTATCACTCTCCCTCCCTTCTTCTTAGTCAAAGTCCCTCCCCCACCCTGCTTTCCCCCTTTCCTCCTCCATAGCACCTGTATCCTGGGTTCTGCAGTTATTTCAGATCAAATCTAAAAATTCAGAGCTGGATGCACAAATAGGAGAAACTATTTGGTGTTTGTCTTTCTGGGCCTGCTTTATCTCACTCAATATAGAATTTTCTAGTTCTATTCATTACCTGAAAGTTTCATGATTTTTTCTTTACACTTAAATAGTTTTCCAACTGTTTGTTTCTTTCTTTGTTTTTCAAGAATGGGAAGAGGTCTCCATCAATCACAGACATAGGGGAGGGGAGAAGGGGAGAAGTGGGAGGGAGGGAAGAATGGGAGGAAACAGGGGAAGGGCTAACAATCTAGATGTAATATGAATAAATTAATTAAAAATGTAATAAAAAATAAAATATGAAAAAAGAAAGGGATTCTGTGTAGCCTTGGCTGTCCTGCTCTCACTTTGTAGAACATGCTGGCCTTGAACTCACAAAGATCTGCCTGCCTTTGCATCTCTGAGTGCTGGGGTTAAAGGTGTGCACCACCATGCCCCACTAACATGCCCCATTTTCATTATTCACTTATTAGTTAAAAGACACTACCCTTTCCCTACTATTGTGAGTAGAGTGTCTGTGAGCAAAGTCAAAGCAAGAACCTGTGGCATAAGATGCCCAATTATTTGATGATATGCCAAAGAGGGATACAGCTAGATCATGTAGTAGACTTGGTTTAGTTTTTTGAGAATTCTCTATATGGATTACCACGGAAGTTGCCCAGTTTACAACCCTAAAACAATCAATAAGGTTTTGTCTCTATGAATCCTGGGCAGCATTTGCTTCTGATCATTTCTTGGTCCTAACCTTTTTCACTGGAATAAGACAAAATCTCAAAGCAGTTTTAATTTGCGTTTCCATGGTTGCTAATGAAGTTGAACTTTTTTTTTAACTTTCAATTCCCTTTCTGTTGTTGATTTCTAGCTTAATTGTGGGCTAAAAATAGACATTGTATGATTTCTAATTTGGAAAATTTGTAATGTTGTTGTGATAACGCTCAACCTGACAGAATCTGCATTCTCATGGAAGCAGTGCTCTGGGCATGGCTATGAGAGGTGGTCTTGGCTACGTTAACTGAGGTGGGAAGACCTAACCACTGTGGGTGGCATCAGCATCTGGCTGGGATTCTGGGCTACATCAATGAAAACAGTTCCTGAAAAGCAGCAAGCATTCCTCACCCTCTGCTTTCCAAGTATGAGTTCAGTGTGACCATTGGCTTCAAGCTCCTGCTGTCCTCCTTCCATGATACACCACACTCTTCAACTGTAAAGCTGAATAAGCCCATCCTCCTTTAAGAGACTCTTGTCAGAATGTTATATCACAGCAATAAATAATTAACTGAGACCAGAATTGATGCTTAGATGTGACCCTGTTGCTGGGGTAAACCTGATCATCTTAGACTATTGAAACTATTCTGTGGCAGAAACATAAAAGTATTTACAACATAGGGATAGAAAGACATTTGAATGCTGGAAGGCAACGTAAGTAGGCCAGTCTGTTGGGAACTTGGAAGAATGCTAAGAGGACAAAAGACAATAAGATCCTGGCTCATGAGGTTTCAGAATAAAACAAGAATTCTATCAGGAAGTGGGTAGTTGTTCATGTAATAATTTGGTCAAGAATCTGGTTTCACTTTGCCTACATCACAAGAACTTGAGTGAGGTTGAACTTTAAAATCATGAATTAATTTGTTTGCAGAGCATATTTCAAAACAGGAGAGCATTCAGACTGTTACTGAGAAAGCAATTTTAATTGTAATCGATACCACTAAAGAGAAACCTCTGTCTTGCATTGCTCTGAAATGATTGATTTAAAAGAAAGTGTCCTGAAACCAAAACACCACTTTGCAGAGGCACCATTTTGGAAATCAAAATTCATCTAAAGCAGGAAATGGGTTCATTGTTCCTCGAAAGCAGCTGCCTGTGAAAGTGTTTCTCTTGGGTAAGCACACAGAATGAGAAAAGTGTATTCCAAACATGCCAAGTAGCACCTCATGTTTTCAAAAAAAGTAGCAATAGCATCTACATGAGAGTGGTTATGGAGGCATGAAAGACGCAAGATTAGAGGCATCATGGAGTGCACCTAAAGGATGGCACAGTTGGAATCCTTGCAAGGATAGCCTGAGAGGCCACTGCTTGAAACAGTCGAGGTAAAGCCAGATGTGAAGTAAAAAATAATTGAGGCTATTACAGGTGCAAGGGCCAAGGAACATTCTTCAAGTGGTGAGGGTCGGGGTGGGGGTTTCTGCTGCAAATGTGTCTAACAGCTGCCTAAATGAGAGGCTTTGCTGGCTGCAGGGGGAGGATTGGGGCCTTATGCAGCTCATGATTTCACCACAAGGTCTAAATGCTAGAGATGGGCTGGTGTTTTCCCTGCAGGGTTTTGGTTTAGTTTGGGTCAGATCAACTCTTTGCTATATACTGATTCTTTCATTTTGGAATAGGAATGTTTAGTCTGTACAATTATATTTTGGTGCGTAACTTACTTTTAGTTTAACTGGAGTTTGACCTCTAAAACATTGTAACTTTTAGTGGCTATAGGAACCTTTTATACTGGACTGAATATATTCCATTATAAAGTTGTCATGAGCTTATGACACTAAAGGGTAGAAAGTTATGGTATGCTGTAGTGTCAGGCTGATTGGGGCAATTTTGATGGTTAATACTAATTATCAACTTGCTGAAATATATCATCACCTAGAAGGCCTCTGAGCATGCCTGTATGGAACTAACTTGATTACATTAATTGATGTTGGAAGGTATCACTATTGTGGATGGCTCCACTGTCTGGCTGGGATTTTGGACAGTATAAATAGAGAAAGGTTACAAGTTGCATTCATCCCTGTGTGGTTTTCAATTGTGACCATCTGTTTCAAACTCTGGCTACCTTGGCTTCCCTGAGGTGATAGACTTCAACTATGAGCTAAAATATGCCTTTTCTCCCTTGATTACAGCAACAGGAAAATAAATCTGTTATGTCATTGAGAATTCGGTCTCTCATTTGTTATCTTTGTTGAACAAATCCAATAAATTGTTTACAGAAAAAAACAGAGCATTTGTAGCAAAAATAAAAATGAGTAGATACAAAAGAAGCCATAAACATAGGCTCTAAGACAAATGTTATACTATTACTTTAAATGAGCCGAATACATTACACAAAACGAAATAATGTGTAAAAGAGCAAGAAACTCAGAATTTGAAAAACTCAAAAATTACATAGAACTCATAAATCTATTTCAAATACAGGAAATGATTAAATCAAGTTAAAACAAGGAGTAATGGGGGAAAAAATAAAGAAACCATTGGGACAAATACAAGCTGAAAAGAAGAAAGAGTTGAAATGAAGACTTACGAATAAATAACTTAAATGTTAGGATAAAAATAAGATCTAATTGACATAGAGTAGAAATGTCAAAAAAGAAACACAAACCAACGGATACATCAAATAATAGTACTTTCCTGGCTACAAAAATTGAACTGAAATATACAGAAGAAGCATCAAATCCACACACAATGTCCCAGAATGAACAAGAACGCATAGCCTGGTGATACTAGTGAGCATTTTTTTTATTTCAAAGGTGAAGAAGGGAGCAAAGGGGGGATGAAAAAGGAGGGGAGAAAGTGAAGGAGGGAAGGAAGGAGGGACTGGAGGGAGAGAGGGAGGGAGGAAAGCAGGAAAGGAAGAAGAGAAGGGGGAAGGATGGAGGGAGGGAGGGAGACAGATAGGTAGGGAGGGAAGGATGGAGGAAAAAGAGGAAGAAAATTAGAGAGGGGGGAGGAGATCATTTTTAAAATGATGTGATTCATAGTTCCTCCTGAAGGAGAGATAACCCTGTTTTTTAGGATCCCAAGTGCGGGAAGGATTTGTGAGAGAACAGATGAGATTAATCCACTAGAAGACCAACCACCTCCTGCAGGAGCTTGATTGTTGCCAGCTGAAAAGATGCCATGACCAGACTCTGGGAGGAGATACATTAATGAGCACATAACAGAAGGCAGGGCTTTTTGAAGACTTCAGAGAGTTTTGGCTGTTCACTGCTGCCATTCAAGAAGCTCCTAGAGAGAACTGCTCAAGGGAAGGCTTCCGGGCTCCAGCTCCTGCTGAGGTTCCTGGTTTTGGTTACTGCAGCACTGAGAATCTGTTTCTGAAATATGGTTCATAGTTGAAAGAAAAGACAGCAAGATTCTTAGAGAATTTGTTGATTTCAGGTGCAAATAATAAATTATATAAGAAAATTTGCTGTCTTGTCACATCAGACAGCAAGGAAGGCTATTGCTGGGTCAGAGAGTATGTAGAAAGAAAATGAAGAGGGTTCCAGATGCAAAGACTAGAACACATATTAATAAAAGCAAAATAACAGCAATGGGTAACACTGTAAAAAATATGTTTAAACCGATGAGTTTATAATGAGACTGGAGAGGAATAACAGATCTGATGGAATGATAACAGAAAATCAAATGATTATTCTAAAAAATTTTTTTCTTTTTTTATTTTATTTTATTAATTTATTCATATTACATCTCAATGGTTATCCCTTCCCTTGTATCCTCCCATTCCTCCCTCCCTCCCATTTCCCCCTTACTCCCCTCCCCTATGACTGTGACTGAGAGGGACCACCTCCCCCTGTATATGCTCATAGGGTATCAAGTCTCTTCTTGGTAACCTGCTATCCTTCCTCTGAGTGCCACCAGGCCTCCCCATCCAGGGGACGTGGTCAAATATGAGGCATCAGAGTATATGTGTCTAAAAAATTTTTATGAAGATGATCCAAGTGGAAGGGCTTTGTCTCTTTGCCTTAATTAACTTATAAAATACTCAGTGACTTAGTTAGAGTTTCTATTGCTCCAATGAATGGAGCACGATGCAAAAGCAAGTTGGGGAGAAAAGGGTTTATTTGGCTCACACTTCCCCAGCATTGTTCATCACCAGAAGTCAGGACAAGAACTCAAACAGGGCAGGACCTGGTGGCAGGAGCTGAGGTAGAGGCCATGAAGGGGCACTGTTCACTAGCTTGCTCCACATGGCTTGTTCAGCCTGGTTTCTCTTAGAACCCAGGACCACCAGCCCAGGGATGGCACCAGCTGCAATGGGCTGGTCTCTCCACCATTGATCACTAATTAAGGAAATGCCTTACAGACGGATCTGAGGAGGCTTTTTCTCGGTTGAGGTTTCTTCATCTCGGATGACTCTAGCTGTGTCAAGTTGATGTAAGATGAGCCAGAACACCA
Organism: Acomys minous; assembly: GCF_964271855.1. Classification (NCBI taxonomy): domain Eukaryota; kingdom Metazoa; phylum Chordata; class Mammalia; order Rodentia; family Muridae; genus Acomys; species Acomys minous. Next base: position 98,658,234 of record NC_140494.1, on the reverse strand, counting down.
GATTCCTTTGGGCAGTTTCATAATTCCTCAGTCTTTGTTGAGCCTGTGCTCCATCCCTAATCATCCCATGTCCATTCAAATCTTTCTCCCAGTGTTACCCTTCTCTTTCACATCATAAGTGCTATTTACCTCCTCCTCACATGAAGCCCCTTTCCCCCTCTCATGGATGTCTTTCTGGTTAACTGGCCTCTACATACTCTCACTACCACCTAAATGCACACACATAAAACTTAGAAACTAGGATCAGTGTGTGAGAGAGAACATGCACTGTGTGTCTTTCTAAGCCTGAGTCACCTTACTTAATGCAATATTGTTCAATTTTTTCCTGCAACTATTCATTATTTTATTTTATTCACAGATCAATAAAATTCAACTTCTTTCCAATTATGATTTCACTTTTGTTTACAATAGCTAAATAATATATATATATATATATATATATATATATATATACACACACACACACACACACACACACACACACACACACACACACACACTGTAAGGGTAGATCAAAGAACTTGATCCAGTTGGTTGAATTACACAGAACAAAAGAAAAGCACATAAGAAATAAAGTTAAGCCAACAGACAATAATGAAATCAATAAACTGTTTCACTGTTCATATCACGGATGTGAGAATGTGCTATCACTTTGCAATATGGTAAATTCAGTAAAATAGCAAATAAGGCGCAGCCTGGATCTCCCTATATCGTTTAGCATAGCTATGGATAATCTGCAATTATCACCAAATAAAGACATCAATTTACAACTCTGCAATATGAATATCTTCACAGCTCTTATTGTGCTGAATATATTTTAGTTTAAGTGTTTGTGTGTGTGTGGGGGGGGGGGGGGTGTGAACACATGAGTTCATGCATCCATGAAGTCCAGAACAGGATCCAGTTACAGGTAGCTATGAGCCACCAAACATAGATTCTAGGACCCCAAATCAGGTTCTCTGGAACCTCTCTTAACAGCTGAGCCATCTCTCCAGCCCCCAATATACTCTGGAAGTGGAAATTTTCTTGTGAACAAATCCCCCACTTAAGCTTCTACAAATGAACACTGTTACAGTCCACATTCAAATGCTTTCCAATCTCATCCACTCTATAGTCAATCTACAGGTAGAGCAGCAAGCAAGGATGGATTGACCATCTTTACAAGTTTAGCATTTTTTTCCAAAAAATACCCAGTTTGTTTTAGTAAAATCTTTGAGTTTGTTTCAAAACATTTCAAAGTAACTATTTTAAAGCTAGTTGTTGTTGTTCCGTGCATGATCAATTAGTAGTGGTGTGCAACGAACCTCATGGCAGTAACTATGGGTAGTGTAGCTGGTAGTGACTAAAGTAGTGATGTGTGCCTTAGTATTGCTGATGGCGATAATGGTGCTGATAATCACATAGTGAAATAAATAACTCTTGGTACTAAATTATTCCAATACTCAAATTACATTCTAAGTTTCCATTAACATAACTCTCCCTCAGAGAGGGAAACTAACACAGACGGGAGTGGGGAGCACAGAGCAGGTACAAGCCAAGACTAATCACTCCTTTAGAGAGCACACAGTCCCCATGCGACTCCTCCCAGGAGATGTTCTGTGTATACCTAGTTAAACAGGACTCATGCTCCACAATCATGATGATTCCTTTGTCCTAATGGTACCAGGCCCCTCGAGGAAATTTAGCACTAGATATAACTCTACATATACACCCTGCTTTTACCATTTGCTAATTGTTGAGACTGAAGGCACCCCTTAAAGTTTCCAGGGGGCCGGTTGTCACTTCCCTTCCACAAAGGTATTTAATTTCACACTTGAATAACTTTTTTAAGAAAAATCTTTCTTCAATTATATCTTGGTTTTTATACACTATGTTTCCAATCATATGTGTGTTTTCCTCTTCTCCTAGTGCCTTGGTGTGTGTGTGTGCTGTGTTCTCATCAACAACAACCCTGAGCCTCCGCAGGCTTGGTAAGTATAGAGGTGATAGTACTGATAACACACAGGAAGCTCAAGGCATGTGACGGCATTTATATATAACTAAAAGTCTACAGTAATGAGATTTTAAGTCCAGGTTCTGTTGTTTCCATATTCAAAGGTCCTCTCATTGTCACAGCACTCGGTGAATGGTGTCCTCTCTGTCCTTCATAGATCAAAGCAACCTAACCCAGGAGAACGGTTGTTGATGGCAGAGTTTCTAAATTTCATGTTGCTTCCAGAAGCTGAGGTTAATTCAAAGGAGCTTAGTAGGATTTCCTTAATCGTTTGTATCTAGAAGATAATTGATCTCTAATAATAAATGAAATATTTTAGATAGTAGATGTTCCAATTATCGGTTCCTATAAAGCTAAATTCACTACCAATAAGAATTTAACATAAAAATCTTACTTAGCAATGTAATTTTCCTGTCTTCAGAACACAACCTAAGGAGTTAAAGACTTGTTCTTATACCTGAGAATGTCAGCTTAAAGAAATCAAATGATATTAACAGTTTTTAAATCTTATGTAATTGTTTACAAATTGTTTTATTTCTGACATGTGTTACATAGATTTGACACATTGATAATAAACTTGGCATCACTAATACTACACAATGTCCAATTAAGAAAAGGAAAAAATCAAAGCACTTTAGCCAAAAGGGTGCCCAGACTCAAATTCTCTACCTTGCTCTCTGTGTCTTCTGCTATTTCTGTCTGTTGTGGGAATCTAAATCGATGCCTATCTGAAGGCTGTCTTATGGAACTGTCCTTGTGTGTCTATGTTCCTGTCAGTAACCGAGGGCTTTGCTCTCTCTACCTTTTATTGAGCAGCACAGAAAGCATCACGTGGGGAAGGAATGAGGTGTACTTCACAGGAACCTTTAACAGGGCCTTAGAAGGGATTACATCACTGACTGCAACTGACCCCAGTGGACACAGGTAACAAACATCATTGTGTATCAAGTAATATCCAAGTATCATGTCCAACATTTGTGGTAGAACTTCATCTTATTTTTTTTCCTTTTTTTCATTAATTTATTCTTGTTACATCTCAATGGTTATCTCATCCCTTGTATCTTCCCATTCTTCCCTCCCTCCCATTTTCCCCTTGTTCCCCTCCCCTATGACTGTTCCTGAGGCTGTAAAACTTTAAACCCCTACCCAGATCTAGCCAATAGTCAGAACATTCTCCACAGTAGAGTGGAAAGTGGGATATGACTTTCTCACATACTCTGGTGCCTCACCTTTGACCATGTCCCCTGGAGGGGGAGACCTGGTGGCACTCAGAGGAAGGACAGCAGGTTACCAAGAAGAGACTTGATACCCTAGAAGTTCATCTTAAAAGACTGCTTTCAGCCTATGTTCTGTTTACAGCAATAACACATCTATAAACACACATGCATTGCTCTTGAATCAGGGTGATGGAGCAGTGATAACTTATGATCACACCTGACACCAAATGAACATCATGTGTTTGTGGAATTGATTGAGGGAAGAGGGGATTTTTGTTTCATTTTGTTTGAGCATTTTTTGTCTTATTTGAGTTGTTTTGGTTTGATTAGGGGGTTTCAGTAGTTTTTGTTTTGTTTATGGTTAGCTGTTCTTTGAGAGCAAAACATGAAGTTGGGCAGGTAAGATGGCAGGAAGTATCTGTGAGGAGTTGGGGGAGGAGAAAAACATGATCACAATATGTTGTGTGAAATAAAATTGGTAAATAAAAGAAAAGACTACAAGTATATGTTAGCTTGAGGTGTAAACATTGACTGTGTGGAGGTAAGTAAGATTGACTGCTACATTCTTCTCCTAAAGGCAAGATAAACAAACAGGCAAAGTGCACACTAGAGAGCAGTCTTTTTTTTTTAATTAATTTATTCATATTACATCTCAGTTGTTAGCCCATCCCATGTCTCCTCCCATTCCTCCCTTTCTCCCCCTTCCCCCCTACTCCCCTCCCCTCCCCTATGTCTGTGACTGAGGGGGACCTCCTCCCCCTGTATATGCTCATAGGGTATCAAGTCTCTCCTTGGTGACCTATTATCTTTCTTCTGAGTGCCACCAGGCATCTCCATCCAAGGGACATGTTCAAATATGGGGCACCAGAGTTTGTGTGAAAGTTAGATCTCCTTCTCCACTCAACAGTGGAGAATGTCCATCGGCTAGTCCGGGTAGGGGTTCAAGGTTTACTGCCTATTTTTTCCTTGGCTGTTGCCACAGTTTGCAGAGGACCCCAGGGCCCAGACTCGCCTGTAGTTTTCCAGGACCCGCTGGATCCTTCTATTTCCTCTTTCTCCCAGGCTTCTCACACCTAAAGTTTCAATAGGATGTCCTCCCCTCTTACCCACTATCCTGGTAGGTACAGTTTTTCATGGGGACATACACCTTGGACTAGTGTCTCGATATAAGTGAGTATATACCATTTAGCTCTTTTTGCTTCTGTGTGAACTCACTCATTATGACAATTTCTAGTTCAATCCATTTGTCCACAAATTTTGGAAATTCCTTGTTTTTAATAGCTGAGTAGTATTCCATAGTGTAAATGTACCACAGTTTCTTTATCCATTCTTCTATTGAGGGACACGTAGGTTGTTTCCAAGTTCTGGCTATTATGAATAAGGCAGCTATGAACATGGTTGAGCATATGTCCCTGTTGTGTGGTAGTGCATCCTCTGGGTATATTCCAAGGAGTGGAATAGCTGGGTCTTGAGGAAGCCCTATTCCCATTTTTCTGAGAAAGCACCAGATAGCTTTCCAAAGTGGTTGTACTAGTTTGCATTCCCACCAGCAATGCAGAAGTGTTCCTCTTTAGAGAGCAGTCTTAAGTGACCTTAAGGTGTGTTATTAACTCTGACTTTGGCGTCATTCAAGAGTAGAACCTCTTGGAATGGAAGAAATATTTTATCATAATGCGTGTTAAATAAGAAACTGTTTGTATTCATATATTTTGTGGATTTTTTTCTTTTTTGATATTTTCCTTTGTTGTTTTATTGTTACATGAATCTATAAGTATAATACATGTATGGTTCCTCTGGGTTTTTTATTTTAATTTACTATAATTTATTCAAACTAGATCCCAATTGTTATTCCTTCACTTGTATCTTCCCATTCCCAATCTCCATCCCTCATGTGCTCTATTCTCCTCCCCTAGACTTCTGACAGAATGGGACCTCCTCCCCCACCATCTGACCACAGCCTATCCATCTCATTTGCACAGCTTGCTTCTCATTCCTCTGTGTGCCACCCGGCCTCCCCACAAGGGCCAATGATCAAATCCCAGGCACCAAAGTTCATGTCAGAGGAGTACCCGCTCTCCCCACAACTGTGGAGAATGAGCTATCCATTGGCTATACCTGAATAGGGGGTCTAAGTTCTCTGCATGCATTGTCCTTGATTGGTGCATCAGTTTGTGCAGGTGCCCTTGGATCCAGATCTGCCAGCCTTAATGGTTTGCTTGTGGGGCCTCTGAAACCTCTGGGTCCTTCCATTCCCCCAATTTTTTCATATCACTCTTAGTGCTCCATCCAGAGTCCAGCAGAGAGTCCCAGCATCTGTCCCAATCCCCTGGTGTGTGGAGCCTCTCAGAGGACATTTAGGTTGGGCTAATAACTACTTATGAGTGTATACCATGCGTGCCTTTCTGGGCCTGGGTTACTTCACTCAGGATGATCTTTTCTATTTCCACCCATTTGCCTGCAGATTTCAAGATTTCCTTGTTTGTAATAGCTGAGTAGTATGTTCATTGTGTAAATATACCACAGTTTCTTTATCTATTCTTTAGTGGAGGGACTTCTAAGTTGTTTCCAGATTCTGGCTGTTATGAATAAAGCTGCTATGAACATAGTTGAGCAAATGGCCTTGTTATATGATGGAGCATCTTTAGGGTGTATGCCCAGGAGTGGTATGGCTGAGTCTTGAGGTAGCACTAGTCCCAATTTCCTGAGAAAGCTCCAGATTGACTTACAAACTTGTAGAAGTTTACACTCTCACCAGCAATGGAGGGGTCTTCCCCTTTCTCCACATCCTTGCCAGCCTGTGATATCATTTGAATTTTTGCTCTTAGCCATTCAAGTTGTAAGATTGTAAGGATATCAGAATCCTTTTGATTTGCATTTCCCTGATAACCAAGGACACTGAGCATTTCCTTAAGTATTTCTCAGACATTCAATGTTCCTCTGTTGAGAATTCTCTGTCTAGCTCTGTACCCTGGGTTATTTGATTTGGTGGTTTTTAATTTCTTGAATTCTTTATATATTTTGGCCATTTTTCAGATGTAGGGTTGGTGAAGAACTTCTACCAGTCTGTAGGTTGTTTTGTTCTGTTGACTGTTTCTTTTGCTTTACAGAAGCTTTCCAGTTTCTTGAGGTTCCAGTTATTCATTTTTGAAATTAGAGCCTGAGCTGTTGGTGTTCTGTTCAGGAAGTTGTCTCCTGTGCCAATGAGGTCAAGGCTCTTCCCCACTTTTTCTTCTAACAGATTTAGTGTGTCTGGTTTTATATTAAGGTCTTTAATCCACTTTGACTTTAGTTTTGTACACGGTGATGAATATGGATCTATTTGCATTTTTCTACTGGTAGACATCCACTTATACCAGGAAGCACCATTTTGATAAAGATTCTGTCTTTTTTCCATTGTATGTATTTGGCTTCTTTGTCAAAAAAAAAAAAAATCAAGGACCCATAAGTGTATGTGTTTGTTTCTGGGTCATTGATTTGATTCCATCAACCAGACTAATTCTATGCCAGTACCATGCTGTTTTTATTACTGTTGCTCTATAGTACAGCTTGAGATCAGGGATGGAGATTCCTCTGGAAATCTTTTATTGTACAGGATTGTTTCAGCTATACTGGGATTTTTTTTTCTCATATGAAGTTGAGAACTTATCTTTCAAGGTCTGTAAAGAACTGGGTAGGTGTTTTTATAGGGAGCTCTTGGTAATATGTCCAAATATACATTTTTAATGCTTATATTGCCATTTGTGCATGCGGTCTAGGATTATGTAAGTAGAGAAAGTGATCAGGCATTCACTGTTTTTCACTTTCTAAGTGCAGAAATGATATAACCCGGTAATTCTGTAGGCATAAAAGACAGCCGTCTCCTAGGTGACCATAGATGCTCCCAAGTTGACATTAACCACCACAGGAATGAAATAATCCAGTTCAGAAAGCTGATGTGAATTAAATCAGCATTAAATTATGTGTATTTTAAATTTAGCCTGTGGAAAACTGAGAAGTCTACAGTATTTTGTTTTCTTAACTAATCAATATCTAAGTACTGTGTATTGAAAATAAAATATCATGGCCAGGAGTGGTGATGCATGCCTTTAAGCCCACCCCCTTGTAGAATTTCTTTTTTACATACACATTTATATTATTACAAATATATAACATAAACTACATACAGGAAGAACCCGGAACAATCAAGAATTATGTTCATGTTACATGTATAGTGATTTGACTGTATTGGGAATCCTTGAAGAAAACATTTTCCTATGTTTCCTATGTTCCTGTGAGTCCAAAATTCTGAATGTAATTCAATATTTATCATACCGTATCCTCTCTATCAAGTTAAAACATCTATCTAGACCTAAAAACATTGTAATCCCTAAACAATTAAGCTTAATTGTGAAACTAAACTATTTAATCTTCAACCCCATCAGAGACATGAGAAGGAGGAAAATTAATTACCTGAGTAAACAGGAAGTTCAGGTTAACAGCTTCCCCACCCCCCAAAAAATGACACGGAGAGTTCGCTGCCTGGAGAGTCCTGCATAACTCTCTAAAATGTTGGAGCATCATCTTCAGCCATCTGGCCCAAAATCTGACTGACTCAACTGTGGAGAATGAGCTGCTCATTGCCTAGATCTGAATAAGGGGTCTAGGTTTACTGTATGCATTGTCCTTGGTTGGTGTAGTAGTTTGTGTGGGCCCCATTCTCCCATGCCTCTCTCACCCAGAGTCCCAAAGATAGATCAACTTTTAAATTGATGTTACTGCACCTCAGATATAGAACTTCACTTGCAACTCAAAAAGAAAGTTATAACTACTGTTTCATCCTAACAAGGCATGTATTTTAAATGTTAGTATGTACATTGACTGAATATCTAGAAATTGCATAGATGGGGATTGAGAGACGTCTCAGCAGCTAAGGGCTCTTACTGTTCTTGCAGAAGACACAAGTTCCTTTCCAAGGACCAAAATAGCACCTCACAAATGTACCTGAAGTTCCAGGGAATCTGATGCCTCTTCTGAACTCCACAGTCTCCTGCATGCACATGGAACACATACATACACTCAAGAAAACACACATATCCATAATATTTTTCAAAAGACATTGCAGAGATAACAGTTACAAACTATGAAACTACTACTAATTAGCTACAGAGAGAAGGAACACCAGAAGCTCTAGAGAGACTACTGAAAGAGATTCCTGGCCTCAAACATAAACTTTCTGATTTAGTGCCTATGAAATGATACCTGACCGTTTGTGTAAGTAGGTAACTGCTGGGCTAGAACCATAGCTCTGGGATCACAACTCTCATATTCAAGATCTTTAATATCTAGGGTTTGTTATGACAGCAAAGTGCAGCCGTGTGGAGAAGACACACCTGCCATTACCAGGCTAGCTCTGGTCAAAGCAGAGCAGCTAGGGTCAAATGCAGAACTCCAGCTGCTCCAAGCAGGGCAAGGTCAGCCATTCTCAGGCTCCTTCTCTCCCTCCCCACAGGATTCCCTCCCAGACACAATGACTGCAGAAAACCACTCCACAGTGACAGACTTCATCCTCGGGGGGCTAACGAACAGGCCAGACCTCCAGATGCCCCTCTTCCTCCTCTTCCTGGGCATCTATCTGGTCACCATGGTGGGAAACCTGGGCATGATCACCTTGATTGGACTCAGCACACAGCTTCACACCCCCATGTACTTCTTCCTCAGCAACCTGTCGCTCGTGGACCTCTGCTACTCCTCTGTCATTACCCCAAAAATGCTTGTCAACTTTGTGTCCCAAAGAAACATCATCTCCTATGTGGGGTGCATGACTCAGCTCTACTTCTTCCTCGTTTTTGTCGTTGCAGAAGCCTACATGCTCACTGTGATGGCCTATGACCGCTATGTGGCCATCTGCCACCCCTTGCTTTACAACATCATCATGTCTCCTGCCCGCTGCTCCCTGCTTGTGGCTTTTGTCTATGCCATGGGACTCATTGGCTCAACAATAGAGACTGGCCTCATGCTGAAATTACACTACTGTGAGGACCTCATTAGCCACTATTTCTGTGAGATCCTCCCCCTCATGAAGGCCTCTTGCTCTAGTACCTATGATGTGGAGATTGTTGTCTTCTTTTTAGCGGGATTTGACATTATAGCTACCAGCTTAACAGTACTCATTTCCTATGCGTTCATCCTCTCCAGCATCCTCCGCATCAGCTCCACGGAGGGCAGGTCCAAAGCCTTCAGCACCTGCAGCTCCCACTTGGCAGCTGTGGGCTTGTTCTATGGATCCACCGCATTCATGTACTTAAAGCCTTCCACAGCTAGTTCCCTGGCCCAGGAGAATGTAGCTTCTGTGTTCTACACCACAGTGATCCCCATGCTCAACCCCCTGATCTACAGCCTGAGGAACAAGGAGGTGAAGGCTGCACTGGACAGAACACTGAGAAGAAAACTTTTTTGACTTAAATGTTAACATTTCTCTATGTCAGAGTAAGTGGTTGTAAATACCTGGAAAATGCACTCTGCAAGCCTACCCAACTGTGATTAGGAAACAATTGCTTCTCTCTATGCTTGGATACATGCCTCATCTCCTTTCCCTCATTATCATCATTTCTTCTATGTTCCATTTGTAACTCTCTATTTTATGGTAAATTTTTAAAATATTTTGGACCTATCTTCTCTATATGAGGCCATTGGTAAGCAATCTTAAATCTCAGATAATGTCATATGAACATAATGTATATTAATCATAACCACTCCCCATTCCCTTTTTCCTAGTCTTACTTTGTCACACACCCCCATATATCTGCCTGCCACTTTCCTGTCCCCTTCTTTTTTAATAACAAACTGATCCCAATTAATACTGCCCATATATATATTAGTGTGTGGCCTTACACTGCAGTATGAATAACCTACCAACAAACCTCACACAACTACTAGCTGCCAGTGATTCTGGGAAATGTAGTTTCCGCTGTGTTTACAATTAAATAGAATATGGGTTAAAGGCTTAGTGGGGACTGTCTCACCTACATCTATTTTACTCATTGTCTCCTGACCTTTCCCCTACATAAGATTTAGTTTCTACCACTATTTATCTCCTCTAATTGGATTTAAAGGCAAGAAAACATCTCTGCTTTCTCAAAGTGAAAAAAGAGAACATGGAAGGAAAAGTATAGCTCCAAGTTAGAATACAAGCCTAGAGAGGGTGAGGCACTGAGTTTGATTTGATTTTCTCCGTTTCACAATTTACTTACATTGAGCTTAATTATTGCTAATCTATAAAGTAGAAAATACCAGGAAAAGGGAACTCAGTGTACAATACAATCAGATCGAAATCTGCAGAGCTGGTTATTTCCGCAGTAGTGCTTCTTGGTTAAAGCTGCTTGCCAAAATAAAGTCCTGGAGAGAAAGCTTGTGAAGCCTGTCACACATCCTTAGTCCAGGAAAGGTCTCTATCAGCAGAGCTAGATCATTCAATTTTTCCCTTTTAAATTGCTCCTATTCATAGAGTGGATTCCATTTTAATTAGAACCACCAACCTCATCAACAACATTACATTACATTAAACAGAACGGCCTCCATGGGAAGACCACAGGTTCTGTTTCATTAACCCTGACATTACTTCAATTTAATGCAAACAAAGATGTACTTCTTCTTTAGAAACGATCTATCTGATAGCATTGTGATGATAAACTGCTTAATCAAGTGGATGAATATTCTTGAAAATATAATAATCGAAAATAATCTTGTTTTGAAGATCTTTATGAAGCTACCTATAACAGAGATGAGCTGTGAAAGACTCAACACCAAAATCTGTCCTCTCCCCTGGTGCTAAAACTGCTGTTTCTCTCACAAAGGCTTCTGCTTTAGAAATTCACAGTAGATATATATAACCTGCCATTGTTGCTATAAAAACAGTTAAACTAAATGACTGCTGGGACCAGGATGGCGGCCAAACAAGCAGCACATCTGATCTGCGGGATGGAGATGAGGGACCAGGCTGGGAGCTACAGACCTCAAGATCTGTAGGTGAGAGGGTTCCACAAAGTGCAGAGCACAGGTGGGTTCGAACTCAGGCCATTCCTGCAGGCTCTGTTGGAGCCTGACCAGCTGTTGCTGAAAGAACCAGCCCCCACCCACTTCCTCGAGAACCTCCCTGAAGGTCTCTGTAAAGTTCCATTGCTGCAGGCTATTTCAACTCCCACTCCCCACCAGTAACAGGAATGTTAAAAACAATCCCAAGAAAAACCACAGGCCCCAGGGCCAAAAGCCCCAGGGCAAGTCCCGGGCTTAGAGATTGAGAAACGCACTGTTTAGACTAGCCAGTAGATTTAGAAGTCACCTTAGCCTATCCATAACAGCTTGTTGATTTACTGCTGCTTAACTCTACCTATTTGTAAAAGTATAAAAACTGTGCAACTTTGCTGTTTGCGGTCACCTCACTCTGATGTGAAAGTGGTCCCCAGCCTGCTGGAACAATAAACCTCTTGCTTTTGCATGGATCTGGTCTCGGTATCTCATTTGGCAGCTTCCTGGAATAGACTCTCCCGACTAGACTCTTGCATTTGGTGCATTGGCCCGGAAGTGAAGCCCCTGTGAGAGGGGAAGACCATGGTTGGAGGGAAGGCTGGAGCTCAGCATCAGGTACCGCGATTGTGTGTGTTTGTGTTTCACTGTCTTTGTGTGTCTGTGTTGGCCAATATCACTTGTCTGACTTTCGGTTTGTTTGCAAGCAATGGAGCCGCTCGGATTAGGGTCTGGAGCAATGGAGCTACTCAGGTTAGAGTCCTGAGCATCGCCTGCGTTAGAGCCCCCGAGCATACAGTTGTCTGTGGGACATGGCATCTGTCAGGGACCTGAAATATGCTCCAGAGGGTGCGGGAGAATGTGGAGAGATTTCTCTTCTCCCAGGTAAGTGGTGGACTGACTCCCGTGATCCTTGCAGGCTGTCTGTCTGTTGATTGCAGACAGTCACCACTCCGGTTTTTTCGCCGCCAGCAGTGGCGATTTTTTTTCCTTTGGTCTCTTTTAATTGCCTGTGGACTGGGTTTGCGCCTTGTATTCAGACAGAGCCGGGTTACTGGATAGGGTGCTTTGAGTTTGGTTTCTGGCAGAATGTGCCGTTCTGAATTTTGGTTCTTTCCTCTTGACATATTAGTTTGATCTTTCCTCCACCAGCAGGAGAGGGCTATCTGTCAGTCTGGGATTGTTTCTGGAGGGAGTGCAGTGGACTCTACTCTTTCTGGTAAGGAAGCAGCAAGCACCTGGCAGTGGCCCGGGTTGCAGTCCTTCTGGTTTTGAAATACACTGCCTGTGGCGGCAGCAGGCTGTCTGTCTGATTGGTTGATTGTTTTTTGTTGCCTGTGTCATGAGCAGCAGGAAGACTGGCCACTGATGCCTCAAATGCAGAAATCTGAAGGAAGCCTCAGATCTCCTGGACAGAGTCAGGACAACTCCACTCCTCTCCACAACTGAGCACTGGGCAGCTGAATATAATCTGAGCCTCTGTCCACTGATCTAGCTTTACCCGCCACCCCCATCCCTGACCCCCACCCCCACCAGCGACAGTAGCGGCTCTGTATCAGTCTGTTTGCTTTCCTGTTTGCCTGTGAACTGGGACTGACAATCCTTTTGGACATGGGACAGACAGAGTCTACCCCCTTACTGTCATTATGGACCATTGGACTGAAGTCAGAACTAGGGCTCATAATATGTCACTCATTGTTAAGAAAGCAAAAATGATCACATTTTGTCCTCTGAATGGCCTTCTGTTGGAGTTGGCTGGCCAGCCACAAGGACTTTTTACTTAAGAACCACTGTGGCCATTAAGCAGGTCATTTTTGTCATTGGGTCCCCAGGACACCCAAACCAGGTGCCTTACACTGTCATCCGGAAGGAACTCATTACTGACCCACCCATGTGGGTCAAACCCTTTCTCCATAATCCCCACCCCCAGATCCTAACTTTACAGGAGCAGAAACCAGAACTGCAGAAGTCAGATGAAGCTGCTGCTACAGAGAAGGGACTGAACCAGCCTGAAGGGATCAAGCAGAGAAGCCCAGAAAACTCCCACAGGCCAGAGGGCAGTATCTGCTCTCTTAAGCAGGACTGAACCTAGGCCTCACAGCCTGGACAGCTTAGGCAGATTCCTAGCCAACTCCCACAAGCCAGCAGGGGTTCTGGCTCTCTAGGGTGGAATGAGCCTAGGCCCCCAAAACCTCAGTGTCTGATAGCAAGATTTTCAAGGACCAGCCAAAGAAAGGATAACCGGTTTTATCTATACTACCTCAAACTGATCCTTGGGCTGCAGTACACCAGCACCGGCCTCTGCTGACCCAGTTGGGATGCCAGGGTATGGAGTAAAGTCCACTGGAGCTGAAGCCAGGTCACCTACCTGATCCAGGAAAGAACACAAAAAAACTACCTCCCAATGTCAGAGACAGCAAGATGACTAAAGACCAGTGTAATACCACAAACAACAAAAACCAAATCTCAAGCTGTTCCAAAGAAATCAACCCTGAGAACTCAAACACAATTGAAACACAAGAAAATGACCTGAAAACCTTCATAATGAAGACGATAACTTCTGTAAGGCTGGATTTGTTGATAGGTACTGTTTGAATTTCTTTTTATCATGGAATATTTTGTTTTCTCTGGCAATAGTTATTGATAGTTTCACTGGGTATAGCAGTCTGGCATGGCATCTGTGGTCTCTTAGGGTTTGCAGGACCCCTGTCCAGTCCCTTCTGGCTTTTATGTTCTCTGCTGAGAAGTTGGGTTTGATTCTTTTAGATTTGCCATTAAATTTTACTTGGCCCTTTTCTCTTGCAGCTTTTAATATTTTTTTCTTTGTTCTGTATCTTTTGTGTTTTGATTATTATGTGGCGGGAAGTTTTTCTTTTCTGGTCTATTCTATTTGATGTTCTGTAAGTCTTTCCTATGTTTATAAGCATCTTTTTTTTTTTAATTGGGGATTTTTTTTTCTTCTATGATTTTGTTAAAGATATTTTCTGGGCCTTGGAGTCTGGCATCTTCTTTCCTCGATGCCTCTTATTCTCAGGTTTCTTCTTTTCATGGTGTCCTTGATTTCCTGCATGTTTTGTGTGAGGAATTTTTCAGATTTAGCATTTTCATTAATGGTTGCTTCAAGATCTATGATTGTATCTTCTAGACCTGAGATTCGTTCCTCCATCTCTCGGATTCTGTTAGAAAAGCTCACCTCTGTGTTGCTCTCCTTCCTCTCTAAGCCCTCTCATTCCCATTTTTCTTCTGATTGTGTCTTTATCACTGTATCCATTTTCATCTTCAGATCTTGAACTGTTCTATTGATTTCTTTCATCTGATTGTTTGCATAGTCCTGAGTTTCTTCCATTGCCTCTTTAAAGGCCTTCAGAGCTTGAACTGTTTTATTGATTTCCTTCATCTGGTTGTTTGTATTTTCCTGAATTTCTTCCAGTGCCTCTCTAAAGGCCTGTTCCTTCCTGCATTTGATTATGGATTTTGTTTGTTTCCTCCATTGTCATCTTCATTACTAAGGACTTAAGGTCATTTTCTTGTATTTCAGTTGTGTTTGAGTTCTCCTAGTTGCTTTCTTTGGGATAGCTGGCATCTGGAGACACCATATTGTTTGGGGTTTGTTTGTTTGTTTGTTTGTTTGTTTGTTTATGATTTTAAGCTGGCCTTCAGTCATCTTGCCATCTCTGATTTTGGGAGATAGCTTCTGGTGTCCGGTAGAGGGAATCTGAGGACAGATTCACTCATTTTCTCAAGATTTCTCTAAGCCAGGAGCTCTGATGCTACACTGATCTGGGGTTTCTGGTAGTGTCTCAAGTCTCAGACCATGTGCTGAGTCTGGTCAAAGCTGCTACAGCCTTCTGGGCTCCCGTGTAGTACCGGGGCTTTCTGTGGACTGGTGTGGGACTGGTGGAGGGGGTCTGAGGACAGATCCACCCATTTCCCCTAGATTTCCCTAGGCCAGGAGCTCTGATGTCTCATTGCCGGCATGATTGTAGTACCATTTACTGAATTTGAGCTGCCGAGCATGGCCATACCTCCCAGCACAGGCCCCCATCCAGGTTGTGGAGGCTGGTTTGCCCTCTGCAGTGTGTCGCTGGATGGCAGGAGGCCAGACCCACAGTGCAGGTCTCTCCCAGCCAGTGATCCACAGCTCCCCTAGTCCATGGGTCACGCTTCTGGATCTCAGATGGTTTTGAGTCCAGCCAAAGTGTCCACAGCCTTCTGGGTCCCCGTGTGGCACCATGGCTCTAAGGGGACTGGTGCGGGGCAGGTGGAGAGGTCTGAGAACAGCCCTACTCTCTGTCTCCCCGAGATTTCCCTAGGCCAGGAGCTCTGATGTTCCACTGGTCTGTGGTTCCTGGTAGCGTCTCAGGACCCAGACCACACGCTGAGTCCGGCCAAAGCATTGACAGACCTCTGGGCCCCTGAGTTGCACCGGGGCTTTCTGCAGACTGCAGCGGGGCTGGTGAAGGGGGTCCGAAGACAGTTGCCCCCACTTCCCCGAGACCTCCCTAGGCCAGGAGCTCTGATGCTTGACCCGTCTGTGTTTCCCGACACTGTCTCAGGTCTCAGATCGTGCTTTGAGTCCTGTCAAAGCATCTGCAGTCCTCTGGGTCCCTGTGTAACATCAGGGCCTTCCATGGACTGGCGAGGGGGCGGGGCGCTGAGGATAGGTCCACCCATTTCCCAGCAATTTCCTCAGGCCAGGAGCTCTGATGGTTCACCACCTGGACGATTCCAGTCTCAATCACTGAATTCACGCTGCTGAGCACGGTCACAGTTCCCAGCTCGCAGGCCAGTCCATCCAGGCTATGGCGACTAGTCTGCCCTCCTCAGCTTGCCACGGGATGGCAGGAGGCCAGAGTTGCCCGTGGGCCCATCATCCGCACTGTGCAGGCCTCTCTCACCCAGTGATCTCCAGCTCCCACAGTGGTCCACAGCTCCCAATAGCCTTTGCTACCTCTTCCCTGCAGATCAGACACAGCTCTATCTCGTCGCTGCCATCTTGGAATACAGGAATCCTTCTTTTTGACCCAGTTGTTTTCTTGACCCTAAACATTTTGACTGGAATAGAAATCTCAAAGCGGTTTTAATTTGCATTTCCATGGTTGCTAAAGAAGTTTAAATCTTTTTTAAAGTTTTAATTACATTTCTGTTCTTGATTTCTAGCTTAATAGTGGGATGAAAATAGACATATGATTTCTAAGTTTGAAAATTTGTAATGCTGTTGTAATAATGCTCAACCTGACAGGATGTACAGACACCTGGAAAGAGACCTCTGGCCATGGCTATGAGGCATGGTCTTAGCTACATTAATTGAGATGAGAAGACCTAACCACTGTGGGTGGCATCATCATCTGGCTAGGATTCTGGGCTACATCAGTGAAAAAGTTCCTGAAAAGCAGTAAGCATTTCTCAGTCTCTGCTTTCCAATTAGGAATTCAGTGTGGCCATTAGCTTCAAGCTCCTGCTGTCCTCCTTCCATGATACATCACACTGTTCAAATGTGAAACTGAATACACCCTTTCTCCATTAAGTGACACTTGCTAGAATGTTTTATCACAGGAATAAATAATTAATTGAGACCAATTGATGCTTCAATGTGACACTGTTGCTGGGATAAAACTGATCATCTCAGGTCATTGAAACTATTCTGTGGTATAAACATGAAAGTATTTACAACATAGGGTTGGAAAGGCATTTGAGTGCTGGAAGCCAAGATGAGCAGGCCATTCTGTTGGGAACTTGGAAGAATGCTGAGAGGGGAAAAAAGCAATAGGATCCTGGCTCATGAAGTTTCCGAATAAAACAAGAATTCTATCAGGAAGTGGGGAGGGGGTTGTTTATGTAATGTTTTGGCCAAGAATATGGTTTCATTTTGTCTATATCACAAGAACCTGAGGAAATTTCAAAACAGGAGAGCATTCAGATTGTTACTGAGAAAGCAGTTGTAATTGTTATAGACACCACTAAAGAGAAACCTCTTTCTTGCATTGCTCTGAAATGATTGTTTTAAAAGAAAAGTGTCCTGAGGCCAAAACTCCACTGTGCCGAGGCTCCATTTTGGAAATCAAAATTCATCTAAAGTAAGAAATCCTACACTGAATGGGTTCATTGTTCCTCAAAAACAGCTGCCTGTGAAAGTATTTCTCTTGGGTAAACACACAGAATGAGAAAAGTGTATTCCAAATATGCCACTCCAAGTGGCACTTCATGTTTTCAGAAAAAGTAGCAATAGCATCCACATGAGAGTGGTTTTGAAAGCATGAAAGACACAAGATTGGAGGCATCATGGAGTGCACCTAAAGTGTGGCACAGTTGGAGTCCCTACAAGGATGGCCTGAGAGGCCACTGCTTGAAACAGTCAAGGTAAAGCCAGATGTGGAGTAAAAAATAATCGAGGCTATTACAGGTGCAAGGGCCAAGGAACATTCTTCAAGTGGTGAGGGTGGGGGAGTAGAGTGCTGCTGCAAATGTGTCTAACAGCTGCCTAAACGAGAGGCTTTGCTGGCTGCAGGGGGAGGATTGGGGCCTTTTGCAGCTCATGATTTCACCACAAGGTCTAAATGCTAGAGATGGGCTGGTGTTTTCCCTGCAGGATTTTGGTTTAGTTTTGATCAGATCAACTCTTTGCTGTACACTGATTCATTTGGAATAGGAATGTTTACTCTGTGCCATTATATCTTGGCATGTAAACATCTGCTTCAAACTCTGCCTACCTTGGCTTCCCTGAGGTGATAGACTTCAGCGATGAACTAGAATATGCCTTTTTGCCCTCAATCACAGCAACAGGAAAAAAATATGTCACGTCATTGAGAATTTGGTCTCTCATTTGTTATGTTGAGAAAATCTAATAAATTGTTTACAGGAAAAAAAACACACAGCACTTATAGAAAAAAAATGGGTAGATACAAAAGAAGGCATAAACATAAGCTCAAAGACAAATGTTATAGTATTACTTTAAATGAGCCAAATACATTACACAGAATGAAATAATGTATAAAACAGCAAGAAACTCAGAATTTGAAAAACTCAAAAATTACATAGAACTCATAAAACTATTACAAATACAGGAAAATATTTTTTAAAGATTAATTACTATTACATATACAAGTGTTCTGCCTGCGTGTACACTTTCACACCAGAAGAGGCCATCAGATCACATTACAGATGGTTTTGAGCCACCACGTGGTTGCTGGGAATTGAACTCCTGACCCCTGGAAGAGCAATCAGTGCTCTTACCCTCTGAACCATCCCTCCAGCTCTGGAAATTTTTAAATCAGGTTAAAACAAGGAGTAATGGGGAAAAAATAAAGACACCATTAGGGTAAATACAAGCTGAAAAGAAGAAAATATTGAAATGAAAATATATGAATAAATAACTTAAATGTTAGGATAAAAAAGCTCTACTTGACATGGAGTAGAAATCTCAAAAAAGAAATATAAATTAAGGCATACATCAAACTTTTCTTGGTACATAAATTGAAATGAAATATACAGAAGCATCATACCCGCACACAATATCCCAGAATGAACAACAGAACATAGCCTGGTGATACTAGTGAGCTTTTTTTTTTTTTTCAAAAGATAAAAGTAAATAAGGAAGCAAAAAGGGAATGAAAAAGGAAGGGAGAAAGTGAAGGAAAGAGGGAAGGAGGGAGAGAAGGAGAGAAAGAGAGAGGGAGGAAAGGACAAAGAAAAAGATGAAGAAAATTAGGGAGGGAGGAAGAGATCATATTTTAGAACCATGTGATTCCTAGTTCCTCCCTCTGCTGGAAGAGACTTAGGTCCATGATGAATCCAGAGACAATGGTCCTCAAGCACCAAGCATCTGTTTCTGAAATATCAGTTCATCATTGAAAGAAAAAATGGCAAGTTTCTTAGAGAAATCGTTGATTTCAGGTGCAAAGAATAAAATATATAAGAAAAATTACTATCTTGTCACATCAGACAGCAAGGAAGGCTATTTCTGGGTCAGAAAGTATGTAGAAAGAAACTGAAGAGGATTCCAAATGCAAAGATTAAAAAGCATATTAATAAAACAAAATAACATCAATAGATCAAACTATATAAAATATGTTTAAACTGA
Source organism: Acomys minous (assembly GCF_964271855.1). Lineage (NCBI taxonomy): Eukaryota > Metazoa > Chordata > Mammalia > Rodentia > Muridae > Acomys > Acomys minous. Next base: position 98,638,943 of record NC_140494.1, on the reverse strand, counting down.
TGAGTTTATAATGCAGCTATAGAGAAATATCAGATCTGATGTAATGATAACAGAAAATCAAATTATTATTCTAAAACTTAATAAATGAAGATGAAATAAGTGGAAGGGCTTTGTTTGTCTCTTTGCCTATTTAACATAAATTACTTGGTGCCTTAGTTAGGGTTTCTATTGCTCCAATGAAACACCATGATCCAAAAGCAAGTTGGGGAGAAAAGGGTTTATTTGGCTCACACTTCCCCAGCATTGTTCATCACCAAGAAGTCAGGACAAGAACTCAAACAGGGCAGGACCTGGTGGCAGGAGCTGAGGTAGAGGCCATGAGGGGGCACTGTTCACTGGCTTGCTCCACATGGCTTGTTCAGCCTGGTTTCTTTTAGAACCCAGGACCACCAGCCCAGGGATGGCACCAGCCACAATGGGCTGGTCTCTCCACCACTGATCACTAATTAAGAAAATGCCTTACAGCTGGATCTGAAGGAGGCTTTCTCTCAGTTGAGGTTCCTTCATTTCTGATGACTCTAGCTTGTGTCAACTTAATATAAAACGAGTCAGAACACCAGGTTCCTTTGGGCAGCTTCATAGTTACTCAGTTCTGGTTGAGCCTGTGCTCCGTCCCTCCTCACCCCATTCCTCCTTGCCCCATTGTCCAATCAAACCTTTCTCCCAGTATTACGCCTTCTCATTCACATCTTAATGCTATTTACCTTGTCCTCACTTGAAGCCCCTTTTCCCTCTCACAGCTGTCTTTCTGGTTGACTGGCCTCTATATATTCTCACTACCACCTAAATGCACATACATAAAACTTAGAAATGAGGATCAGTGTGTGGGAGAGAACATGCACTGTGTGTCTTCCTAAGCCTGGGTCACCTTGCATAATGCAATATTGTTCTATTTTTTTCTGCAACTATTCGTTATTTTATTTTATTTGCAGATCAATAAAATTCAACTTCTTTCCTATTTTATGATTTCATTTTTTATTACAAATAGCTAATAAAATTCATACACACACACACACACACACACTGTACTGGTAGATCCAAAAACTTGATCCAGTTGGCTGAATTACACAGAACAAAGCAAAAACATATAAGAAAAATATACTTAAACCAGGGGACAATAATGAAATCAGTAAACTATTTCACTGTTCATATCATGGATTTGAGAGTATAATATCACTTTGCAAGATAGTATATTCAGTAAAACAACCAATAAGATGCAGCCTGGATCTCCTTGTATTGCTTAGCGTAGCTAGGGATAATCTGCAATTATCACCAAATAAAGACTTCAATTTAAAACTCTGCAATATGAAATTTTCACAGTTCTAATTACACTGAATATATTTTTATTTTTTTATTAGTGTGTTTGTGTGTGTGTGTGTGTGTGTGTGTGTGTGTGTGTGTGTGTGTGTACATGAGTTCATGCATCCATGAAGTCCAATAAAGGAAACCAGGTACAGGTGCTTGCGAGCCATGCAACACAGGTCCTAGGACCCCAAATCAGGCTCTCTGGAAGCTCTCTGAACACTTGAGCCATCTCTCCAGCCCCCAACATAATCTGGTGGTGCAAATTTTCTTAGGAACAAATCTCCCACTTAATAAGCATCTACAAATGCACACTGTTACAGTCCACATTCAAATGCTTTCCAGTCTCATCCACTCTACAATCAATCTACAGGTAGAGCAGCAAGCAAGGATGGATTGACCATGTTTACAAGTTTAGCATTCTTATACTAAAAATAGCCAGTTTGTTTTAATAAAATCTTTGAGTTTGTTTCAAAACACTTCAAAGTAACTATTTTAAAGTTAATTGATATTGCACCGTGCATGATCAATTAGTAGTGGTGTGCAACAAACCTTATGACAGTAACTCTGGGTAACCTTGCTGATAGTGACTAAAGCAGTGACTTGTGCCATGGTAATGCTGATGGTGATAATGGTGGTGATAATCACATAGTGAAATAACTCTTGGTACTAAATTATTCCAATACGCAAATTAATTTCTAAGTTTCTATCAACATAACTCTACCTCAGGAGGCAAATTAACACAGACAGGAGTAGGGAGCACAGAGCAGGTACAAGCCAAGACTAATCACTCCTTTAGAGAGCACACAGTCCCCATGCGACTCCTCCCAGGAGATGTTCTGTGTATACCTAGTTAAACAGGACTCATGTTCCACAATCATGATGATTCCTTTGTCCTAATGGTGCCAGGCCCCTCGAGTAAATTTAGCACTAGATATAACTCTACATATACACCCTGCTTTTACCATTTGCTAATTGTTGAGACTGAAGGCACCCACAAAAGTTTCCAGGGTGGGCTGGTTGTCACTTTCCTTCCACAAAGGTATTTAATTTCACACTTGAATAACTTTTTAAGAAAAATCTTTCTTCAAATATGTCTTCTCTTTTATACAGTATGTTTCCAATTGTATGTGTGATTTTCTTCTTCCCCAAGTGCTTTGTTGTCTGTGTGCTGTGTTTTCATTGACAACAACACTGAACCTCCTCAGGCTTGGTAACTGTAGAGGTCATGGAACTGAAAACACACAGGAAACACATGGCATGTGGCTGTATTTTTATATAACTAAAAGTTTACAGAAATGAGATTTTTAGTCAAGATCTGTAGGCTCCCATATTCAAAGGTCCTCTCATTGTCACAGCACTCGGTGAATGGTGTCCACTCTGTCTTCATAGATCAAAGCAACCTAACACAAGAGAACGATTGTTCATGGCAGAGTTTCTATATTTCATGTAGCTTCCAGAAGCTGAGGTTAATTCAAAGGAGCTTAATAGGATTTCCTTAATCATTTGTATATAGAAGATAATTGATCTTTAATAATAAACGAAATATTTAAAAGATAGTAAATGTGCCAAATACTTATTACTATAAACCTACATTCACTACCAATAAGAATTTAACATATAAAACTTATTTAGCAATGTAATTTTTCTGTCTTCAGAACACAGCCTAAGGAGTTAAAGACCTGTTCTTACACCTGAAAATGTCAGCTTAAAGGAATCAAGTGATATAACAGTTTTTAAATCCTATACAAATGTTTATTTCAGACATGGGTTACATATATTTGACATGTTAATAAGAAACTTGGCATCATTAATAATACACAATGTCCAATTAAGAAAAGAAAGAAATCAAAGCACTTCCTTCCCCCTTGGTGTCATTTAGCCAAAAGGGTGCCCAGACTCAAATTCTCTACCTTGCTCTCTGTGTCTTCTGCCATTCCTGTCTGTTGTGTGAGTCTGAATCTATGCCTGCCTGAAGGCTGTCTTATGAAACTGTCCTTGTGTGTCTATGTTCCTGTCAGTAACAGAGGGTTTGTTTCTGGGTCATTGATTTTACTCCATTCATCAACCAGACTATTTCTATGCCACTACCATGCCATTTTTATTACTGTTGCTCTACAGTACAGCTTGAGATCATGGGTAGAGATTGCTCTGGAAGATCTTTTATTGTACAGGATTGTTTTTAGCTATCCTGAGTTTTTTGTTTTTCTATATGAAGTTGAGAATTGATTTTTCAAGATCTATAAAGAATTGGATAGATATTTATATAGGGATTGCACTGAAACTGTAGATTGCTTTTGGTAATATGGCCATTCTTACTATGTTGAATCTCCCAAATCACAAGCATGGGAGATCTTTCCATGGTCCAATATCTTCTCTGATTTCTTTCTTCAGAGACATGGAGGTGGTTTTTTTTTTCTTACAAGTTTTTTACTTGCTTGGTTAGAGTTATATCAAGACACTTTATAATATTTGTGGCTATAGCGAAGGGTGTAGTTTCCCTAATTTTTTTTCTCAGCCATTTGCATTTAAATACAGGAGGGCTACTGACTTTCTGTGTTGATTTGGTATCCAGCCACTTTGCTGAAGGTTTTTGTTAGCAGTAGGAGCTCTCTGGTGGAATTTTGAGGTCACTTCTGCACACTATCATACCATCTGCAAATAAGGACACTTTGACTTCCTCCTTTCCGATGTAGATCCCCTTTGATCTCCTCATGTCATCTTATTGCTCTAACTAGAAATTTAAGTACCATATTGAAGAGATATGGAAAGAGTGGGAAGCCTTCTCTACTCCCAGATTTTAGTGGAATTTCTTTGAGTTTCTCTCCATTTAATTTGATGTTGCCTATCAGCTTGCTGTATATAACCTTTATTATATTTAGATGTGTGCCTTGAATCCCTGATCTCTCCAAGACTTTAAACATGAATGGGTGCTGGATTTTGTCAAATGCTTTTTCGGCATCTAAGGAGATAATCATCTGGTTTTTTCTTTTAGTTTGTTTATATGGTGGATAACATTGATGGATTTCCATATATTGAATCACCCCGGATTGACTGGGATGAAGCCTACTTGGTCATGGTGAATGATATCTTTGATATGTTCTTGAATTTGGTTTGTGTGTATTTTATAGAGTATTTTTACAACAATGTTCACAAGAGAAATGGGTCTGAAATGCACCTTTAATTTTTTAGACCACAATGAATTTCTAAATGTACTTCATATATAGATCCAAATTTTAATAAATTAATTGTAATAAGTGAAAATATGATTAGCAAAGAGGAGCTAAAGCAACACACTAGAGTTTACTAAATGCAGAACAGGGGTCAGTAGTCCTTTAACTGACTCCTAATTGTGTCTATTAAGATATGGATAACATTGGTAGTGTATAACTTTGAGTGTTTCAGTTTTCTAAGAAATGACAAATCGTTACCCAGAATTCCTCTTTTTCTATGCACCTAAGTACTGTAGGGCACACCTGCCCAAATCACACATTTCTTAGAAGGCAGGTATGCACTCCAGGTCTTCACATGAATAGTAAAGGAAGAAACCAGAGAATGAAAAAGTGAGTTTGATTCCAAGTCTGGCTGGCCCATCAGTTTCCTCAGAAATACTTCTTCATACATATTTAATCCAGAGCTTTTCAGATATATAACACTGCTCTCTGGTAGGAAAGTACAACCTATCTAACATTTTTAAGAAAGAAGAACATCCTCCAACACAAGAGGATATTCGTGGAATAATGTACCCAGCAACAATGACAGGTGCTCAGTGTTTGCCATTAGAAGCATGAAGATGTCAGTTTTGATATTAGTCTCTAAAACTACTAATAAACATTTGCCAAATGGTGGAACATTTGCCAAAGATAGTATCATGTTTTCTGAACATCTGTATAGAATCCAATCATCAGTGCCTTCTAAACGCTCCCAGGTGGTCACAGAATGCAGGTGACATTGGGAACCAAAATGCATGGGTCCACACAGCTTTAGGGCCTCAAGGCTTTGAATCACTGAGACTACAAGACATCAATTCCTATTTTGATAGGAAGATAGCATTTAAGGGAGATTTTGGTGGTTTTTGTTGTTGCTGTTGTTGTTGTTGTTGTTGTTGTTGTTGTTGTTGTTGTTGTTATTGTTTGGGGGGGTTGTTTTTGTTTTTGTTTTGTTTTTTGTTTGTTTTGTTTTGTTTTGTTTTGTCTTATGAAATAGAATCTTACTCTACAATCCAGGATGTACAAAATCTTGGCAATGCTCCTGCCCCCATTTCCTGGATGCACCACCATGACTGGAGTTACTCAACATTTTTTATTTGTTTGTTTGTTTTGCTTTTAAACATTCTGTATTCTTTAAGTACAGACTATCACAGCAATCTGAGGAATTTTAATTGTCGATAAGCAGTGCTCTGTGTTTGGGGTTGTCACAATGTTTCAACAGCTAAATTGTATTAAATAATATTGAGTGTACATGTTGACCAAGGGGATTGTCTTCATTTCTTTTCTTTTTTGTGATAAAATACTGTGACAGAAGCAACTTAAGGACATGTTTATTCAACTTGAAATTCATGGTAGAGTCATCCTGACTTAAAATCGAGGAAGGAGGGACTTGAAGCAGATGGTTATATCATTTCTGCACTTAGGAAGTGAAGAACAGTGAAGGTCTGATCCCTTTCTCTACTTACATAATCCTAGGCCCCAAGCAGAAATGGCAATATAAGGTAACTCTGTAGGCATACTAAGATGGCCAACTCCTAGGTAACTATAGATGCTCTCAGGTTGACATTAACCATCACAGAAATAAAATAATACAGTTCAGAATGTTGATGTAAATTGAATCAGCATTAAAATATGTATATTTTAATTTTAGTCTGTGGAAAACTGAGAAATTACAGAATTTTGTTTTCGTAACTAATCAATACCTAAGTACTGTGTACTGACAAACAAATACCTTAGCCAGGAGTGGTGGTGCATTCATTTAAGCCCATTACTTTTTTTAACTTTTTTTACATATACATTTATATTACTACACTTATATATTAACTGTATAAACTACATACATGAAGAAGAACCACAGAACTATCATGTTACATTTATAGTGATTTGGCTGTTTGTATTTGGCAGCCTTGAAGAAAACATTTCCTGTCTCTGTGAGTTCAAAATTCTGAATGTAACTCAATATCTGTCATATCTCATCTCTATCAAGTTAAAACATCTATCTTGACCTAAAAACATCTTAACCCCTAAACAGCCAGGCTTAATTGTGAAACTAAACTAATTAGTCTTCAATCTCATCAGATGTGTGAAAAGGAGTAAAATTAATTACCTGAGTAAACAGGAAGTACAGGTTAGCATCTTTGAAAATAAAATAAAAAAAAGACAGAGACAGTTTGCTGCTTGGAGAGTCACCCATAACTCTCTAAAACATTAGAGCATCATCTTCAGCCTTATGGTCCAGTACATCTGACCAACATATATGTGAGGCTTTCTACAACACTGTTCTGGAAGATGAGATAACAGTTATGAACTATGAAAATACGAAATAGTTACAGAGTGAAGAAACACTAGCATCTGTAGAGAGACTTTTGAAAGAGATTCCTGACCCCAAACATGAGCTTTCTGATTTAATGGCTATGAAATGAAACCTGATAGTTTATGTAAGAAGGAAACTGCTGGTCCAGAAAAACAGCTCTGGGACTAAAGCTCTCAGGATCAAGATCTCTGAACATTTGGGGCTGGTTCTGATGGCAGAGGGTAGCAGTGTGGAGAAGACACACCTGCCATTACCAGGCTAGCTCTGCAAGTGTCAAATGCAGAAATCCAGCTGCTCCAAGCAGGGCAAGGTCACCATTCTCAGGCTCCTTCTCTCCCTCCCCACAGGATTCCCACCCAGACACAATGGCTGCAGAAAACCACTCCACAGTGACAGACTTCATCCTCGGGGGGCTAACGAACAGGCCAGACCTCCAGATGCCCCTCTTCCTCCTCTTCCTGGGCATCTATCTGGTTACCATGGTGGGAAACCTGGGCATGATCACCTTGATTGGACTTAACACACAGCTGCACACCCCCATGTACTTCTTCCTCAGCAACCTGTCGCTCGTGGACCTCTGCTACTCCTCTGTCATTACCCCAAAAATGCTCGTCAACTTTGTGTCCCAAAGAAACCTCATCTCTTATGTGGGGTGCATGTTCCAGCTCTACTTTTTCCTTGTTTTTGTCATTGCAGAGTGCTACATGCTCACTGTGATGGCCTATGACCGCTATGTGGCCATCTGCCACCCCTTGCTTTACAACATCATCATGTCTCCTGCCCTCTGCTCACTGCTGGTGACTTTTGTCTATGCCATGGGACTCATTGGCTCAACAATAGAGACCGGCCTCATGCTGAAATTACACTACTGTGAGGACCTCATCAGCCACTATTTCTGTGACATCCTCCCCCTCATGAAGGTCTCTTGCTCTAGTACCTATGACGTGGAGATGGTTGTCTTCTTTTTAGCTGGGTTCAACATTGTAGTCACCAGCTTAACAGTACTCATTTCCTATGCGTTCATCCTCTCCAGCATCCTCCGCATCAGCTCCACGGAGGGCAGGTCCAAAGCCTTCAGCACCTGCAGCTCCCACTTGGCAGCTGTGGGCTTGTTCTATGGATCCACCGCATTCATGTACTTAAAGCCTTCCACAGCTAGTTCCCTGGCCCAGGAGAACGTAGCTTCTGTGTTCTACACCACAGTGATCCCCATGCTCAACCCCCTGATCTACAGCCTGAGGAACAAGGAGGTGAAGGCTGCGCTGCACAGAACACTGAAGAGAAAATGCTTTTGATGCAAATGTTGACATTTCTCGATATAAGAGTAAGCAGCTGTAAATACCTGGAAAATGCACTCTGCAAGTCTACTCCATTGAGATTAGGAAACAATTGCTTCTCCTCATTGTGGGGTACCTGTCTCATCTCCTTTCCCTCATTGTCTTCTTCTGTTGCTTCCATTTGTAACTGCTCTATTTTAGAGTTTTTAATATTTTGGGCCTATCTTCTCTATATGAGGCCATGGTAAGCACTGTTTAAATCTCTGATTTTTTTATCTGTATATAATGAATATTGAAAAAATATAATGAATATTGATCATATCTATGCCCCACATCCTTTTTCTACACTTTCTTTATCATATACTCCCATATATCTACCTCCTACTTTCATGTCCTCTTCTTTTTTAAATAACCAACTGATCCCAATTAATACTGCCCATATTTACATTAGTGTGTGGCCATCCACTGGGTAACCTACCAGCAAATCTCACACAAGCTCATTTAATTAATATAATCTAATTTACTTCTAGAGTACTAATTGCCAGTGATTCTGGGAAATGTAGTTTCCACTGTGTTTACAATTAAAGAGAATGTGGGTTAAAGGATTAGTGGGGACTGTCTCACCTAAATTGATTTTACTTGTTTTTCCTGACCTCTCCCCAACATAAGATTTAATTCCTATCACTATTTATCTCTTCTAATTAGCATTAAAGGCAAGAAAACATCTCTGATTTCTCAAAATGACAAAAAAAAAAGATAGAGGGAAAAGTATAGTTCTGAGTTAGGATACATGCCTAGAAAGAGTGAGGCACTGAGTTTGATTTGATTTAGTCAGTTTCACAATTTACTTACATTGAGCTTAATTATTGCTAATCTATAAAGTGGACAATACCAGGAAAAGGGAACTCAGTGTTCCATACAAGCCAATACAATCAGATCGAAATCTGCAGAGCTGGTTATTTCCACAATAGTGCTTCTTGATTTAAGCTGCTTGCCAAAATAAAGTCCTGGAGAGAAGGCTTGTGAAGCCTGCCACACATCCTTAGTGCCATGGACTTTAGCCCAAGAAAGGTCTTTGTCTCCAGAGGACATTCAGCTTTTCCCTTTTAAATTGCACCTATGTATAGAGTGGAGTCCATTATCATTAGAACCACCAACCCCATCAACAACAGCTCTCTCACATTAAGCAGAACCGCCACCATGGGAAGACCACAGGTTCTGTCTCATTAACCCTGACTTTTCTTCAATTTGTTACAAAGATGTACTTGTCATTCTTTGGAATTAATCTATCTGATAGCATTGTGATAATAAACTGCTTAACCAAGGGGATGAATTTTCTTGAAAATATAATATTTTAAGATAATCTTATTTTGAAGATCTTTATGAAGGTACCTATAACAGAGATGAGCTTTGAAAGACTCTACACCAAGATCTTTCCTCTGCCCTTGTGCTGAAACTGTGTTTCTCTCACAGAGGCTTCTGCTTTAGAAATTGACAATAGACATACATAACCTAGCATCATTGCTTTAAAAACTAAACTAATATTGGTATTTACAAGATCTCAAATTGATATCAGAATATAAAGTGTATGTCTTTAGTGTTTGGTATACAGACTATACAACTCTTCACCAAATACCTACAGGAATCCCTTGTGAACTACTTCAGAAAACAAGAGGCCATCCCTAAACTTGTAGGCTTGCAGTCTAGATTTTTATTGGACTATAATCACACATTTTGGCATGTTCAAAACTATCTAGCAAACTCTTATTTCTTCTCTTCTTTTCTCATGGCTGAAGGTATGAAGTCAGGTTAGTGATGTGTTCATGTGTGTATTAAATACAGAAAGTGGTTGTGCACACAAAGGCTAAAAAAAAAAATACATAATTTTCCTAGAGGAAGCTTTTGATCTACCTAAAGCCTGTAAAATATAGTCTTCACATATGATAGCTTAACAGTGAAAGGGTCTTTTATACTATGCACTTATAGAGAGTTATACATGTGTGACAAGCAGTGTAGAAGACTAATTCAAGGTCATTTTCAGTTCTTTCTCTTACCCACTCAGGAACACAGCTGTCCTTCACACCTGAAATGCCCACCCCTTTCGATATCTGTGAAATTCCCTTTATCCCATACTTATCTGCTAAATAGGCTCACTCACATAATATTCCTCACGTAAACCTTCTATTTTGTTTTTGTTTGTTTGTTTGCTTCTGGGTTTAACTTGAGGACACCATGTCCAGCAGTATCCAGCAAGTTTTCATTCACACAGCTAGTCAGTAACAGCTGCTCTTATTACCCAAGCCTTTCCCAGCACTTCTGCTATCAACAGGCTGCTGCCATTTGTGGACATGTTTAGGGACACTTTCAGTTGTTCATGTTTAGTGACACTTTCAGTCCCTCTAACTCCTTTCATGAACATACCTGTTTGGAGTAACTCACCATTGCTTCCTCTTCTTAATTTAATTATTTTATTTTTACGAGAATTTCGTACTTGAGTACTGCGTTTACGTCATTTTTGTTCCCCCCTCTCTTTTCTCCAACACCTCTTGCGCCCGCCCCTAAAGTCATGCCCTCTTTTCTACTTATTTGTCACTGAGGGAGGGTACTAAACCTGAGTCCATGTAGTATTGCTCATAAGGATACGTGACTAGAGCTGACTATTTCAGGTTAAATAACCTATCAGGAAATTTATCATTGAGTAAAACTAATGACCCCTCATTCAGCAGTGATTTAGTTTTTGCATCTTTTCATTTAGGGGTGAGGCCTTATGAACTCTCCCCCAATCACATTAGTCAATTGGTGTCATTGTGTAGGTCTTGTCGAGATTGTCACAATTTCATAGCTGCAGCTTCTCCGCCACGTCCAAAGCTACCACCTGACAGCAGGTGCCCTGCTCCTCTAGCTCTTGAATTCTTTCCACCCCTCCTCCGTGATGATCCCTGAGCCTTAAATACAGTGGCTACACACAGGTGTGAATCCCTGCAGTGGTATCAGGTGTGAATGCCCTCCTAGCGAGCAGGGCTTAAGTCCAGTCACTGACCCTAAGATACAAGTGTCACTCTTGAGGATAACTTGCCAGGGCAGTCATTGCTGTGGTTTCCTGGCACTGCACATGAATAACACTATTTTTTAATTGTTTTCTCCCTTGGCAGCTTGCATAGCATTTACCAATGCTATGAGAGAAAGTTCTCAGGGAGGAGGCTTCCAGGCCAATTCCAGCTTGATTCCTCCAAGTTCAATGCTAAAGTGCATGCTATCTGCAGCAATGGGTTCTTACATTCGAGTTCTGGTAAGCAACTAAGGGCAATAGCAGTAGCCTATATTAGTATAAGACTCTCTTCAACCCTGGCCAGCAACTTGGAAGATCTCCAACACATGATACTGGGGGGGGTTATTTACATAGACTAGAAGGAGGATTATCACCCCCATGTGATAGATAGATATAAATATATGTATATATATTATATCATTATATATCATTATAAAATAATGCTTTCCTGTGGCTTTTTCAAGCAATTTTAATGTCCATTATTCCTATTCAGCTCTTTCCCTCTGTGTCACTCTCCCTCCCTTCTTCTTAGTCAAACTCCCTCCCTCACCCTGCTTTTCCCCTTTCCTCCTTCATAGCACCTGTATCCTGGGTTCTCCGATTATTTCAGCTCAAATCTAAAGATTCAGAGCTGGATCCACAAACAAGAGACTATTTGATACTTGTCTTTCTGAGTCTGCGTTATATCACTCAGGATAGTATTTTTTACTTCCATCCATTTACACATATGTAGTTTTCCATTATGTAAATGAGTCACATTTCTGATCGTTTGCTTGCTTGTTTGTTTATCAAGAAAGGGTTCCTGTGTAGCCTTGGCTGTCTTTGAATTCCTTTATAGACAATGCTGGCCTCGAACTCACAGAGGTCTGCCTGCCTTTGCATCCCTGAGTGCTGGGAATAAAGATGTACACCACCACGCCCCGCTAACATGCCACATTTTCATTATTCACTTATTAGTTGAAAGACACTGAGTGTGTTACCATTACCCAGCTATTGTGAGTAGAGTGTCTGTGAGCAAAGTCAAAGACAAAACCTGTGGAATAAGATGCCAAAGAGGGATACAGCTAGATCATGTAGTAGACCTAGTTTTAGTTTTTTGAGAATCCTCTTCTTTGATTACCATAGATGTTGCCCAGTTTACAACCCTAGAAACAATCAATAAGGCTTTGTCTCTCTCTATGAATCCTGGACAGCATTTGTTTCCGTTGTTTTCTTGATTCTAACCATCTTAACTGGAATAAGACAAAATCTCAAAGCAGTTTTAATTTGAATTTCTGTGGTTGCTAAAGAAGTTAAACTGTTTTTTTTTTTTAACTTTCAATTACCTCTCTGTTGTTGATTTCTAGCTTAATTGTGGGCTGAAAATAGACATTGTATGATTCTAATTTTGAAAATTTGTAATGTTGTTGTGATAACGCTCAACCTGACAGAATCTGCATTCTCATGGAAGCAGTGCTCTGGGCATGGCTATGAGGAGTGGTCTTGGCTACGTTAATCGAGGTGGAAAGACCTAACCACTGTGGGTGGCATCAGCATCTGGCTGGGATTCTGGGCTACATCAATGAAAACAGTTCCTGAAAAGCAGCAAGCATTCCTCACTCTCTGCTTTCCAAGTATGAGTTCAGTGTGACCATTGGCTTCAAGCTCCTGCTGTCCTCCTTCCATGATACACCACACTCTTCAACTGTAAAGCTGAATAAGCCCCTCCTCCTTTAAGAGACTCTTGTCAGAATGTTATATCACAGCAATAAATAATTACCTGAGACCAGAATTGATGCTTAGATGTGACTCTGTTGCTGGGATAAACCTGATCATGTTAGACTATTCAAATTATTCTGTGGTAGAAACATAAAAGTGTTTGCAACATAGGGATAGAAAGACATTTGAATGCTGGAAGCCAACGTAAGCAGGCCAGTCTGTTGGGAACTTGGAAGAATGCTAAGAGGACACAAGACAATAAGATCCTGGCTCATGAGGTTTCAGAATAAAACAAGAATTCTATCAGAAAGTGGGTAGTTGCTCGTGTAATGTTTTGGCCAAGAATCTGGTTTCATTTTGCCTGCATCACAAGAACATGTTTGAAGTTGAACTTTAAAATCATGGACTAATCCTTTGCAGAGGAAATTTCAAAACAGGAGAGCATTCAGACTGTTACTGAGAAAGGAGTTCTCATTGTTACAGACACCACGAAAGAGAAACCTCTGTCTTGCATTGCTCTGAGATGATTGTTTTAAAAGAAAAGTGTCCTGAGGCCAAAACTCCACTTGGCAGAGGCTTCATTTTGGAAATCAAAATTCATCTAAAGAAAGAAATCCTACACTGAATGGGTTTATTGTTCCTCAAAAGCATATGCCTGAAAGACTGTTTCTCTTGGGTAAGCAGACAAAATGAGTGGAGTATATTCCAAATATGCCAATCCAAATGGCACCTCAAGTTTTCAGAAAAAAAAAGGAGCAATAGCAACCATATGAGAGTAGTTTTGAAGGCACGAAAGACGCAAGATTAGAGGCATCATGGAAAGCAACTAAAATATGGCATGGTTGGAGCCCCTGCAAAAGGTGGCCTGAGGGGCCACTGTTTGAAACAGTCAAGGTAAAGCCAGATGTGGAGTAAAAAATAATCAAAGCTATTACAGGTGCAAGGGCCAAGGAACATTCTTCAAGTGGTGAGGGTCGGGGTGGGGGTTTCTGCTGCAAATGTGTCTAACAGCTGCCTAAATGAGAGGCTTTGCTGGCTGCAGGGGGAGGATTGGGGCCTTATGCAGCTCATGATTTCACCACGAGGTCTAAATGCTAGAGATGGGCTGCTGTTTTCCCTGCAGGGTTTTGGTTTAGTTTGGGTCAGATCAACTCTTTGCTGTACACTGATTCTTTCATTTTGGAATAAGAATGTTTACTCTGTGCCATCATATGTTGGCATGTATCTTACTTTTAGTTTTACTGGAGTTTGACCTCTAAAGTATTGTAACTTTTAGTTGCTATGGGAACTTTCATATTGGACTGTGTATAGTATAAAGTTGTCATGGGCTTATGGCACTAAGAGGTAGAAAGTAATGGTGTGTTTGGGTGTCGGGTTGATAGGGGGGAATTTTGATGGTTAATATTGATTATCACTTGCTAGAATCTAGCATCACCCGGGAGAAGGCCTCTGAGCATGCCTGTAAGGAACTAGCTTGATTACATTAATTGATGGGGGAAGGTGTCCCCATTGGGGATGGCTGGGATCGTGGACAGAATAAATAAAGAAGGGTTACAAGCTGCATTCATCCCGTATGGATTTCAGTTGTGACCATCTGGTTCAAACTCTGACCTCCTTGGCTTCCCTGAGGTGATAGACTTCAACTATGAGCTAAAATATGCCTTTTCTCCCTTGATCACAGCAACAGGGAAAAAATCTGTTATGTCATTGAGAATTTGGTCTCTCATCTGTTATCTTTGTTAAGCAAATCCAATAAATTGTTTACAGAAAAAAAACACATCATTTGTAGCAACAAAAAAATGGGTAGATACAAAAGAAGGCATAAACATAGGCTCTAAGACAAATGTTATAGCATTACTTTAAATGAACCAAATACATTACATAAAATGAAATAATGTGTAAAAGAGCAAGAAACTCAGAATTTGAAAAACTCAAAAATTGCATAGAACTCATAAAACTATTACAAATACAGGAAAATTTTAAATTAGATTAAAACAAGTAATGGCAATAAATAAATAAATAAATAAATAAAGACACCATTGGAAGAAATGTAAGCTGAAATGAAGGAAATGATGAAATGAAGACTTATGAAAAAGTATCTTACATGTTAAGATAAAAAATCTAATTGACGTAGAGTAGAAAACTCAAAAAAGAGATACAAACCAAGGCATACGTCGAACGATAGTACTTTTCCTGGCTAAATAAATTTAACTGAAATATACAGAAGAAGCATCATACCCACACACAATATTCCAGAATGAACAACAAAACATAGCCTGGTGATACTAGTGAGCATGTTTTTTATTTCAAAAAAGAAGAAGTAAGTAAGGGAGCAAGAGGGCGGATAAAAAAAGGAAGTGGAGAAAATGAAAGAGAGGTAGGAGGGAGGGAGAGGGAATGAGAGAAAGGGACAGAGAAAAGGGAGAAGAAAATTAGGGAGAGAGGAAGGGATCTCATTTTAGGATGATGTGATTCCAAGTTTCTCCCTCTGCTGGAAGAGACTTAGGTCCATGATGAATCCAGAAAAAAAGGTCCTCAAGCGCCAAGCATCTGTTTCTGAAATATTAGTGCATCATTGAAAGAAAAGTCGGCAAGACTTAGTAAAATTGATTTCAGGTGCAAAGAATAAAATATAGAAGAAAAATCACTGTCTTGTCACATCACACAGCAAGGAAGACTATTGCTGGGTCAGAAAGTATGTAGAAAGAAACTGAAGAGGATTCCAAATGCAAATTTAAAAACATATTGCTAAAAGCAAAATAACAGCAATGGATCAAACTATATAAAACATGTTTAAGCTGATGAGTTTATAATGAGACTAGAGAGAAATAGCAGATCTAGTGTAATGATAACAGAAAATCAATTTATTATTCTAAAAATATTTTAAATGAAGATGATATAAGTGGGAGGGCTTTGTTTGTTTCTTTGTCTTAATTAACTTATAAATTACTCGGTGACTTAGTCAGAGTTTCTATTGCTCCAATGAAACACCACGATGCAAAAGCAAGTTGGGGAGAAAAGGGTTTATTTGGCTCACACTTCCCCAGCATTGTTCATCACCAGAAGTCAGGACAAGAACTCAAACAGGGCAGGACCTGGTGGCAGGAGCTGAGGTAGAGGCCATGAAGGGGCACTGTTCACTGGCTTGCTCCACATGGCTTGTTCAGCCTGGTTTCTCTTAGAACCCAGGACCACCAGCCCAGGGATGGCACCAGCTGCAATGGGCTGGTCTCTCCATCACTGATCACTAATTAAGAAAATGCCTTACAGCTGGATCTGAGGAGGCTTTCTCTCGGTTGAGGTTCCCTCATCTCTGATGACTCTAGCTTGTGTCAAGTTGATATAAGATGAGACAGAACACCAGATTCCTTTTGACAGTTTCCTAATTCCTCAGTTTTGGTTGAGCCTGTGCTCCATCCCTCCTCACCCCATCCCTCCTTGCCCCATGTCCATTCAAACCTTTCTCACAGTGTTACCCCTTCTCTTTCACATCATAAGTGCTATTTACCTTCTCCTCACATGAAGCCCCTTTCCCCCTCTCATGGCTGTCTTTCTGGTTGACTGGCCTCTATATACTTTCACTACCACCTAAATGCACATACATAAGACTTAGAAACTAGGATCAGTGTGCACTGTGTGTCTTTCTAAGCCTGAGTCACTTTACTTAATACAATATTGCTCTATTTTTCTGCAATTATTTACTATTTTATTTTATATACAGATCATTAGAATTCAACTTCTTTCCAATTTTATGATTTCACTTTTTTACAAGGAGCTAAATAAAATTGTAATACATACACACACATACACACACACTGATATTGATCTATAGATACAGACATAGATATAGATACACTGTACTGCTAGATCCAAGAACATGAACTGGTTGGATAAATTACACAAAACAAAAATATTTAAGATGAAATATTAAGACCAGGAGATAATAATGAAATCCATAACTATTTCACTGCTCATATCATAGATATGAAAATATGCTATCACTTTACAAGATGGTAAATTCAGTAAAACAGCAAATAAGGTGTAGCCTGGATCTCCCTGTATTGTTTAACATTGCTACTAATAGTCTACAATTATCACCAAATAAAGACTCAATTTAAAACTCTGCTATATGAATATCTTCATACCTGTTATTATGCTGAATATATTTTTAGTTTATTTTATTATTGTGTGCGTGTGTGTGTGTATGCGTGCACACACATGAGTTCATGCATCCATAAGGACAGAAGAGGGAGCCAGTTACAAGTAGCCATGAGGCACTCAACACAGGTTCTAGACCCAAAATCAGGCTCTCTGGAAGCTCTCTCAACAGCTGAGCCATCTCTCCAGCCCCCATTATTCTCTGGAGGTGGAATTTTTCTTAGGAACAAATCCCCCACTTATTAAGCATCTACAAATGAACACTCTTACAGTCCACATTCAAATACTTTCCAATCTCATCCACTCTATAGTCAATCTACAGGTGGAGCAGCAAGCAAGGATGGATTGACCATCTTTACAAGTTTAACATTCCTTTACTAAAAATAGCCGGTTTGTTTTAGTGAAGTCTTTGAGTTTGTTTCAAAACACTGCAAAGTAACTATTTTAACGCTAATTGATGTTGCTTCATGCGTGATCAATTAGTAATGATGTGCAATAAACCTTATGGCAGTAACTCTGGGTAACCTTGCTGGTAGTGACTAAAGTAGTGACTTGTGCCATGGTAATGTTGATGGTGATAATGGTGATGATAATCATACAGTGAAATAACTTTTGGTACTAATTATTCCAATACTCAAATTACTTTCTAAGTTTCCATCAACATAGCTCTACCTCAGGAGGCAAATTAACACAGACGGGAGTAGGGAGCACAGAGCAGGTACAAGCCAAGACTAATCACTCCTTTAGAGAGCACACAGTCCCCATGTGACTCCTCCCAGGAGATGTTCTGTATATACCTAGTTAAACAGGACTCATGCTCCACAGTCATGATGATTCCTTTGTCCTAATGGTGCCAGGACCCTCGAGTAAATTTAGCACTGGATATAACTCTACATATACACCCTGCTTTTAGCATTTGCTAATTATTGAGACTGAAGGCACCCATTAATGTTTCCAGAGGGCTGGTTGTCACTTCCCTTCCACAAAGGTATTTAATTTCACACTTGAATAACTTTTTAAGAAAAATCTTTCTTCAGTTATCTCTTCTTTTTTTATACAATATGTTTTCAATCTTATGTGTGTTTTTCCTCTTTCCCAAGTGCTTTGTTGTCTGTGTGCTGTGTTTTCATTGACAACAACACTGAACCTCCTCAGGCTTGATAAGTGTAGAGGTCATAGTATTGATAACACACAAGAAACACATGGCATGTGGCTGTATTTATATATAACTAAAAGTCTACAGAAATGAGATTTTTTTAATCAAGGTTCTGTAGGCTCCCATACTCAAAGGTCCTCTCATTGTCACAGCACTCAATGAATGGTGTCCACTGTGTCCTTCATAGATCAAAGCAACCTAACCCAAGAGAATGCTTGTTGATGGCAGAGTTTCTAAATTTCATGTTGCTTCCAGAAGCTGAGGTTAATTCAAAGGAGCTTAGTAGGATTTCCTTAATCATTTGTATATAGAAGATAATTGATCTTTAATAATAAAGGAAACATTTAAAAGATAGTAGATGTGCCAAATACTTATTACTATAAACCTACATTCACTACCAATAAGAATTTAACATATAAAACTTAATTAGCAATATAATTTTCCTGTCTTCAGAACACAACCTAAGGAGTTAAAGACCTGTTCTTACACCTGAAAAATGTCAGCTTGAAGGAATCAAATGATATAACAGTTTTTAAATCCTTTACAAAGGTTTATATAGTGTTTATTTCAGACATGGGTTACATATATTTGACATGTTAATAAGAAACTTGGCATCATTAATAATACACAATGTCCAATTAAGAAAAGAAAGAAATCAAAGCACTTCCTTCCCCCTTGGTGTCATTTAGCCAAAAGGGTGCCCAGACTCAAATTCTCTACCTTGCTCTCTGTGTCTTCTGCCATTTCTGTCTGTTGTGTGAGTCTGAATCGATGCCTGCCTGAAGGCTGCCTTATGAAACTGTCCTTGTGTGTCTATGTTCCTGTCAGTAATGGAGGGCTTTGCTCTCTCTACCTTTTATTAAACAGCACAGAAAGCATCACATGGGGAAGGTATGAGGTGTACTTCACAGGAACCTTTAACAGGGTCTTAGAAGGGATTACATCACTGACTGCAACTGACCCCAGTGGACCCAGGTAACAAACATCATTGTGCATCAAGTAATATCCGAGTGTCATGTCCAACATTTATAGTAGATACTCATCTTAAAAGACTGCTTTCAGCCTATTTTTTGTTTCCAGCACTAACACATCTACACACACACACATGCATTGCTCTTGAATTAGGGTGATGGAGCAGTGATAACTTAAGATCCTACCTGACACCAAATGAACATCATGTCTTTGTGGGGTTGGTTGGTGGAAGAAGGACTTTTTTGTTTCATTTTGTTTGAGTATATTTGTCTTATTTGAGTTTGTTTGTTTTGATTTGGGGGTTTTGGTAAGTTTTTGTTATTGTTGTTGTTAGCTTTTTTATTTTATTAATTTATTCAGATTACAACTCAACTGTTATCCCATCACTTGTATCCTCACATTCCTCCCTTCCTCCCAGTTTTACCCTATTCCCCTCCCCTAGGTCTATGACAGAGGGGGACCTCCTCCCCCACTATATGGTCATAGGCTATCAAGTCTCATCGTGGTATCCTGCTTATTCTTTCTTTGAGAGCCGCCAGGCTTCCCCACCAAGGGGAGTTGGTCAAATATGGAGCACCAGAATTCATGTCAAGGTCAGTCCCCGGTCTCCACATAACTGTGGAGAATGTCCTGTCCATTGGCTAGATCAGAGTAGGGGTTGGATGTTTCCTATTGTATTGTTCTTGGTTAGTGCAACAGTTTGAATGGAGCCTCCTGGGCCCCGATCCACCCATCATGATGTCCTTCTTATAGGTTTCTAGGACCCTCTGGGTTCTTCTATTTCCCCATCCCCTAAAGTCATGTCCCATAAAAGTCTTCCCTTACTAGGAGATTGGGATAGATATGAGGACATCCTACTAAGACTCTAGGTAACAGAAATATGGTTAGCTGTTTTTTGAGAGCAAGAGCATGAAGTTGGGCGGGTAAGATGGCAGGAAGTATCTGTGAGGAGTTGGGGGAGGAGAAAAACATGGTCGTAATATGTTGTGTGAAATAAAATTGGTAAATAAAAGAAAAGACTACAAGTATATTGTAGCTTAGGCTGTAAACATTGACTGTGTAAAGGAAAGCAAGGTTAATTGCTACATTGTTCTCTTTTATGCAGGGTAAACAAACAGGCAAAGTACACACAAAAGAGCAGTCTTAAGTGACCTTAATGTGTGTTATTAACTCTAACTGCAAGATCATTCAAAAGTCCAACCTCTTAGAATGTAAGAAATATTTTATCATAATTTTAAATAACACTGTTTCCATTTATATATTTTGTGGATTTTTTTTCTTTTTTGATATTTTTCTTTCTTGTTTTGTTGTTACTCATCTGAACCTATAATAAGTATGATACATATATGGGACCTTTGATTTTTTATTTTAATTTATTATAATTTATTCAGAATATATCCCAATTGTTATCCGCTCGCTTGTATCTTCCCATTCCCACTCTCACTCCCTCTTCTGCCCTATTCCTGTCCTTAAACCTCTGACAGAAGGGTGCCTCCTTCTCCACCATATTACCACAGCCTATAAAGTCTCATCTGGATAGCCTGCTTCCCATTCCTCTGTGTGCTGCCAATCCTCCCCTCCAAGGCACAATAGTCAAATATGGGGCACTAGAGTTCATTTCAGAGGAATCCCTGCTATCCCAGCAACACTGGAGAATGAGCTATCCATTGGCTATAGCTGAACATGGGATCTAGGTTCTCTGCTTGCATTCTGCGGTTGGTGCAACAGTTTGTGCAGGCCTCCTGGGTCCAGATCCACTGGTCTTGATGGTCTTCTTGTGGGCTTCTGAAGAGATATGGAAAGAGTGGGCAGACTTGTCTACTCCCTGATTTTAGTGGAATTTCTTTGAGTTTCACTCCATTTAATTTGATGTTGGCTATCAGCTTGCTGTATATAACGTTTATTATATTTATGTATGTGCCTTGTATCCCTGATCTCCCCAAGACTTTACATATGAATGGGTGTTGGATTTTGTCAAATGCTTTTTCAGCATCTAAGGAGATGATCATGTGGGGTTTTTTTTCTTTCAGTTTGTTTATATGGTGGATTACATTGATGGATTTCCATATATTGAACCATCCCTGCATGCCTGGGATGAAGCCTACTTGGTCATGGTGAATGGTATCTTTGATGTGTTTTTGGATTTGGTTTGAGAGTATTTTATTGAGAATTTTTGCATTGATGTTCATAAGAGAAATGGGTCTGAAATGCACCTTTGATTTTTTTAAAGCACAATGAATTTGTAAATATACTTCATATAGCTCCAAATTTTAATAAATTAATTGTATGAATTATGAGGTGATTCAAAAAGAGAAGCCACAACAAAACAAGAGTTTAACAAATGCAGAACAGACCAGAAGTCATAGCCTTTTAATTGACTCCTAATTGTGTCTCTTAAGATATGGGTAACTTTGGATAATGTATAACTTTGGGTGTTTCAATTTTCTAAGAAATGCTGTTATCCGGCATTCCTCTTTTTCTATGTACCTCCTAAGATGTGGACGACACACCTGCCCAAAGCACACATTTCTTAGAAGGCAGGGGTGCACACCAAGACTTCACATGAGTGTCAAAGGAAGAAACCAGAGAATGAAAAAGTGAGTTTGATTCAAGTGTCCCTGGCTCATCAGTTTTCTCAGAAATACTTCATACATAATTAACCGAGAGCTTTTCAGATGTATAACACTGATCTCTGGTAGGAACGTACAACCTATCTAACATTTTTTTAATTTTTGTTTTAGAATGAAATACATTTTCCAACACAAGAGGTTATTCATGGAATAATGTATCCAGCAACAATGATAGGTGCTCGGTGTTTGTCATTAGAACTATAAGGATGTTGTGTTTCAATATTAAACTCTAAAACTAGTAATAACCATAAATTACCTGTGGAGCACTTACTAAAGATATTATCTGCTCTGAACATCTGGTTATAATCCAATCATCAGTGCCTTCTAAACGCTCTCAGGTGGTCACAGAATGCAGGTGACGCGAACCAAAATGCCTGGGACCACACAGCCTTAGGGCCTCAATGCTCTGAGTCACTGAGACTACTAGATGCCAATTTCTATTCTCATAGAAAGATAGCATTTAAGGGAGATTTTGATTGTTTGTCCTATGAAATAGATTGTCACTCTATAGTCCAGGCTGTACAAACTCTTGGCAATCCTCCTGTGTCCACTTCCTGGATGCTGGAATTGTATGTGTGAGACATGTTGCTCAACTTTTGGAATTTTTGTTCTTATTTTTTGTTGTTGTTGGTTGGTTGGTTTTTTGTTTTTGCTTTTGTCGGTGGGGGGGTTGATGTTTGTTTGTTTGTTTGAGACAAGGTTTCTCTGTGTAGCCCTGGCTATCCGGGGTTCCCTATATAGACCAGGCTGGTCTTGAACTCACAGAGATCTGCCTGCCTCTGCGTCCCCAAGTGCTGGAATTGCAGGCATGTACCACTGTGCCCAGCCTTGCTCAATTTTTGAATAAGGATTTTTTAGTCTTAGGTGTCCCATGGTATTTCCACAATCAACTCTTTTTTTAGTTTTTAATTTAAATAATTTACTCAGATTACACCTTGATTGTTATCCCATCACTTGTATCTTCCCATTGCTCCCTCCCTCCCACTTTCACCCTATTCCCTTCCCCAGGTCTGTGACAGAAGGGGGCCTCCTCCCCCACCATATGATCATAGCCTATCAGGGTTCATCCAGATAGCCTGCTTTCTCTTCCTCTGAGTGTCACCAGGCCTCCACACAAAGGGGAAGTTGTCTAACAGGGCACCAGAGTTCATGTCAGAGTCAGTCCTCCCTCTCCACTCCACTGTGGGGAATGAGCTGTCCAATGCTTAGATCTGAATAGGGGTCTAGGTTTACTGCACTCATCGTCCTTGGGTGGTACAGTAGTTGTGCAGGCCCCGCCCCCTTGATCCAGATCCACCAGCTTTGATGGATTTCTTGTAGGGTTCCAGGATGCTCTGGGTCCTTCTATTTCCCCATTCTCCCATACCTCTATCACCTGGAGTCTCAGTAACAAGTTCAACTTTTAAATTGATATTACTGCATCTCAGGTATAGAACTTGAATTGCAACTCAATAAGAGAGTTATAACTACTGTTTCATCCTAACAAGGCATGTATTTCAAATATTAGTATGTACGTTAACTGGATATCTAGAAATGGCATAGATGGGGACTGAGAGATGTCTCAGCAGCTCAGAGCACTTACTGCTCTTGCAGAAGACACAAGTCCCATCCCCAGTACCAACATAGCCCCTGACAAATGTAACAGCAGAGAATGTGATGCCTCTTCTGACCTCCACAGACTCCTGCATGCACATGGAACATACACATACACTCAAGATAACATGCATATACATAATATTTTTCAAAAGGAATTGCAGAGATGACAGTTATGAATTATGAAAATATATCTAAATACATACAGAGTGAAGAAACACCAGCATCCCTAGAGAAACTATTGAAAGAGATTCCTGGCCTCAAACATAAACTTTCTGATTTAGTGCCTATGAAATGACACCTGACAGTTTGTGTAACTGCTGGTCTAGAACCACAGCTCGGAGACCACAGCTCTCAGATTCAAGATCTTTAAATATCTAGGATTTGTTCAGACAACAAAGTGCAGCAGTGTGGAGAAGACGCACCTGCCATTACCAGGCTAGCTCTGCAAGTGTCAAATGCAGAAATCCAGCTGCTCCAAGCAGGGCAAGGTCAGCCATTCTCAGGCTCCTTCTCTCCCTCCCCACAGGATTCCCACCCAGACACAATGGCTGCAGAAAACCACTCCACAGTGACAGACTTCATCCTCGGGGGGCTAACGAACAGGCCAGACCTCCAGATGCCCCTCTTCCTCCTCTTCCTGGGCATCTATCTGGTCACCATGGTGGGAAACCTGGGCATGATCACCTTGATTGGACTCAGCACACAGCTGCACACCCCCATGTACTTCTTCCTCAGCAACCTGTCGCTCGTGGACCTCTGCTACTCCTCTGTCATTACCCCAAAAATGCTCGTCAACTTTGTGTCCCAAAGAAACATCATCTCTTATGTGGGGTGCATGACTCAGCTCTACTTCTTCCTCGTTTTTGTCATTGCAGAGTGCTACATGCTCACTGTGATGGCCTATGACCGCTATGTGGCCATCTGCCACCCCTTGCTTTACAACATCATCATGTCTCCTGCCCTCTGCTCCCTGCTGGTGACTTTTGTCTATGCCATGGGACTCATTGGCTCAACAATAGAGACTGGCCTCATGCTGAAATTACACTATTGTGAGGACCTCATCAGGCACTACTTCTGTGAGATTCTCCCCCTCATGAAGCTTTCCTGCTCTAGTACCTATGACGTGGAAATGGTTCTCTTCTTTTCAGCTGGGTTCAACATAGTAGTCACCAGCTTAACAGTACTCATTTCCTATGCGTTCATCCTCTCCAGCATCCTCCGCATCAGCACCACGGAGGGCAGGTCCAAAGCCTTCAGCACCTGCAGCTCCCACTTGGCAGCTGTGGGCTTGTTCTATGGATCCACCGCATTCATGTACTTAAAGCCTTCCACAGCTAGTTCCCTGGCCCAGGAGAACGTAGCTTCTGTGTTCTACACCACAGTGATCCCCATGCTCAACCCCCTGATCTACAGCCTGAGGAACAAGGAGGTGAAGGCTGCGCTGCACAGAACACTGAAGAGAAAATTCTTTTGATGTAATAGTTGACATTTCCCTATGCAAGAATGCTTATACACAGCTGTATAATAGCCTCGGTACACCTACCCAACTATGAACAGGAAACAATCACTTCCTTCTGTGGTCGAATATGTGTTTCTTCTACTTATTTCTTCCTTTTCTCTGCATCTACCTCTCATTTCTATTTGTCAGTTTTAAGGTCATTTTTCTTTCATTCAGGATTCACTACTTCCTTTCTGAACTCTTTGTTTTAACAGTTACTGTTTTCTTGTAACTTAAACTAAACATCACATTACACATTGAGAGTCATTCATGGTCTTATTACTATCAATGTGAAAATATTAATTCAGTTCTGACATTTTCAGATAAGATTACATACATCTAAGTGATCAGTTTTAAAAATAATGAAGAAGCTATGCATAGTCCCTTTCTCATCAGAATGCTTCCTCTTTCCTCTTCTATCAAATTATTTTCCCCATGAATATCAACATGACATTTTGTGTTATGTCCTTAGCAACTGTTATGGTTGCTATGTGCTGAGAGCAGTTGTTGGGGCTTTGAAGACATGATCAGGGCTCTGCCTTCATGAACAAACTAATCGTGATAGATGCTCATGACAGAAAGATGCATCAGGATGCCTACTAAATCTGAAAAACCCAAATTTCCTAACAAATATCCCATGCCAAAATCAGCAGGCTGAGTGTAGGCGAGCAGCTACCGCTGAAAGAAGGGCCACATGCTCTAATAGTGAAAGAACGGGAAGCATTTAGACTTTCCTAATAGAAAAGTGCAGGAGTTGTGTTAAGAACTGCAAGGACCACAGCAGTGCTAGCATTGTGAAGTCTCCATAAATAAAATCCAATCAGCACAACAGCAATAGTAGGGGAAATGGGCAGAAGGACACAAATCCAGGAGACCCCAGGTGCTGAGATGTCATGAACACTTCACAGACATTAGACAAGCACTTATATAGGTAGAATTTAAAATAGTAGTTTCATATAGAACTTAACAATGACAAAAAAAATCATCAAGATGAAATTCCATTTAAAACACTTATAGGAACGCAGAATGTTCTTCCTACAAGACACATAAAGAAGACACAAGAATACATACAAATGACTCTCATAACATTATTTTTAAATTATCTAAAATATATTATGAAACCAATACAACTTAGGAAGAGGCCAGAAAACCTTGAATTAGAAAATTACAAAGCAAACAATAGAATTCAGGAAATGATTAAAGACTACAAGAAAATTTATTTTAGCCACAAAGACTAAACAAGAGGTTAACAGAAAATAAACAAAATATGTGTGTTAGGAGAAGTAGAAAGTGGGAAGTAGAAAAACAAAAAACTGAAAATGAAATGAAGAGATTTTTGTGGTAAAACAGTATGTACAGAAACTGTGCAAAGGAGATTGAATTAAAGTAAGAGCCTCAGCGAAGATATCCAAACAAACAAAACAGAACACACGATGAAAGATAAAATCAGCAAACATGTATATGTATAGATATATATACAAATATACTTATTTCTATACATAATTATGTATATATACATATATGTATACTTCCTGTATGTATTTATATAGGTATTTGCATGCATACTGTAGGAACATGGTCAAAAGAATGAATGACCCATGGAAAACAATGCTTGGGGCATTGTGAGAGAGGCTTCAGGAAAAAAGGCAGAGGGCCTGGAATCTCTGATGTATTTTGTTCCTTGAATTGTTCTTGGACATGGTTCCTGTGTGAAGCATTTACATGAAATTTATAAGACCTTTTTACTTTTGTTGAATGTCAGGTCACAGCTATAGAACCCAATCTGGTCAGTGCACCCTGAATTTGGAGGCCTTCTCTCTGGCTTTTGTGCCTTCCCAGATATAATCTATAGTACATGACAGGCATTTGTGTTAAAATTGGTCTGTCCTGAGAAAGTTCTGGGAAAGGGCAGAGCTGTTAATATTTAGTATGTGCTTCTGGGTGTTTATTTACATGTTTTTCTGGCCATGTTTTTCTGAACTCAAACAACCTCCCTTATATCATTGCTTTCTTTGTTACATTCATGTATAAAAGTACACTGAAACTAAAGTAAGGT
Source organism: Acomys minous (assembly GCF_964271855.1). Classification (NCBI taxonomy): domain Eukaryota; kingdom Metazoa; phylum Chordata; class Mammalia; order Rodentia; family Muridae; genus Acomys; species Acomys minous. Next base: position 98,612,028 of record NC_140494.1, on the reverse strand, counting down.
TGTGTACAGCGTTAGACTTAGTCTGCCTCATTCTTTCAGGTCTGCACAGGTTGGTTGAAAAGTATACATATACATATATGCATATGCATAATATACATACATGCTCTAATAGTGATAGGAGAAGGAAAAAGAAGAAAACAAACAAGAAAAAACCATACATCACATCTAAGAAAATTACCCCTAAAAATTAATAACAAAATATATTGGGCATTTTAGGGGAGGAAAACAGTGACGAGTTGAGAACTCCGTAGTCCTAAATTTCCCAATTCTGTCTGAAAAGAATGATGACTCCAGAGGCACTCATACAGTCTAGAATCTACTTTGTGTTTTTGAACAATAATCTTCTTGCTAAAGAAAGCAAATTTCTAAAGGAGACTGTAGATTTGTAGTGAAAAGCATAAGATATGAATCAGAACATCCTTCATATCAGACAATGAAAAAGCATTAGAAACTGATAGCACTGGGTCAAAGAGAGCCCCAAGGGGCTGCAGAGAAGGTCCAAAGGTTATGAGTGTGTACTGTTCTTGCAAAGGGCCTGAATTCCTTACTCAGCCCCCATTTTGGGTGGCTCAAAACTGCCCACATCTCCAGTTCCATGGCATCTAGCGCCCTCTTCTGTACTCTGCAGACGCTGCACTCACATATGCACGCTCCCACACAATCAGTATCTGCAGTCAAGAAGCCAAAGACGAATGCTCAGCTGGCTGCCTTGCTTTCCTCTTTTTATTTAGCGTCAGACTCCAGCATCATTCATGGTGAGCCTTCCCTCCTCAGCCTCTCTAGAATCCCTCACAGGTATGCCCAAGTTTGTGTCCCCTAGGTGATTTCAAATCCAGTCAATTAACCATTGCAATGTGCATCAACAGAAAGATAAAGAAAATTTATCCTGTATACACAGTGTATATCATTCATCCACTAACAAAACTGAAACTATGTCACTTTCAGATAAAATAGACAGAACTAGAAATCACCATGTTAAGCAAAATAAGCCGATTTCAAAAGGACAGTTTCAAATTTCACAAGTTTCACTTAGATGTTGCATCTATAATTTTTGTTTGTTTGTTTGTTTGTTTTTTGTTTCTTTTTTGGTTTTGTTTTGTTTTTTGTTTTTTGTTGATTTTGGGGGGTTTTTTCGAGACAGGGTTTCTCTGTGTAGCCTTGGGTGTCCTGGACTCATTTTGTAGACCAGGCTGGCCTCGAACTCAGAGCGATCCACCTGCCTCTGCCTCCCAAGTGCTGGGATTAAAGGCGTGTGCCACCACCGCCCGGCTATATTTTGTTTTTAAAGGCCCTGAATGTAAAGGTGAGAATGGTACTGCTCACATTTAAAGTGAGTCATCCCAACTAATGTAAAACCTCACTCACAGACAGGCCCAGAGGTTTATCTTCCTGGGTGGTTCCATACCTGTCAAGTAGATGGTCAATATCCACCATCCTATACATGCTCGTTAGCTCAGAATTACTAGTGAGGAGCCCTGTTGTTTTAAATGAGAATCACTGATCATTACATTTTACCAATAAAGACTCAGGAGCCAGATGCTGTGGTGAAAAACCTGCTAGCTCAGAGAGGCAGAGAAAGCACCCAGCTGACCTTCCTACTCAGCTCACTTCCCAAGGGAGAAGGCTCAAAAGGCTCACTAGCTCAGCTGACATCTTTCCTATCTTGGTGCATCTAAAATTCTGAATGTACATCAACTTCCATCACATCTTGTCATTATCAACTTAAAACATCTATCTAAACCTAAAAACATCTTAACCCCTTAACCCCTAAGCAACTAAGCTTAATTGTAAATCTAAACTATCTGGTCCTCAACCCCATCAGAGACATGAGAAGGAATAAAATTGACTACCTCAGTATACCGGGGATGCAGGTTAGTAGCCTCCCAAATGAGAAGATGACAGATACAATTTGCTACCTGAGAAGTCACCCAAAACTCTCTATAACACTGGAGCATATTCAGCCTTCTGGCCCAATATATCTACAGACATATTTGTGAGGCTGGAACTATTGAGGATTTGCTTGCCCTGTCTTAGCAGAATTTGGCCGTCAACTCTGCCTGCATCCAAACTTGCCCTTTTTTAGCCAGAATTCTGTCTATGGTAGAAATGAGGACATTTTGCCCAGTGGCTTGTTTCCCACATTTGAAGCCATCTCCATAAGGAGGTTCTTCAATACTCATCATCCTCTTTGAGGTAAGCTGGGTGTTGCCAGGATTTAACCTGTCTCATTGTCAGTGAATCTTTAAAATAAAAAATTTTTTTAAAAAAACATTTTTAAATGCCATATTCTGTAAGTCTCTGAGGTTTTTGAAGACTTTGTCTAACTATTTTACCTTACCTTTCTATAGTATCATACCTATCTGTTGCACCAAAGATGTATATTGTGATAAAAATAGACTAGTAATTGATATGACCATGATTTAATCAACTAACAATTAACATGTATAACTTATTTATCCTAAACAGCCTGCAATAGCACTTTCAAAGTGCTGAAAGTAAATCATGTGTTATAATTGAGTTATATGGGTACAATAGCTCATATCGGAGTAGAAATATATCTAATGTGCATGAATAATAACCTTACATTTGAATTCTATACCACTGTATCTAAAATTAAACTTACTTTGCATCTATATACAAAATTCTATACAAGTGAATTAAAAATAACCTGTGAGTGACAATTAACACATTAAGTTGAGTAGATTCACTAATCTACTTTTTGTTCTATCTTCACTATATATTTCTATATGCCCCCTTTTTTCTTTTCAACCCATATATCCAAACCTAAGAATCAGAGATAAAGGAAAAGAGAGATATCCCTAAGTCCAACCTTGTTTTCTCTCTAAATAAGACAAATAACTTATAACTAATTCCCATTGAAAATAACCCTCTATAGCCCAAGAAAACAACCAAAACCCTAACCACTCCCTTAAAGGAAATGGAGTGTCATTCTCTTAGGGTTTCTTTCAGTTGATTTGGGACAAATAATACCTTTGTAGAGGCCCAAATAAAATTGGGGAAATGATTAAACAAGCTAGGAATTGCATTTGTGGTCCAGTTTCTAAATGAAGAAAAAATTGAGGCTGAATTAGAGTCCTGTGTGGGACAGTCAGAAATGCTGGACCAACTGGGATTGGAAGCTTTCTTCAAAGGTGTCCTGGGATCTGTCTTTTTCTGGTGAGGAACATCAACTGAAGCACGTGGTGCTGGAACACGAAGAATGCAGCATGTCAGTGTCCAGCATGCTAAGAGGAGTGAATCCTGTCAGATATGATCCAGTGTCACTGTCCAGTTCTTTTGTTCTGAAAACATAATTTCTCACAAGCATTATACAGTCCTAAAATCATAAGTGTATAAGGTGTGCATGATGCACAGAACAATTAAGGTTGGTTTTCTGCTCTTTGTATGAGCAGAAAAAAAAGACATCTGTAAATTTTCATTCATGCCATACTAAGAATGGCATCTAATAGTAAATCATAGGGGTTCTGTATCCAACAAGAAGCATTGTCTATGCCTAGACATTAATGTCTCAGCCAGTCTCAGAGATATTTCTTATAGTGGGATTAGCAATATTAAGTTACCTACTTGTTCTGCAGTTTAAATTCTTCATATCCCAATGGTATCCCCCTTCCTCATCCCCTCCAAATCCCCCTTCCTCCTGCAGCCCCTCTCCTCCCTCCCTTAGTCCTCAGAAAGGGGAGCCCTCCTCCCCTAACGTCTGACCACAGACTATAAAGTCACACCTGTACTACCTGTAACCTCTTCCTCTGTAGCCTGGCAAGGCCACCCTGCCAGAAAGAAGTGATCAGAATTTGATGGCCCGAGTGCATGCCCAAAGTAATCCCTACTCTCCACATTGTGGGACCCACAAGGAGACTGTGCTACTACATCTGAGCAGAGGGTCTAGGTCCACATCATACACGGTCCTTGGTTGATATTTCTGTGTTGTATTGTAGTTATCCTGTGTGGTGTGGCTAATATCCACTTATGTGTGAGTATATACCATGTGTGTCTTTCTCGGTCTGGGTCTCCTCACTCAGCATGATCTTTTCTAGTTCTATCCATTTGCCTGCGCGTTTCAAGATTTGCTTGTTTTTGATGGCTGAATAGTATTCTGCTGCGTAAATGTACCACAGTTTTGTTATCTGTTCTTCTGTTGTTCCATCCCAGGTTGTTTCCAGAGTCTGGCTATTACGAATAAAGCTGCTATGAACATAGCTGAGCAAATGTCCTTATTGTATGGTGGAGCATGTTTCAAGTATATTATCAGGAGTAGTATGCCTGGGTCTTGAGGGAGAATCATTCCCAATTTCCTGAGAAAGCTCCAGATTGGTTTCCAAAGTGTTTGTACACATTTACACTCTCACCAGCAATGGAGGGGTGTTCCCATTTCTCCACATCCTTGCCAGCGTGTGCTGTCACCTGAGTTTTTTATCTTAGCCATTTGAACAGGTGTAAGATGGAATCTCAGAGGTGTTTTGAGTTGCATTTCCCTGGTAACTAGGGATGTTGAGCGTTTCTTTAAGTGTTTCTGAGGCAGTCGATATTCCTCTGTTGAGAACTCTCTGTTTAGACCTGCACCCCATTTTTAATCGGATTATTTGGTTTTGTGGTGTTTAATTTCTTGAGTTCTTTATATATTTTGGATATTAGCCCTTTGTCTGATGTAGGGTTGATGAAGATCTTTTCCCAATCTGTGTGCTGTCGTTTTTGTTCTGTCGACAATGTCCTCTAAATCATTTTTGTATAGAAACTTGCAATACCACTCAAAAAACATCTTCAGACCTAAAATATCTTCTTAAATTCTAAACATCAAATATCCTTCAAGAAAGCCCTCAGATAATTCACCAATGGCTATAATCCTGAAATCGGGAAGCTCTAGATGTTTCTAGGAAGACTTCTCATGCTTCTGAGACCAAAATAAGTAATAGAATCATAGGAAACTTGTTACATATGAAATTTTTCAGATTAATTCCAAATCTACCGAATGACTAAGCAAGGCCCAGTAACCTTTTTCAAGCACTGGGTGACAGTGATTACATTTGTGCTCTCCTTCTACATGTCACACAGATGTCTCTAATTAATGGAAAACAAGTATTTTTTGCGATTAAGTGCAAGATAATCTGGGAAGTATAGTTTTTAGCTTTCTAACATGCCTATAAAGATGTAACAGATGTTAAGACAGTCATTTTCTCTTGGCATTTCTACTTGGTTTTTTTTTTTCCTTCTTCTCTTTCCTCCAAGAAATGAAACTTCTACCGCTGTAATTTGACTGTAATTTGAATAAACTTTAAAGGAAAATGTTCATCTTGAGGTCAGAAACCATGAAGAGAAAATAATAGATAATTTTAATTATTAAAAAAAATTTACAGCATTCATGCAGCAAAAGACACCAACAGAAGATTTGATAGTATTGTAACCCAATCTGAGGAAAACAAACAATAATGGGATAACATTTTAATATCTAAACCCACATGTGCAATAAACTACAGGAATAACAACTGTAATCAGAATAAATAAGCAATGCCCAGAACACGCAGTTTACAGAGGGAGCCTGAAGGGGTTACAGAGAGACCCAGCACATGAAGAAGATGTTCTCAGATCACTAAACACAGAAATGCAAACTGAAACAGTGATATATCTTCTTACACTGTGGCACTCTGCTGGATAAGGTCGAACTCTGACTTCTCCGAATAGCCATTTCCTGCTTGGTCCATGAAGGCAAACTCTCATTTCTTAGCGGGGGTTCTCACTCCATCTTACCTGGTAACCTCAGATTTCTTTTTTTTTTTTTTTAATTTATTCTTGTTACATCTCAATGCTTATCCCATCCCTTGTATCCTCCCATTCCTCCCTCCCTCCCATTTTCCCCTTACTCCCCTCCGGGGTGTCACATAAAAGAAAAACACAGGCCCAACCCTTTCCTGATAAGGAACTTTAACAGGCATAGGGAATTCCTGGAAGTGCCCTACCCCATGCTGAGATCTTAGCCTCCAGCAGATGACCCTTAACCTAGGAGTCATCCCTTCACACACAGGATAATTAAGTACTGTTTTCTCCTTCTTGGGATAGGGCCCCATGTTACTAATGGTAAATAAGGCACTGTACCGCTGTATGTAGATTAAGTATCATGGCACCTTTAGCCCTAGCGAATCAGACACATTCACCCTCAAAACCCCGCCCTACTGCTCAAGGTTTATAAATAAAAGCTGGCTGGCTTATGTGAGTGCTGGTGTATGCTCCTGTCGGACTCATGCTCTCTTGCTGGCCATTCCTCCACCATGACTATCCGAGAATCCATTTATTCCAGGGAAAGCCACCACTGAGAGCCGGGCTTTGCAGCCATGGGGGCCTGCTCAACCCCTGCTGATAGCTCGGCGACGACCCACCCCCCCCACCAGTGAAGCGCTGAAGTGCCTGTTTCTCACCCTGTCTGCCAACGGATTTCGGACATTCGCCTACTTCAGCTACTGTGCTTGGCACAGTGCCTCAGACAAGGAGCTGTAACACTTGTGGAGCTCCTGGGTCTCACTTGCTTTTTGAGACTTGCAGTCTCATTCTAAAAAGAGCTAATTGTAACAGCCCATGTGGAAACTCGTTTTTCACCTCCATTGGAGAGGCTGGGAACCTTGCTTAGTGCCCAGGCTATGAACCTCACCTCTGAGCACTCTAATCTGCCCCTGAGAAAGAAATGGGAGCTTGGGACCTTTGATCTTGAGGTCTGTCCATTTTTTGTCTGGAGGCAAACAGCACCTGAACTGACCCGCCTGACATGGGGCCAAGACCCGCCACTAGACAAGAAATGACATTACACCTGTGAGACTGGCAAAAGCTTAAAAGATAAAGTGATGCATGTAAATGAGGAAGAACACTCATTCACTGTGGCTGGTCTGGAAACCAGGAAGACATTACTTAGGAAACATGAGACTAAGTAAGACATTACCTAGGAAACATAAGGCTAAGTATCCACAGAACCCATCAATTCTGGCCTAGGTATATATGACTCAGATGTATTGTCTCCCATATGCACAGACAGCTGTACAAAAACACTCTATGCTATTATTTTTGGTGTTATATAGATGACTATTAATAACTAATATTTACTCATATACTAGTAAGGCCTTAGTTTCTCTTCAACGAGAACTTTTCCCAAATAACTGCACATTGAGACTATGATTTACTGAAAACTAAACACCGAGCTGAACATAATATCTAGTTCAATATCCCACTATCAATTTATCTTCCTCCCAGCCAAAGTCCCCAATACTTGCATTATTGTCATATGTTGTAGAAAATAATTATTAATATCTACTATTAATTCATGTGGTTATTACAGTGGTATTATTTGACCCGCTACCAATCAGTAAAAGACAAAGACACCTGTTTAATTTTTAATATGCCTTTAACTGTGGGCCTGGGCAGAAACTTCACCCTTAAGCTATCTTTGACCTCCCAGCCCCAAATCTCATTCCAATTGCTCTGATAACTCCTATCTGGGCTACTCCCCACCCATCATTCCATAAATACTTGCTTGTTCTTTCATCTGGACCACTTCTCTCCAACACCGATCCTCAGAGTTAACTCCTCCCAGCCCACTTGGATCTTCTACAAGCTAACCTCTCTCCTCCTCCTGGCCTGTCCCTCTTGTGGTCTCTCCCCGCCCCCCCCCCCCTTTACCTTGATCATCTGTCCTCCAAGCCCTCGGACCTCAGCTCCACCTACTTCTCTTCTGCCCAACACAGGTGTAGGCCTTTATTTAGCCAATCAGTGATAATTTGGAGGACAAGGTTACACTAATGTCATTTTGGTTGGAGGGGATCAATTAACATCTGAATGCACAGTGGCTCTAGATCAACCTCATAGTGATGGGAAGTGGCCAAATAGTCCACCTTTGAGGAAGTTAGCAGATCCTTTGTTGTGAAGACTTTGCAATAGTTAGGGATAGTCACAGACAATATAGCTTGGAGTTATACTACACAGTGAGAAAATAAAGATGATGAAAAATAAAAGCACAGGTTGTTTATGCATATTAAAATTATATGGAGTAAAAAAAGACATGCAATGTGGAAGTATGTAAAATACACATAATCACAGTTACACAGGAGATAGAGGGATGGATCACATGAGCCCAGGAGTTTAGTACCAGTTTCAGTCACCTGATGATATCTCTCTAAACTAATAAAAATGATGCCTTGATTAATGGAGACAAGAAACAGAAGCCAGGGAGAATATTTGTGAATAATATATCTGCTTTTTAAAAAAGATATGCAAACAGCTCTTCCAAATCAACAATCAAGTCACAGTTAAATAAATGGGTATCTGTACGTCCAATGAGATATTCAGCATTAGGGAAAATGAAAATCACACAAAGGGCTCACATGTACATTACTAACTGAAAGAAGCCAACTTGAAAAGACTACAGAGCACAACTCCAATGATGCAACATTCTGAAAAGAGCACATCTATGGACACAGGAAAATGATCAATGGTGTGCATGTATGCATGTGAACCAACCATGCTCTGAAATACAAAAGAATGTTTTTAAGATACTCTATGAGTTGATATTACAACACAGATGGGGGAAATCACTCAAGACTCCATCCCTACATAAAGAGCTATGACAATTTTTTACTTCCTAGACAATCAGTCTTCCCCAGGGACAAGCCCCCTAACTGATTTTGCAATACTATCTTAGTTAAGGTTTCTATTGATGAAGAAAAATGACCAACAAGCAACTTGGAGGAGAAAGGGTTTATTTAGCTTGTACTTCTGTATTGCTGGTCATCATTGAAGGAAGTGGGGACAGGAACTCAAGTAGGGCAGGAACCTGGAGGCAGGTGCGGATGCAGAAGCCATGGCAAAGTGCTGCTTACTGGCTTGTTCATCCTGCTCTCTTATAGAACCCAGAACCACCAGCCCAGGGCATCACCACCCACAGTGGGCTGGGCCCTCCTCTATTGATCACTAATTAAGAAAATTCCTTACACTTGGATCTTATGGGATCGTCTTCTCAACTGAGGGTCCCTCCTTTCAGATAACTCTAGTTTGTGTGTCAAGTTGACATAAGACTAACCAACATGTGAATCTACTGTGGCCAGGGACCATGTTGATATTTGTGGCCTGTGTTACCACTGAAGGCCAGTAAGCTCTCTCTCTCTCTCTCTCTCTCTCTCTCTCTCTCTCTCTCTCTCTCTCTCTCTCTCTCTCTCTCTCTCACACACACACACACACACACACACACACACACACACACGCACATCTCCCTCCTCTTGACAGCTGCCAAGGTTTATAGATCACCTGCCCTGCTTCTCAAGGAAGCAGAGGAGTTTGCAGAACCCTTTACCTCTCTTCCTCTGGGATCTGTAGTAAGACAGCTGCAGTATGAATCAAGCACTGGCCAAGCTTTACTGCTAAGGGCCAATGATGCAACAGACAAAGTATGTGAGCATATACACCAAAAAATCATCAGAAACAGCTCTTCAATTTCCCATCAAAAAGAGCTAGACACAAAGTGCTATAGCTTCACCAGATGTGTAATTATTATGTTATTCTAAATATTAAATTTTTACTTTTATTTAATTTAACATGGCTGAAGAATATTGAGCAGTATTTTCAGGACCCACAACTACAACATAATCAAGACAAGTGCTTAATTGGTAGGAGATCAGCAGTTTTCTTTATATATTACATTTTACTTATGCAGGGAAGGTGCACATGGATGTGCTAAGGTCAGAGGGAATCTTGTAAGAATTTGTTCTCTCCTTCCACCATGTGGGTTCCAGGAATCAAACTCTGAGTGTCAACCTTGATGCCAAGCCCCTTTACCCAAGGAGCCATCTCAATAACAGAGATAAATGACTTTCAAACTTTAGCCAGAATCAGAATAAAGCTCAGGAAGACAAAGAACTGGGATATTCCACAGCTGTTCATTTACTAGACCAAAAGGTTGAAGATTAAGAGCTTGTATTATGCCTCCCCCAGCCCTCTGGCTGCAGCCATTAGGTGAGCCAAGAGCATATACAGGGGGATGAGGTGCCCCTCAGTCACAGTCATAGGGGAAGGGAGTAAGGGGGAAGTGGGAGGGAGGGAGGAATGGGAGGATACAAGGGATGGGATAACAATTGAGATGTAATACAAATAAATTAATAAAATATATTTTTTAAAAAGATGGGTCCATACACATACATCCAGGAGCTATGGAGGAAGAAGCAGTCCGACGTGACGCGCTTTCTTCTGAGGATCCACTGCTGGCAATACCAATGCTCTCCAAGCTCACAGGGCCCCCCGCCCCACTGGCCTGATAAGGCACAAAGGCTGGGATACAAGGCCAAACAAGGTTATGTCATTTACAGGATTCGTGCCCGCAGCGGTGGCCGCAAATGCCCAGTTCCCAAGGGTGCAACTTACGGCAAGCCTGTCCACCATGGTGTTAACCAGTTAAAATTTGCACAAAGCCTTCAGTCTGTGGCTGAGGAGACAGCCAGATACCATTGTGGGGTTATGAGAGTCCTGAATTCTTAGTGGGTTGGTGAAGATTCCACATATAAATGATTTGAAGTTATCCTCATTGATCCGTTCCATAAAGCTATCAGAAGAAATCCTGACACCCAGTGGATCACCAAACCAGTCCACAAACAGAGAGATGCATGGACTGACATCCGCTGGCCACATAGAGCTGTGGCCTTGGAAAGGGCCACAAGTTCCACCACACCATTGGTGGCTCTCGCTGTGCAACCTGGAGAAGGTGCAATACTCTCCACCTCCACCATTACCGCTAATACATGTAATGCTTGTAAAATTCATGCCCATTAAACAATTTAGGACAACCATGTCTGCTTAAAGGTGTTATTTGTCCGCTGAAACTAGTGTGCAGGTTGTCATGAGTGCTTTGTGGAAGTATACAGATTAAAAGTGCAATAATTATTTGGAGACTACAAGTGGTGGGGTATCCTGTTTCTGATAAACTTTCTGTCTTCACCCTGTCTGCTTAGGGAATTAAGTATGTACTATTTACACCCCGTGGTGTCCTGTGTGTAAAGTCCTGTAAAAGGACTATTTTCATTGTTACAACAGAATACTGGATTCTGAATATGTTTAAAGAAAAGAACTATACATTGCATGCAGCTTTGGAAGCTGGAAGTTTAAGATCAGGTGACTCCATTTATTTTGACTCCACTAAGGGATTATGGCAGACATTCACAATAGGAGAAATACGTGTGGAAGAATGCACATAGCAATACACGAAGTCAGAGAGATTCAGGGACAACCCACTCACAAGAACCAACCACTACCCCACGGCAGCCACTAACCTTTCTAAGAGTGATGCCCTAGGACATGATTACTTTTCAAGTTTAAATACTCCACCACCATCTCAATAGTTCCAGACTAGCGGGAACAGCAGGCCTCTATCACATGAACCTCCAGGGAACACCCGCAAATAATAGGCAAATAATAGGCAGCATTGCCCAACTGTAGGATAATGTAAGTGTTCTGGTTAAGCTTAAGGTGGGCTGAGCTAAGCTACCATGTTTGGTAGGTTAGATGTATTAACATGTTTAACTAGTTATGTCATCATAAGTTAAAGTGGCATTTGTACTATGATTCCTAAATTGTAAGGAGAATCCTAAATGACCAAGAGAAGAAGAATGGGAGCTTTCCACGCAGAGAAAATAGCATAGTTTTCAACGGAGCCACAGAAAACTGCATTACATTTAGAAAAGCATGAGTAACAGGATGGCTAAACCACTGCACATCTAAAAGAGTGAGATGGCATAATCCTCCAAAGGCCCATGTATGGCAGGCATCGGAAAAGAGTGGGTATCATAATGGCTAAACCATTGCACATCCGAAAGAGTGATATGGCAGAAGTCCTCCAAAGGCCCACGTATGGCAGGCTTGGTCAGTGGGAAGGTGTCTTCGTGAAATGGACAAAGCTTTATGTGGTCAGCACTAGCAGGAGGCCTTGGAGTCATTGAGGAGTTGTGAGACTTTGAACTCTTCCTTGTTCTGTCTTCTCCCCCTGGCTGTGAGCCGAGCCCTTTTGCTCCACTATTCCCTCACCACATATTCAGACCAGCAAAGCCAAAGGCTGTGGCCTGAAAACTGTGGCTAGGACAAACCTTTCTCTTCATAAATATGTTGTTTATGTATTCACTCACTTTAAATCCCGATGGTAGCCTCTCCCTTCTCTCCTCCCTGTCCATCCCTCCTTCCTTCTTCCCCCATCCCTCCTCCCCTATTCCTTCACCCTTCCCCCATGAAACCCACTCCAGCACATCAAGTAGCCTCAGGATGGAACACACCCTCTTCCCCTGTGGTCTGGAGAGGCAACCCCGCCATTTGGGAAGCTGCTAAGCTGCACTTCCGGCATACTCAGGTAATTAATTTTATTCCTTCTCAAGTCTCTGATGGGGTTGAAGACCAGGTAGCTTAGTTTTACAATTACGCTTATTTGTTTAGGGGTTAAGATGTTTTTAGGTCCTTGAGCTTGTTTGGAGGTTCTAGCAGGGGAGCGCAGCTACTCGTATACCCTTGACCGAAGACCGGTCCTCCTCTATTCGGGGAAGGTCGTCCTCTTCGACCGAGCGCGCAGCTTCGGGAGGGACGCACATGGAGCGGTGAGGGAGGAAGGGGACACCCGCCTAGCCAGCCAGATCAGCCGAATCAACCCTGGCACAGATGTCTCTCCAAGGTAGCAATTTTTATTTCCCTTAGTAGATAACCAGAAATAGGGTTTCTTGATCATATGAGATGCTGGCCAAAGGGCACAAGTTCTCAGTCATAAAATGAACTAATTCCCAAGGCTTCTGTGCAGCCTTGCCATTACATGTGTGAACTGATCTGACTGAAGTCACCATTTGACATGGCATATGGGTGACAAACATTAACTCTGTACACCTCAATACTCATGGTCTTTGTCAGATGATTTTGAGAAATTGTAAAATTATAAAATGTAAGAAGCTTGCTTGCCCTGCCCAGAGGCTTCTCCCAGTTCTCGTTACTACTAGCCTCAGAGCTCCACCCTAGTTCCCAGAATAGCTACATGCGAGCTCCCCATATCAGAGGTCCCATATGGTTTCTAGTAACCGCCCTAGGGACCCACACCCAAGTCCCCACAAGAAGTCTCCCACTGCCAATGTCCATATGGTTTAAGCTTGATAAGGAACCCTACGTGCTTTGTGGTTTTAACCTTTAAAAACTAGTCTGTAACAGCTACTCAGGGTCCTTCAACTCCCGAGGGCTGAGGGACCCTGGCGCGTCAGCAATAACAATAAACCTTTGCTTTTGCATCAAAAAAAAAAAAAAAAAAGATGTTTTTAGGTCTAGATAGATGCTTTAAGTTGATAATAACAAGATATGAAAGATATTGATTTACATTCAGAATTTTAGACGCACCAAGATAGGAAAGATGTTTCCTTCAAGGCTGCCAAATACAAATAGCCAAAACACTAAGAATGTAACATTTATATAGTTCCTGACTGTGTCATGGTTCTTCTTGCTGTAGGTAGTTTATTGCATATATGTGTAATAATATAAATATATATGTAAAAAAAGTTAATATATTTAATTTTTAAAAAGAAGAAAGAAAAAGAAAAGAAAAACGGATAACAAAGTCCATGTCAGAGACAGCACCTACTCCCCTAACTAGGGAGACCACATGGAGACTCTCTTTATAAATATTTAACACAGCTATTTGTTCCAGTGACAGAAAGCAAATAGTCACCCTCGCTGTCTCTCTGCCTCAGTCGTCAGAATCATGGCTCTCTCTGGGAGATTCCACCAATAATAGCGGAGCCATCAGCTGCCTGTTTGCTTCTTGCCTCTGCCCAATACTTGTTCAGTAAATAGAATTCAGAACTGTGTTTCACCTGTCATACATAATTTCTGTAATTACCCCAGGAAGTAATTATGAAGCTTAACACATCTTTTTATAAACTAATTTCTCCTTTAACTCCGACATTCCTACTGATCTGTCGCTGGGCTGTCACAGGCAGTTTGCGTGTAAACACACAGAGTGAGTCCCATTTCGAGAACAGCCAGAGAACTAACAGCTGAAGTTGGTTGTATTGATAAATATACAAGGGCCTATGCAGAAATCCAGAGCTTTCTGTCTCTCCCGGAGTTCCTACAGAAGGTAAGAGAGTGTGGCCTTTCTGTTCATACGGGAAGCAGGCCTATCGTACTCCACTCCGCGCTCAGTTTTACTTCCACAAAGACACCAATGGGTGAAAAGACCCCCTAGTTCCCTTTCCCGCTGCGAACTGGGGCCCGCAGGTTGATGCAGCTGAGAATCCTCATGGGGACCGTGGGTAACACCCTTGTGCACGAGGAGATTGGGAAAGGCTTCCTCATTCTCCACAAGGCAAAGCCATTGTTCAGAGCACCATATTCAGCTCAGTTCTGTAGAACGATGCACACCTACTGAGGTGTATTCACCCTGCCTCTGAGAGCCCTGCTCTGCCTGTTGCAGCTGGGAGGAAAGACACAAACCATACCCATGGTGATATTCTCCACAGAGACACACTCTAGAGAGCGTGCTCCGCTATTTTCAGGGAGACACACGTGAACCATTCTTGCTCACTTAGGGAACCCTCTCACCCTCAGCAATTCTACGCAGAATGAGAAATAAAGACCAAATAACATTGTCATTTTCATTTTTCGCTGTGTTTTTTTTTTTAAGTTTTCCCTCTAAAATGTATTTTTCATTAAATTGTATTTTAGTGCTTGCAATGATTTACTTTTTAAAATAAATATGTATTTATGTATTAATATATGTACACTCTATGTGTTAAAAACAAGGGATTAAGACAGCACAGGCCAGAACACTGGAACACCGTTGTCTGTCCCCGTACGATGACCCCCTTCTGCTACTGCCACCTGGTGGCGACATACCTAACCTTCAAGGACAAGAATGAAATTCACTCAGAAGCTCCTTTTAGTCCAAGAAAAACTAAAAATAGCAACTTCTAAAACGCATAGAAAAGCCAGAGTTTTAATATAAGCTTATATTCAAGAGATTCATACTGTGACATGGACTATGAAGATAAATAAGCAAGAAATGGGATGAATTATTTAAAAGTTAGCATCAGTCTCTTCTATAGACAAGAGAAGCTTAACAAAAACAAAGGACGTTTGCAAAAGCCACATAGAAACCTACTACTTTATATATATATAAAGATCTTGTAATAAAGGTAGCCTATGTGAGTGCTGAGAAGTTATAGGCTTTTAGTAAAAATCCCAGTGCCAGGTTCAGGACAATTCCCTATGTGTTGTTGGCCAGATAGGTTCCATAAGCTCCTAAGAAATGCCATTGCTCTTTGTTGCCACATATTTAAATGAAAGTAAGGTCCTAATGCTGAAGACGCTGTACACGTTGGCTTCAGGACACACAGAAAGCAAGCTAGAGCTGATCTCAAAGGGGAGAAGATTCTAGACATCATGCAGAGCAAAAGAGCCCTACATACTTTTAAAAACACACATAACTGTGAGCCCCCAATTTTGTTTTCCAGACATCGGCCAGCAGATCCTCTCAATTCCTTTCCATTATTTTACATACATAATAAACTGTTAATCACCTACTAAGCAGTACAAAATCACGAAGCTGGAGAGACGGCTCAGTGGTCAAGAGCATTGTCTGCTCTTCCAGAGGCCCTGGGTTCAATTCCCAGCATCTACATCTACACAACCATCTGTAACTCCAGTTTCAAATTTTCAACACACTCTCCTGAACTCTTAGGGCACCAGACAAAGCATGTGGTTCACATACATACATGCAGGCAAAAACACTTATACACTTAAAATAAAAATAGACTATTTTTTTAAAAGAAAGACAAAACGTATGTTGCTTGCAGGAAAATGGACAGAATGGAAGATCATCATATCGAGCAAAATAAGGCAGACTCACTATTTTCTCGCACATGCAGAATCTAGGGGAAGGAATGCAAGAAATGGTGGATGAAGATGATCAAAGCACATCATGCATGTGTGTGAAAATATCACATGATACAGGCTAATAAAAAAGTAAAAATAAGCAAATTCCATTCATTACACAGTTAGGTTCCAGGAGCAATAACATCCACCCCTTCAAGTATGTGAGTACCCAGACACATCACTTCCCCTTTTGTACTAGGAATATATTTTAGTAATACATTTATGATAAAAAAAATAACAAAATTCTTATATAGTGTCACACAATTTTGGGAAGCTGAGGCAGGGGAATTTCTATGAGTTCAAAGGCAGCCTGAGACTACAAAGCAAGGACCACGGAGGTCTATTGAATCATCTGTCTCAATAAACCAGTGAGAAACTGACATTTCAATCAAATCAATTACTCTCTCCTTGAAGAAATTCAAAATCCAGTCAGCTCATGTTCAAGGACAGTCAACAGCTGTCTCTTCTTGGAGACGATATGGGAGTCACGACACAAAAGCCGAGGTCCACATTCCTTCCTAAGAGGCGTGTTTCTATTCGAGAGTGTATGGACTCATTGATCAGCCATGTTCCCTCAGCTGTGCTTCATATTCCGGCAAAGCCTCTGTAGTAACTGTCTTGTTTTCATGGTTTGTTTGTTTGCTTGTTTGGGGTGTGTGTGTGTGTGTGTGTGTGTGTGTGTGTGTGTGTGTGTGTGTGTGTCAGTGTAAACCAGAAGAGGGTGTTGGATCCTCTAGAACCACAGTGATAGCCTGCTATGAGCCACCATGTGGGTGCTGGGAAACCAACATTGATCCTCTTCAAGAGCAGCAATGGCTCTTAACCTCTGAGCCATCTCTCCAGTCCCATCACTTGAAGGTTGTTTTACTTAGGATGCAGCTGAGGGGTTTTTTTTTTCAGTCATTAATAAATCCTAATGCCTGTTCTCCACCCTGCTCATTGCACAAAAGTTACACACAGAGAAAAACAATTCATTATAGCAAAGTTCAAATAAGCCCCAGAAGGCTGGCTCCTCTCAGGACTCAAGAGAATATCCTCCGGGATTCATTAAAAGTTGACTTTTCTCTAACAACCTTGGAGGATTCTTGGCTGAATGACGCAACGCCACGGAAAGCTGAGTTGATGTCACCACAGAGACTGTTGCCATGGAGACTTCATTTCAAATGTGTTTCAAAGCTATTAAAACATAGGTTCGTCTTGTTTTTCAGTTGTTTTATTCTTATTGAGATTAAAGTCTCGCCTAAGATTCTGATTGAGGTAAAAGTATAACCTAAAATTCACCATTTTAAGCATTTTAGAGTTCCCATCCTTAGGCTTTTAGTATATCCATAATGCAGTACAATGCTAAACATTGTTTACTTCCAAAACGTTCTACCATCCCCACCCCCAATATAACTGTGCCTATAACACAGCCATCTCTTGCTCCACCCCATGGAAACCAGTGGCCTGAACCTATTATGGATGTTTCATCTAAATAAACATAAAGCCTCTATGGCCTTCATGCTGGCTTCTCTCAATTAGCATAATGCTTTCAGGGTTATCCATATCAGAGCATGAATCATATCTTCATTTTTTTTTTAAGCAGAGTGTCATGTAGACCAGGCTGATCTAGAGCTCACCCTGTAACAAGGTTGGCCTTGAACTCCTGATCCTCTTCACTCCACTTGCCAAGGGCTGAGAGTACAGGTAAAAATCACCAGGCTTTCCTTTGTTGCTTTTTATAGCTGAATAACATCTCCCTGTGTGGAGATACTACATTTAATTTGTCCATTTATTAATTTATGATCACATGAGTTGTTTCCATTTTTAAACAGTTATATAAATAATGGTATCTGAAGGTAAGGCAAAGATGAGGGCTAAGGACCTATTCAGGCCTCTTGTGAGAAGTCTTGAATCTAAGTGTGCCTGAGACCTTATAGGCAGGCAACATAACTAAGATGGTAAAAATATCTTCCAGGCAAGCCTGAAGACCAGAGTTCAATTCCCCAGCCCCACTTAAAAGGTGGAAGAAGAGAAGACTCCACAGAAGTATCCTCTGACTGCCATATTCTCATATACATGTGCACATGCACACACACACACCCCATACAATAATGACAAACAAAATAACAATGGCATGTGGCCTTCTAGTTTCTCATGATCACATGGAGCTCTGTGAAGTCTTACCTTACCTGAGTATCTCATTCTCCACTCTCTCTTCCCATGCCTTCTAGTCAATGTATCATTTATCCCAATTTCTATACCTTAATGCAAGCTGTAACTAATATAATCACCTTTAATGACTGTCAAGTCCCACCCACACCCCTACTCCCTTTCTACAAGGTCATCTCACTCTGGGATAATTTCAGGCAAGCTCTTTGAGTTCCTCCCACACATACACAATGGAATACTACTCACCTTTGAACATGAACCCAGAACACACTATGCTAAGTAAACTAAGCCATGGGCAAAAAACACAAAGATTCTCACGACCTCTCTTATATGTGGAATCTAAGTAGAAATTAATTGTGTAGAATCAGAACAGAATGGAACAGAGTAATGGTCACTGCAGATACGAGAAGCGGGCAACAAGGATACATGGGTCAAAGGGTACAAACTTGCAGTGTTATAAAATGAACAAATATAAATAAATAATGTACAGCATAAAGACCACAGTTTAAATTTTTAAAAAGGTTGGAGGATGTTGGTGCATGCCTTTGATCTCACACTCAGGAGGCAGGTGAATCTCTGAGTTCCAGGCCAGCCTGATCTACGGAGTAAGTTCATATGTCAGGCTAGCTGTCCAGGGAATCTTCTGGAGATTCTCCATTCTCTACTTGCCATCTCATAGTGGAAGTACTCAGATTATAGACAGGAACAACCATGACAGCATAGACAGGAACAAAAGTTTTGTGTGTGGCAGTCAGTTGGATAAGGAAACGTAAACATTCCAAAATAAAGCCATCTCCTTGAATGGAAGAAAACATGCTGTTCACCTTGAATGTCTATAATTAAAAGACTTCCACCTTCTTTAAGAGGTCTGTTGTGCCCTATGCTAGATACTCGTGTCAGGAATGTGGGCTGCTGTCTCCGAGGCTGCTGCCAATGAGGTGGAACTGAAGAGACATCCAGGAGAAGCTAAAAGCCATGACACTGTCCTGCTGAGCAGTCACGTGTTCCCTGGTTGCTGCAGGGTCTATTAATACTCAGGGGTCTACAGAGTTGGTTCTGAAAGAGTTTGTCAGTTTCTTTGTTGCTGTGTGGGTAGAGGGAGGCCTTTAGAGCCCGCCCCCCCCCCCACCACCACCACCACCACCACCACCACCACCCCCCCCGCTGCCCTGTTTGGCAACATTTCTTAGAACCACCCATTTGCCTCCTTGTTCTCAGGCGTATGTGCAGGATGCCAAGTAGAATGGTCTGACCCAGTGCTCAGCATAGACTTGGGAGTGAGAACGATGTCAGTGCCAACCTTGGCTCTGCCACTGCCAAGGCAACTGGTAGTGATTACTCTGTATAACCTTCTCTGGATGTCAAGTCTTTCATCTAACATGAAGATAAGCTGCACCCCAAAGGCCATACATAACGCCCTCTCTGATGCCCTGATTTAAGGTATAAAAGCTCATGTTGCAATGTGGACTTCCCATCTTCACCACTGTAAATAGAAGCCTAAAGAGGCTTTCCTAGGATGGAAAGGCTATAAGTGACATGAAACAAAATAATGTTTTCTATTTCGTGTGTGTGTGTGTATGTGTGTGTGCGTGTGTGTGTGTGTGTGTGTGTGTGTGTGTGTGTGTGTGCATGTGTAAGCACATGCCCTTGTGTCTTGAGGTTGACATGTGGTATCTTCCTCGATTACTCTCCATCTTCAGATTTGAGACAGGAAATCTCAATGGACCTGTAGCTCTCCACTTGGTCAACCAGTGAGCCCTGGGAATCCTGTTTTACCTCCCCAATTCTGGGATTACAGGTGTGCGTTTCTACATCAGGCTTTCTACATAGAGTTAGGAGATCCACAATTGAGTCCTCACGCTTCCACAGCAAGCGCTTTACTGACTGAACTATCTCTCTAGCCCAAAAGTATGTTCTGTAAAATGTGATACTGAACATGTACATTATAAACAGGAGATATAGTATCACTTTCAGAAAATAAGGTGTATAAACACAGAGGGTAATCTTCGGAAGGGTA
The DNA here is from genome assembly GCF_964271855.1 of Acomys minous. NCBI lineage: Eukaryota > Metazoa > Chordata > Mammalia > Rodentia > Muridae > Acomys > Acomys minous. Next base: position 98,591,930 of record NC_140494.1, on the reverse strand, counting down.
GTATAAAGTAGTTAAGGGTGTTAATCATGGGCTGGAGAGATGGCTCAGAGGTTGAGAGCACTGTCTGTTCTTCCAAAGGTCGGAGTTCAACTCCCAGCAACCACATGGTGGCTCTCAACCATCTGTAATGAGATCAGGCGCCTTCTTGTGGCGGGCAGGTGCACAAGCAGGCAGAATACTGTATAAAAATAAACCTTTAAAAAAAAAAAGAAAAAAGAACATTAAACATTTGGTTAGAAGGAATGTGATGGTTTTGATTTCTAATATTTTTGAGGTGTTGTTTGTTTGTTTGTTTGTTTGTTTTTTTAGTTTTCAAGACAGTGTTTCTCTGTGTGCAGCCCTGGCTGTCCTGGAATCACTCTATAGACCAGGCTAGCCTTGAACTCACAGAGATCCTCCTGCCTCTGCCTTCTGAGTGCTGGGATTAAAGGCTTGAGCGGCCACCACTGCTCAGCTTGATTTTAAATGTTTTATAGGTATCAATCATTTACATGCAAAACAAATGCTTTTGTTATTTTAAATTCTTTTTAAAATACAGTAAAACCTTCATTCATTGTTGTGTTCCATCTTAGGTTAGATGATATAGTGTCGTTGTTTTCAACTCTCCAAGTAGCTACCATGTCTGAGTTTAACTTATTTGATTTTAAATTTGTTGATTATGCTTTTAATGTCAAATTTGAAGAAGCCACTACCAAACACAAGGTCATCCCAAACTTTTCCACAGTGGCTGCACCATTTTACTTTCCCATTAGCAGTCTATGACAGTTCTCCCTTCCCACAATGTTGACAGCAACATATGTTATCATAGTCATTGCAAAAACAGTACAGACGTTGCTCACAATTAAATTCAGTGAGCAACTTAAAATGGGGCTACACTGCTAGGTAAATACATCCAAAGGGAAGTAAACCAGTACACTGAAGACACATCTGCACTCCCAGGACTATTCACAGCAGCTAAGGCATGCATTCACCCTACGTGTCCATCAGTGGACAGAGGGATGGATAAAGAAAATGTGATTTATCCACAGTGAAATTATACTAAGCATACAGAGAACAAAATCTTGGCATTTTCAAAAACATTGATGATTGGAAGACACTTTTAAAAGGTCAAGCATATAAAGACAAGCACCGCATGATCTCATTCATATATGTGGAACCTAGAAACTGATTTCACTAAAGGGGATAATAGAATTTTAGTTACCACAAGTTTGTATAGTTATGGTAGAGGGTGGTAAGATGTTAGTCAAGGAATGTGTGGTTATACCTGGAAAGGAGTAAAATATGTAAAATAGGGTGTGAAAGATAGATAGATAGATAGATAGATAGATAGATAGATAGATAGATAGATAGACAGACAGACAGATAGACATAGGTATAGGCATAGACATGTGTGTATGTATGAATAACTAAGAGGGAGGAGCACAGTGACAGACAGAGTAAATGAGAAATTTTCTGGGACCACAAAGTGGAAGAAAATGGCTCAGTATACAGTTAGAGAAATGATGGGGAGCAAATGCTAACCGCTATGGATTTGCTGTCTTGGGTAATAAAATACTCTAAAATGAATTGTGAAGGCTGCACAACAGTGTGAACATACTAAAATCCACAGGATTGTACTCTTCAAATAAGTGAACTGTATGACAAATGAATTACATTCCAATACAACAACATTTAAAATACAAGAATGTGAGCTGATGAAATGCCTCAGTGGGTAAAGGTATTTGCCACCAAGCCTGAGTTTGATACTTGGGACCCATGTAGCAGAAACAGAGAAGCAACTTCTACAAGCTGTCCTCTGGCATTTATGCAAATAGTGTGACACAAGTGTGCAATCACAAGCACACATTTGCAAGCACAAATGTAAGCTCAAATAAAATTAGTAAATGTAGTTTTTTCATTTCTGCATGAGAATTCCAGTTTATTTTTTTATTTTATTAATTTATTCAGATTACAATTCAATTATTATCCTATCACTTGTATTCTCCCATTCCTCCCTCCCTCCCACTTTCACCCTATTCCCCTCCCCTAGGTCTATGACAGAGGGGGACCTCCTCCCCCACTATATGGTCATAGGCTATCAAGTCTCATCTTGGTAGCCTGCGTATTCTTTCTTTGAGTGCCACCAGGCCTCCCCACCAAGGGGAGGTGGTCAAATATGGGGCACCAGAGTTCATGTCAAGGTCAGTCCTCACTCTCCACATAACTGTGGAGAATGTCCTGTCCATTGGGTAGATCAGTGTAGGGGTTGGATGTTTCCTATTGTATTGTCCTTGGTTAGTGCAACAGTTTGAGCAGAGCCCCCTGGGCCCCGATCCACCCATCTTGATGTTCTTCTTGTAGGTTTCTAGGACCCTCTGGGTTCTTCTATTTCCCCATCTCCTATATTTCTCTTACCCAGAGTCTCAGTAGGATGTCCTCACATTTATCCCAATCTCCTGGTATGTGAAAACTTTCATGGGACATGCCTTTTGGGCTAGTGCCCAATCCAGAAAGTGCTCCACCACACAACAAGAACATATGCTCAACCATGTTCATAGCAGCCTTATTCATAATAGCCAGAACCTGGAAACAGCCTAAATGCCCCTCAGTTGAAGAAGATAAAGAAACTGTGGTACACTTACACTATGGAATACTACTCAGCTATTAAAAACAAGGAAATGCCTAAATTTGTGGACAAATGGATGGGACTAGAGATGATCATACTGAGTGAGCTAACCAAGAAACAGAAAGACTCACACGGAATATACTCACTTATAACTAGGCACTAGCCCAAAAGGCATGCACTACGAAAGTCTTCACATACCAGGAGAATTCCAGTTTCTTTATAGTCTCACTGACATTTGTTATTGCCCATCTTATTTTTTTTTTCAGTTTTCTGAATACATGTGTGTCTATGGGTGGGAATGGTTATGTGTGTACCATTGCCCATAAAGGCTAGAAAAGGGCATCAGATTCCCTAGAGCTATAGTTACAGGCACTTGTGAGCTGCCCCACATGAGTGCTGGGAACCTAACCAAGGTCCTCATAAAGAGCAATATGTGGAGACTATTAACTGCTGCACCATTTCTCCAGCCCTGCCCGTCTTTTCTGTATACAATTCTTACTGGATGTGACGTGGTATTGAAATGTTAGCTTGCTTTATGATTTCCTAATAGCTAATGGTATTTAGCATCTTTTCATATGCTTTTTTTTTTAAATATAAATCCTTTCCACAGGGAAATGTCTAAATTTATCAGTTTTCAGATCTACTATTTTTAGTGTCAAGTTAAGAATTCACTGCCAAATCCTAGGTCATAAAAATATCTTCTGAGTGTCATAGTTTCAAAATGATTTCTTTTAAATAAAACCTCAACCTGTCATTTTGTTTTAAGTGGCTCAAGGTTTCTTGGCAATCCTCTTGGCTTCAACATATAAATTACCATCAACAGTCAGCCTTAAGAGGTTGAAAAGAGTGGTAAACCAATATAGTACATTGAGGATCAAACCAATATAGTACATTGAGGATAGAAAAGCAACGGAGCAGTGAGAGTGTTTGACATTTTTCAGGAGGAAAAAAAAGATATGATAAGGAAGTGAAGGACAGCCAGACTTCTTGAAACCACAATGCAAAAGACCCAGAGAGGAGGGGGGCCCAGTTCCCTAAATGCCAGTTTTCTTTTGGCCTGAGAATGTCACATTCTGTATCTAGTTACACATTTCAATCCTGCCCTCAGCTGAACTTTCCTGAGCTCCTCTGAACACAGAAATAATACTCTAGATCTCTCCTTTTCTTAGCTCCCTTATCTTATGAAGACAAACTACATTCCAAGAAGAATTTGCTCAATATTTTTAAAGCATGAAATTCATGATTAATAATATCTGGTTTTCCCCAGCAGAACACTGTGCCCAGCCTAGTCAGAGAAGCTGGCACTTTGACAATCCTGGGGTTTGAGCCCAACTCTCAATGTGCTGGATCCAATTTCATATGCAAAGTAAACTCAGCTATTGGCATAGGCATGCAAAGTGCTGAATCTCACTTCTCTTCATATTTTCTTCCATTTTCAATGTATATGTACCCACAAATATAAATGCAGTTTTCATAAATACACAATTGGGAAAACACACACATGTTGTGGGTGTGTACAGTTGTGTTCCTTAGTCTTTTCCTTCTTCAGTAACATATGACCAGATGAGGTGCCTACAACAGTTTCTTTATGTCCTTTTAGTGTTTACATCTGCGTGGCAGAAATTACACTAGCCAAGTTCCATTAATATTTCTATGCACAGCCTATCTGAGTGAACACTGTCTCCCTCCCTCTCTCTCTCTCTCTCTCTCTCTCTCTCTCTCTCTCTCTCTCTCTCTCTCTCTCTGTGTGTGTGTGTGTGTGTGTGTGTGTGTGTGTGTGTGTGTGTGTGTTTATTCAAGTATAACAAGGATCAAGCCCAATTATCATCATATATTGATCACTCAGGATATCTTCTCTGCCACTATCCCTAAAATATTGATAAATTTTGTGTTGAAGAGCACAGTTGTTTTTGCTAAGAATAGCAGAATAGTATGTTGCATTGCACACTTCCTCCCTGCACTTGCTGCACCAAAAGTTACATGCTGACTGATAACCAATGCTACCACGTATTGTAAAGTCAGCTTTCTAATTAATTGTAATATTTGTTTCTCTTTCTTATTTTATTTATTTACTTTTGTGTGTATGATTGTTTTACCTGCATTTGTATCTGTGTACCATATGTGTGCCTGGTACCCTTCAAGTCCAGAAGAGAACACTAGATTACCTGAAACTGGAGTTACAGGTGTTGTGAACTGCCACATGGCTCCTCGGAGTTGAACTTGGGTCCTCTGGAAAGGTAGCCAGTGTTCTTAACCATTGAGCCATTTCTCCAGCCCAAGTTATAGTATTTATAATGGAGATGATTGGATCAACAGTAGACATTTTACTTTGTACTAAAACTACCCTACTTTTGGTTCATAATCACTGGTTCCTCCTACACTAGCCCATATGATATTGCCATATTTTTTGGGGGTGAGTTTCAACACAGTAATCACTATCAATAGCCCATATTTCGTCTTCGTTATCTCTCCAGCATCTTCATCAGACTCAGAGAGCAAATCCAGAGTCCTCAGCAACAGCACTGGCCTTTTTCTATGAATCTGATACATCTGTGTTTCTATGACTGCTTACTACAGAAAAGGTCAGGAACCATGTAGTCAGTCCTGTGGAAAGGGCTCAGCCACAGAGGCCTTCTGCCAAGAGGCAGGTGTGCAAAGACCTGTTATCAACCTAGCTGAGTGCTTCTACACTCCTGACCTATGGAAAGTGGAAATGCTGTGTTCACTATTTAAAGTTATTAAGTAATTTATTTCACATAAATGGTTACTACACATAGAAAGAGATACTTAAATTTATTAATTATGGAAAGAAATGCAAATTAAAATAATGAACTATTACTGTAAGGCAGTGACCTTATGAGACATAGAAATTATAGAAACTTAGTATCCTAACTAAATTCTTTTGTGAAACCATAAGGGGAAGTGTATGTATCACCAGAAATTTTTACTCTGGGTGAAGCGTCTGTTTCTGGGCAGCAATTCACCATTGGCTTTGGTCCAAGTAGAAGGTCTCTGTCAGAGAGAAAATGAGCCATCAAAGCCCCACGTTGTTGATACCAGGGTGGAGTGACAGATGGAAACTTGAGGAGCTTCAAACACATGGCCGGTTTTCCCCACGGGACATTTGCTGAGTGCTGACATCTCCACAGAATCCTATGCAGGGTGAAAGCTCCTCTCACTCTGTGGTGACTGGGAAGCAAAACAGTCCTGAAGGGAAGGACCAGCTCAGAAGCCACTCCTGAAAACTCATCATCCTTCAAAGCGGGGGCTATATTTGAAGCTACCTTAACTGGAGGTTAAGGAGCAAAATGGAAATACTCTCAAGGTAGTTTTTTTAAAAAAAATTCTCAGTCTTTCAGAGTTGAAAGACTTTAGTCAAAAGCCTGGGGAGGTCATTCTTCAGAATGTGGAAGTTATGCAGCATGCATCTTAGTGCCTCCTCGACACAGGCTTGACTGTGCCTGTTCCTGATTGGCTAATGATCAGCTTCTCCCCCCCCCCCCACTGTGTCCCTAACAAAAGAAACAAGGCCCATCTCTGGCGACAGACTAGCTAGATTATCTGTAATTCTATGGCGTTGGTTTGTTTATGTGTTTGTTTTGTGGTTTTGTTTTGGTTTGGTTTTGGTTGGTTGGTTGGTTGGTTGGTTGGTTGGTTGGTTTTTGGCTTTTCGAGACAGGGTTTCTCTGTGTAGCCCTGGCTGTCCTGGACTCACTCTGCAGACCAGGCTGGCCTCAAACTCACAGAGATCCACGTGCCTCTGCCTCCCAAGTGCTAGGATTAAAGGAATGTGCCACCACGCCCGGCAATTCTGTGGGTTTTAATACACAGTGTTCAGTATATGTTACAAATTAAAATACAGAAAAAATAGAGACATGCAAAGAGTTAAGGTCATCTGACAATCTTTCTCATCTATTTCTGTAACAGACACCAGATATGATCAACTTATAAAGAAAAGAGGTTACTTTGGCTCATCTATTATGGGCATTTCAGTGCATGATTGAATGACCTCATTACTTTCAGTCTTTAAGAAACATTATGGCTGGAACCTGTGGAAGAGAAAAACTTTGTCTCATGGTCATGAAGTGGTGTGGATGGAACAGAACAAGAAAAAGAGATCAGAATCCTACAATCCCCTTCAAGGGAAAGAACTGATGACACAAAACGTCCAGGCCCACTTCTTAAGTATCTACCTCCCCAATAATACCATACCAAGCATCAAGCTTTGTACATATGGACCTATGGCAGACACTCCAGATGAAACTGTAGCATCAGTCAATAATGAAGACAAAGAATAGGCAATAAAAGCAGGTCCTTAGATTGCCTGGATTCCAGAGTTACTGGTAAGAACTACACAATACTTCTAATTAATAGGGTCAATAAAATAAAAATCAAATTAATTCCATGTAAGGAGAGTTTCACTAGAAAACCATGATCTCTAAAATAGAATTAAGATGGGTTTTTTTCTGGTCTTGATGATATGCTAACATTATTGGAAAGTAGATTGCAGAAGTATGTGAATGCATGAAATTCCATGCATATACGTAAACGTTGTACATCCAACTGTATGTAAATTTTACATCTAAAAAATAAACTGTAAATAAACATCAAAGTAAGTTAATAATATATATGCTGAAGTGTTTTTTTTTTTAAAGAACATTTACAGTTTCTTTGAAATAAATATTTTTAAATGGCTTGGTGGTTACAGAATGGACAGATGGATAACAAAACATGCAAGTAATAAAGTTAAAGATCGCAGGTGTTTACTATAAAAGTTTTTCAACTTTGCTATGTATTTCAAATCATATAACAAAATGTTGATATGGGGATGTTATTGGTAGTATGGCAATATTTGGGATAAAAATGGATAATTTCCTCTATTTTTTTACTTATCCAACATGGTTTGTTTGTTTCTTTGTTTGTTTTGGTTTTTCGAGACAGAGTCTCTCTGTGTAGCATTGGCTGTCCTGGACTCCCTTTGTAGACCAGGCTGGCCTCGAACTCACAGAGAGCCGCCTTCCTCTGCCTCTGCCTGCCAAGTGCTGGGATTACAGGTATGCGCCACCACGTCTGGCCTCCAACATGGTTTTAAATAGTACATAAATTCTTTGACACTCTTTGAAAATGTGAGGCCTAATTCCTCTTGTATACAGGCTGGGTTTAGTGGTCTCTTTCTAGTAAATAAAAGAGAAAAAGAACCATGAGCTAGTGGCAACTGCAGGGGTCTGCTGATGAAAGGCACTGCCGCGGTCTGTCTGCTCCTTTACATTACCTGCTCCAGGAAAACAGCTGTCACTCACCCTCTGAAGAGACACATTGCAGGTCAGTAAGCACTAAGCACATTTGACACGAGAGGTCAACTAACCAGGAGCCAGAGCAGCCCAGCCAAACTGTTCTCCAACCTCTTACCTACAGAATCTTCATAATGATAAGTGCGTTTCGTTGTTGTTTTAAGCCCTAAGTTTTTGTGAACCGTGTATGCAACAATAGAAAACCAGTAACATATAGGCCGCACAAGGGAAACTACATAGTCTAGTTTCACATTCACTAAGGAAATTATATCCATCAATAAAGCTTCCACACAAAGAAAACTCTAAGACTTCATGTTTTCACCTGTAAATTTTCCCAATATTTACTGAAAAGAAAAGAAAACCATGGTGCTAATATTGTATACTCTTACCCTATAAGCATATACAGGGGGAAGAGATCCCCCTCAGTCACAGTCATAGGGGAGGGGAGTAAGGGGAAAATGGGAGGGAGGGAGGAATGGGAGGATACAAGGGATGGGATAACCATTGAGATGTAATATGGTTGTATTGATAGAAAATGAATCTACCAACAAATTACATAATCAATAGGTAAACATAAGACTGCTGAATGAGAGGCCTGGTGACACTCAGAGGAAGGATAGCAGGCTACCAAGAAGAGACTTGATAATATAGGATTGGTACAAAAAATTAGGCAAGTGGAGTTCAATCACCCACTTGACAATGACAACAGTGCATTACCATAGAAAATGGGTGGGCTTTTCATTAAACTGGGTGAATCAATTGGATATATATGTGAAAAATAATATACCTTGAGCTCCTCCATGCCTATATTTGAAATTTTTTTCTAGATGAACTCCGGGCACAAAGGGAAATATAAAACAAAAGTATATTTTTAAAAAACATCTATGAAATTTTTTATATTTTTGATATTGGAATAGCCAATGGTTTCCTATATAGAACACATACAGTACTTTCTGCTAACAAAAAAAAGGAGGGGGGGAAATATTTTTTTAAAAAAACAATCTTGGGGCTGGAGAGATGGCTCAGAGGTTAAGCGCACTGACTACTCCTCCAGAGGTCCTGAGTTCAATTCCCAGCAACCACATGGTGGCTCACAACCATCTATAATGTTATCTGATGACTTCTTCTGTCTTACAGGTGTATGTGCAGGCAGAGCACTCTATACGTAATAATAAATAAATCTTTAAAAAACCAATCTTTTGATTGTAGTTAAATGAGAATTTCAGAACATTAGAAAACACCATGAAGAAAATGAAATAGAAATCAATGGACAGGAAGAGGATATTAAATAAGATATATTTCTCAAAATGGTCTCAGAATATTAAGCAAAGTGAAAACAAACCAACAAGCAAGCAAAAGATCTTTTTTCTTTTTCTTTCTTTTTTTGGGGTTTTTTGTTTGGTTTGGTTTGGTTTGGTTTGGTTTGGTTTGGTTTTTTGAGACAGGGTTTCTCTGTGTAGCCTTGGCTGCCCAGCATTCATTTTGTAGACCAGGCTGGCCTCGAACTTACAAAGATCTGCCTGTCTCTGCTTCCTGAGTGCTGGGATTAAAGGCGTGTGCCACCACCGCCCAACACAATCAAAAATCTTAAGCATGCACTTCATAAAAGACTGGCATCCAAGCACCCAAAACAACTAATTAGACATTAGAGACATTTCAAGTTGAAACCATGATGAATTACCTTTCTACATGTTCCAATATTTCTTAAAACTTTTAATTGGAAAAATAACATTGGCAAAGATGTGTTGCTCTTAAGACCTTCAGAAGCTACTGGTAAAAGTATAAACAATATAAAGATGAGCATATGTGTGACATTGTGATAGCAATCTTCTGAGTGTATATCCAACATAAGTGCACACATATGCCCACCAAAAGATGCATATTACAAGGCTCACAGAAACATTATTTTAGTGTCCAGAACCTGGAAACCCAAATGTCTATCAATATGTGAAAGCATAAATATGTATATGTTTCTACAATAAAATGGGATGGATATTTGATTCACATAACAGCGCAGATGAATCTCAAAGGTGCTTTGGACATGAATCCAAATCCCAGGAAAAATAATATAATTTTGTGTATATAGAATATAAAAACAAGCAACAAACCGGATAATTTTCATAAACATGAGAGTCAAGTTTGACAGCAAATGTCTTTTCCCACTAAGCCATCTCACTAATCCAAAATAAAAACTGTCTTTTCTTTTTGTTAGAAAAGGGAATGGATGTTCCAAAGATTGGTTGAACCTAGAGCCTCACAAATGCTAGCAACTGTTTTACCACTGAGCTATATCCGTGGCCCTCCATCTTTGTAAGGTGTTAAAATTGCAAAACTAATCCACGCTACTAGAAGTTAGAATGGCAACCACCTTTAGGGAAGTCACTGCGATTAGAAGGAAGACATTGCAGGCTGAGGACTCACATGATCAGATGAAGCGTTACTCAGCTGTACACAAAGGCATGGTATACTATGTCTGTATTGTATACTTCAAAAATACAAACATTTTTAAGAAACAGAAGACTATATGTGCATAGAAACTGACTGTAAACATTGACAAAAAAATACATGTAATTAAAAGATACAGAAATGAGAGTCCAGAAAGGGTAAATGGAGGACAGAAAGAAAGCATTCCTTTTGTGGCCTGAATGCAGACAGCATACACGAGACAGCTATAAATTAAGGTGGGCCTCTAGCCAGTAAGATGAGGGAAAGGCAGGCCCAGCCTAAACATTTGTGGCCAGAGGATAAAAGTGTTCATAGAGGCCTATATAATACCACATACATCTAAAAAGAAAATAGAAAATGATCAGCCACGCTAACAAATGGTTGTATATGTTCCACTTGCCCAGCTTCACATAGCTCCTCAGTAGCTGTTCTTTAGACCTTGAGTGTACACCTGCACAATCATCCTTTTAGGAGGTGTCCCTGAACCTGAGTAAAGAGCCCACGATGGCCCTGGGATCAGGCCAAGGCCCTTGGGTAAGGAGCTGCAGAGACAAGGGTACTGCTAGAGAGGAGTGAATAGCACACAGATTCTGCCTAGCACAGGACGGATGCATCTGCATCCCATCAGCCCACAAACTCCTCATCCCACAAGAATATCGCAGCCAAGGAGAGCCAAGAGGAGACTGGTTAAGAACCTTCATTTCGAGCTGGGCGTGGTGGCGCACGCCTTTAATCCCAGCAATTGGGAGGCAGAGGCAGGTGGATTGCTGTGAGTTCAAGGCCAGCCTGCTCTACAGAACAAATCCGGGACAGCCAAGGCTACACAGAGAAACCCTGTCTCAAAAAAAAAAACAAAAAACAAAAAACTTCATTTTCCCCTAACCAAGAAGCTTTTTGCAATGGATGTCTGCCTAGAAAGAAGAATCTTTTTCTTTCTTTCTTTTTTTTTTTTTTGATTTTTCTTTTTTTTTTTAATTAATTTATTCATATTACATCTTGATTGTTAGCCCTTCCCCTGTTTCCTCCCATTCCTCCCTCCCTCCCACTTCCCCCCTTCTCCCCTCCCCTATGTCTGTGATTGAGGGAGACTTCTTCCCCCTATGTATGCTCTAAGATTATTGAGTCTCTTCTTGGTAACTTGCTATCCTTCTTCTGAGTGCCACCAGGCCTCCCCATCCAGGGGACATGGTCAGAAAAGGGGCACCAGAGTTCACGTGAGAATCAGATCTCACTCTCCACTCAACAGTGGAGAATATCGTGTTCGTCGGCTAGGTCTTGGTAGGGGTTCGAAGTTTACTGCCTATTTCTCCTTGGCTGGTGCCTTAGTTTGAGGAGGACCCCAGGACCCAGATCTGCCTGTCATAAAGTTCTTCTTGTAGGTTTCCAGGACCCTGTGGGTCCTGTTATTTCCCCATTCTTCCATGCTACTCTCGCCTAAAGTCTCAATAGGATGTCCTCTCCTCTGACCCACTTTCTTGGTAAGTAAGGTTTTTCATGGGACGTATCCCTTGGACTAGTGTTTTGATATAAGTGAGTATATACCGTTTGTCTCTTTTTGCTTCTGGGTGAACTCACTCATTATGATAATTTCTAGGTCAATCCATTTGTCCACAAATTTCGGGAATTCCTCGTTTTTAATAGCTGAGTAATACTCCATAGTGTAAATGTACCATAGTTTCTTAGTCCATTCTTCTACTGAGGGACACTTAGGCTGTTTCCATGTTCTGGCTATTGGCTATTTTTTGATTTTTCAAGACAGGATTTCTCTATGTAGCCTTGGCTATCCTGGACTCACTTTGTAGACCAGGCTGGCCTCAAACTCACGGCGATCCACCTGCCCCTGCCTCCCGAGTGCTGGAATTAAAGGCATGCACCACCACGCCTGCCTACAAAGAGGAATCTTACACAGGGTTTTCTTTCCAATTGTCATTGGGAACCCTAACTACACTCCAGGGCGTGGCCATGTTTTGTCTTTGGGTTTTTTAATTAAGATTTTTGTTTTGTTCCATTTTGTTTTGGCTTTTTTTGTCTTGCTTGTCTTTTGCTTGTTTTGATTTTGTTTTTATGGGATTGGGTTTGGTTTTTTTTGTTTGTTTGGTTGGGTTTTTTTGTTTTGTTTTGTTTTTTAAAGAGACAGTAGGGGAGACGTGGAGGGGGAAATAGAAAGAAGACATAAAGTTGGGTGGGCAAGAAGAAGGTGAGGAGGTTCTGCAAGTAGTTGAGGGAGCAGGGAAAACATCATAAAATATATGGTATAAATTTTCTTTTAAAAAATTTCTTTAAAAAAAAGAACCTTCATTTCCAAGTAGTATCGGGCCTGTGGTGGTACAGTGACTCACGGCAGAAACACAGGAAAAAAGCTGCTCATTTCATGGTGGCCTGGAAGCAAGAGTGAGTGAGACAAAGGGCATAAAGTTTCCATCAAGGGCATGCCCCAGTACCAAGGCCCAATCTCTTAAAACGCTTGATCACCTCCCCAGAGTGTCACAGGCTGGCAGCCAAGCATTGAACACATGGGCTCTGTGGACACTTACTAATATGTAGGGTGTGCCCTGTGTTTTACAATCCAGCAAACATGTTCCCCTATAGACACCCAACCCCCATGGTTTCTAACACACTGAACCTTGAGAGAAGAGAAAACTGAGACAGAGCGACTTTCCTGAAACCACGCAGTGGAAATAGAAGCACTGCTTGGTTTCCAACTTTTCCTCCCCAAGTTCAGAGACCAAACTCTTCCACCACTCCACACTGTCGAGCCTCCCCCGGCTTCCTAGAGAAAGGGCAGGCTAAACAGAACTGAAAACTGTAAAGACACTGTTGAGAGACCAGAGTCGGGGAAGTAAAATTAACATCAAATACTGGGCAGTTTCTGGGAAGAAGTCTTGGACCCTTAAGCAAAGCACATCACTGAAACAAAGCCTGCTTTTATAGGGGTAACCATCCTGGCTGAATCCTGGGGCCTCCATTCCCACCCCCAAACCACAAAATGAGAGCCTTCCACATATTTAAGCAATCTCCACCCAAATTCCACACCAATTACATGGGGGTGTTGAGCCCATGGCTCTCCTTCTAGTCTTTCAGCAGACCAGTCTGCTGAAAATACTGTATTTATCAGAGAGCAGCAAAAAGCCACAGTGCTTCTCTAGGAGACAATCCAGGCGAGCAGCCTGGCACTCCAGCCACACGTGAAGCCTGACCCTCCTCCAGTGAAGACCCACCGAGGCTACGCCTTCCTCTAATTGCCAGTGGGTCTGGCTCAGAGCCTGGGCAGTTCTGTGGAGAACCGTTGCCTGGTCCTAACACAGATGTGTGAGGCTGTCTGCTACAAACTAGCTGCCTGCCGCTGTCGGCCCACTTCGCCCCACTGTCCCTGGATTGCTAAAGGATTCCTCTGCGCCCCTCGGAGGAGCTCGGCAGCATCATGTCGCTGGCACACACCGCTGCAGAGTATATGCTCTCTGATGCCCTGCTGCCTGACCGCAGGGGCTCTCGCCTCAAAGGACTGCGTCTGGAACTGCCTCTGGACAACATGGTCAAGTTCGTTACTGTGGGCTTCCCCCTGCTCCTGATGTCTCTGGCTTTCGCCCAGGAGTTCTCATCAGGTAAGTAGCTGAGAAACGGTAAGAGTCCTGACTTCATTTCACCCGACGCCAGCCATAAAGTGAGCCAGCTCCCGTCTCAGGAAGGTTTCATGGCATTGGGCTGGACTTGATTCCCAAAGGGCAGGTCATGCACAAGTCTAGAGCACCACCAAAGCAGAAGCCTCAAAAAATTACAAAAAGCAACTTGGAAATCGTTTGATTAAAAAAAAATAATTAATTGCGGAAAGGGAGTGGATGGAGCAAGGGGAGGGTAGGGGAGGATGAAGGAGAGAATATGCTCAACATAAAATATAGACCAGAAACTAAAAAAATAATGAATGTTTAAAATAACAATCAGTTGTCACTTTAGTAGGCATACATCTTATGTCAAACCAGTGACCAAAAAAAAAAAAAAAAACCTATTGTTCTGGCTTCAGTAGACAGAGGTTGGGACTTTGTAATCTCTTCAGAACTTGAAATCTCCTCCCTTAGGCCACTGTGAAAAGCATTTTTCCCTGAGCTCTCTTCCCAGCCCCAGCCCCACTTGCAGAGTTAATACAGCCTTGCTAAGAACAAACCCCTGCTTCTTCTCCATGACCCCAGACATAAACAGATATAACACATGCATTTTTGCGATGCTGTAAGCACTGGGTTAACTCAGAAAGCCTGCTCCTCCACAGCAGGCTCTGGTCCCCTAGTTTTCCATCAGTGCCCATCAGCTGACTGCTTTTCCTGATGAGGTGTTCCGCCTCTCTCCGCTTCTTCACCTGCAAGGACGGGAACAGGACTGGTGCCCAGCTCAGCTTCCTACTGATTAAAAAAAAAAAAAAAAAAAAAGAACAGGAAAGCTAGAGCCTTTCCTTCAATCCCGTTATCTTTCCCATGTAGAAATCCAGGCACCAGCCCTCTGTGGTTTACAATATTGAAAAGCTGTCTTTCAGTCCGACTGTGGTACTGACATCTGTAATTCCAGCATTCTGGAATTACAGCATCCTGATGCAGGATGACAAGTTTGAAGTCAGCCTGGGCCACACAGTGATGCTCTGTCTCAAAACAAAACAAGGCTGACAAGACGCCTCATGGTAGAACTGTGAAACCATGGTGGAAGGACAGAAGCAATTTCATCTTCTGGCCTCTGTGAGTGTGCCATGACCCATGCACACAGGATAAACAATATAATCATTTCAAGGGTCTTTTTAAAGGATGTCCTCTCTTGAGAGGAAACATCGCCATCAAACTCCAAGCCTTTTTGGTGGCAAGCTTCCAAGTTCAAGGAGTCTCTGACGTCTTCCTATGTAGCAGTCTGGGGGAACCTTGAGGGAAAAGGCTCATCAGACCAAAAGACCAAGTCAGTGCATTGGTAGCAATACTGTGTGCCCTATTCCATCATGGCCCGTCCTCCCACGACACAGCAGAGCAGGGCCCAGAAAGCTGAGGCTCAGCAAGAAGGCAAGGCCTGTCAGCCACAGGAAGTTACCAAGCCATAAAGATGTCTCCTCACCCAGAAAACTCCTGAATGATTTCCAGCCCCTCTGCTGCAGCTAAGGCTGCCTCAAAGCTATGCTCCTTTTGCAGGGTCTCCGATCAGCTGTTTCTCACCCAGCAACTTCAGTGTCAGGCAGGCTGCGTACGTGGACAGCTCCTGCTGGGACTCACTGGCTCACTATAAGCAGGACGAAGCTGGCCAGTACACGGTGAAATCTCTCTGGCCTCACAAGGTAAAGCACGCAGGGGCCCCATCAGGACAGCGTCCTGGCTTGGGAGTACGGGGTAGACTGAACCCCCTGCACCCCTACCCTTGCCCACTCCGCGCCCTTCCACCTCACTAGGCCCTTGCCCATTCATTCTGGCAGCTGACTTTCGTAGTCCAGGGGCTCTTCAAATGCCTGATGGTCTCTGCTGTGCACATTGGTCTGCAACTGAAAGTTGCCCACCTTCCTCTGATTGGAAGTTTTGTGCATGTGGGTGGGACTTGTTGACAAGCAGTTTTAGGTGAAGGGGATCCCTCTGGTGTACCTCTTTTTAAAGAAACTTAAGTATCAGTATCTAGTCCGGCCCCAGGATTGTCTCTGAGAAAAAGGCATTCAGTCCTTGATTTAAGGAAAGGGCTAGAATACAGCTGGTCTGAAGCCTGACTGCTAGCCCTCTGGGAACTCAGCCATGGGTCCCACTCACTCATCTGGCTCCATTCCTCACCTCCGGATAGCTCTGCCTGCAGTGGACTTGAGCATGGAGTTTAGTATGTTTAGTCTCTTCACAGACAAAACTTCAAGCCTTGCATCAGGAACAGGAAAGGATGGTTGATTGAACACTGTACTTTATAGAAAAGTCTGCAGGTCAGCTTCTCATGCAGGCTTCTCAGTGCTCTGTTTCAGACCAACTTAGACTCTTGCTTTTTGGGTTCACCCACAGCTCTAATCCCTGGGTCTTTCTGGTTCTGAGTTGCATACTTTGTTCTTGCCTGAGTGCCCCACCTTTCCCCACACCAGTGTTGTTTACCAGGCAGCTGAGCTCCAGCTTTCAACATCGCTGTTCTTGTGCCCTCCTCCCCTGTGTACTTTGTCCTTAAAGTGTGTCTTTGCTCTTTCTTATCATCCTAGAAGGCAAAAGCAGAGACTTGGTGGAGAAAATCCACGGAGCCTTTGTCATTGGCAGGTCAGCAGGCCAAAGATAGTGACAAAGTCCACACTTTTTGCAGGCCACTCATGTTGGGAAAGATCAAACACCTGACCAGCAGTGTCACCAGGAAGCACTCAGAACCCAGATTCTTTGGCTCCTCCTCACTCCCAGGAACACACTCTGTAGAAGGGAAGGCTTGTTTTCAGGGATATTATTTCTTGAACAGGAATAAAATGGTAATAATTTCATAGAGGCCCCAGTTTACCTATTCCTGTTGCTGCTGCTGCTGCTGTTGTTGTTGTTGTTCACAAAACACAGAGACAGGCAGGTGCACACATGTGTATACAAACACACACACACACACACACACACACACACACACACACACACACACACGGCAGTTTGGGAAACGCCATGGGTCGAGGACTCAATCAGACAATAAGCGTCTAACCCTCCTGCCCTGGCTCCAGAACTTGACTCTTCCCTGAGTGTGTGATGCTGTACACATGCTTGACCTGGCCCTGCTGCCGCTTCCTTCGGGGTGAAATAGGCACAGGAATGGTGTCCCACCAACAGCATCCTTGTGTAAACCAAGTGAAATAATGCACTCTAAGTTCCTAGCAACAAATGTAGATTTGAAAATCCTTCACAAGTAGAGACTGTACTATGGATACAAAGATGGGTTCCCTTCTGTTGTATACCTAAGTATAATAATTTTAAAAAAAAACCATGGGGTAAAGCCCCATACACTCTGCCAGGGCCACTGCATCAAAGGGCACCCTAAACAGTAGAAATGTAAGGTGTCAGCATCTTGGTTCCTCTGAGGATCTTCTCTCTCTTCTATGTGGCTCATGGGCACATCATCCTGTGTGTTCATTGTGTATGCCTGCCTATCTTCACATAAGGGAGAGCCAGAGACACCAATGTAGCTGAGAAGACAGGATCTACGCATTCCTAAAGGCCCATCCCATTATCTGCACACCTGGAATCAGCCCCCAAAGAATTCTGAGAGTATCTGGTGGCATCATTCAACATTGCTGATGATCCAGAGACTACAAAGACCAGCGTAGGATAGGTTACATAGAAGAAATGAAGTTTTCTCAGGCCTAGGATGTCAGGGCCACTATTGGTCATAATCTCAGGCTGGATACTCAGTCTGCATGACTGAGGCAGTGGAGGAAGAGATCTTCCCTACCAGACACTTTTCATCCTCTAGCCCTCTTTTGCTTTCATTCATTCTTTTTTTTTCTCCCTGGAGCCCCAGACAGATCATAGGTCAACACTGGCCATGTATCTGGGTAACATGGAGATATGATGTCCCTTCTTTACCAGCCTCACTATATTATTCCATGTGGACAGAGAGCTTTGGGTAATCGACTATATACACTCTCTTCCCTTCTAGAGTGGGAATAGGCGAGCAGTGACGCCCCAGTTAGCTGTCGGGGCCCAGCACCATGGGCTCTCCTCAGCCTTCTCTTCCTTGCAGGCCCTCCCCTATGCTCTGTTGGCCCTGGCTGTGGCCATGTACCTGCCAGTGCTGCTGTGGCAATATGCGGCTGTGCCAGCACTCAGCTCAGACCTGCTGTTCATCATCAGCGAGCTGGACAAGTCCTACAACCGCTCCATCCGCCTGGTGCAGCACATGCTGAAGATCCGGCAGAAGAGCTCTGACCCCCACGTCTTCTGGGATGAGCTAGAGAAGTGAGTTATCCCTCCTACCTCTTTCTAGAGGGCTTGGTGGAGTGTTATGTGGATACCTGTACATGATCATCTTTATATTTTCTCTATGCCATCCATCTCAAGAGAGCAAAGGACTCAGTTCACCCTGCATTCTTGTGCAGGGGCGGGGGACAGGGGGCATAAGCCTTCCTATTCCTGTAGAAAGGATCTGCCTCTACAGATAAGCACACTGAACCACAGGTATTCATAGCTCTACAACACTACTTTGTACACTAGTGCCTTGCTCAGAAACCTCAGTTAACTCCCCTCACGCTTAGCAAAAATGTTAAGATTCTCAAATATCTGCCTCAAGCACAATGTCAATTACTTTTCACATATTTAGTCACAGTCTGAGTAGTCCTAATCTCCAAATCGCCTAGTGCTCCAAAATTCAATTTTCAAAAAATTATCATTGGTAAAGTCTTTCAAGTATTCCAAAACAAAACAACAACAACAACAAAAAACAAAAAATAAAAAACACCAAAATCTGAAACACTCCAGACCCCCAAGGATATTTGGGGTATTGACTTAGCCTAGTCTGGATGACAGGGACTGTCAACTTGCCTAAGTAGTCTCCTCCTTACCCCTGAGCAAGTCATTGATGGCATTAGTCATCTATCTACTACCAGGCACTGAGATGAGTACATCAGACACCCCCTCTCGTGTGTGTGTGTGTGTGTGTGTGTGTGTGTGTGTGTGTGTGTGTGTGTTTTCAGGACAGAGGACAAAGGCCACAAGGCTATATCTACCAGTATGGGGCTATGATTCCACTGAAGGAAAGCAAAAAACAAGCAAGCAAAATAGACACATAAAATGTTTCAGTAGATGATAAACAGTATGAAGAAGTAAAAGGAACCGAGGGGGAAAGAGGTAGAAAGCTAAGAGATAAGCATGGTATGGGTTTTAAATGGGTCTAGCATGGGCAGCAGGTGCCAGTGAGAGGCAAGTTGAGCTAATATTTGTGATCATCTTCTGTGCATGCTATGTCCTCTCAAAAACTTCCTCTCCACCATTTTGGAGCCCAAGTTTTAGGCAATATTCTCTACCGTGATTTCCGAACCCTCTCACACTGTTACTCCATCTCCTAAAATTCACAACTACTATAGTTTGTGTGCATTTAGCAACAAGTACTAATTTTCTTGCATATGGCATATCTTATCTGCCCTTTCTCTCAAAGCAGAGTCAGATCACCTGTAACTCACCAACAGGTTACTTGTTAACATATTACTTGTTAACATACTAACCTGTATAAAATGAATGAACTGGCCTCAAAATCATACTCAGAAAACAGAATCCCATTGTTTGTATTATTAATCATAAGCTTATTACTTTGTAAGTCCTACCTCAGCTTTGAGCTTCATTTAACCTGGCTGAGCAGATACTCATTGGGATTGTGGCCATTCGTAATTTATTGATCGTCCCTGGGTTAAGGCCACTGCATTCAGTGTTTGGAGAACATGCACACCTGCCCTGAGGGAAGAACTGAGGTTATGATTAGGGAAATAATACAGATTTTCACAGACACTACGAATGTTTGGGGCTGGAGATGCATCAGCAGGTTACTCGTGCAGTAATCAACTGGTTACTCCTGCAGAGCACTAGATGAGACTCTTAGCATGCACATGGCTGCCCACAGCATCTGTAACTCCAGTCCCACGGGCTCCAATGCCCTCTTCTGGTTTCAGCAGGCACTGTACGCATGTAGTGCAGGAACATACATGCAGACTAACCACCCATAGACACAAAATAAAGAGAAAGGCTAAAAAATTAGTGTCGTGTTAGATACAAAGACCTGGACGCCTCCCACATGACTTTTGGTGTGTGGCTCTACATAATCCTAACTAACAGTGCCTCCTTTCTTCCCCTGCCCAGGGCCCGGAAAGAACGGTACTTTGAATTCCCCTTGCTGGAACGGTACCTGGCATGCAAGCAGCGCTCCCATTTGCTAGTGGCCACCTACCTCCTGAGGAACTCACTCTTACTCATCTTCACCTCAGCTACTTACCTGTACCTTGGCCACTTCCACTTAGGTGTCTTCTTCCAAGAAGAATTCAGCTGCTCCATCAAGACAGGGCTGCTGCATAATGAGACCCATGTGCCAGAGCTGATCACATGCAGGCTGACCTCCCTGTCTGTTTTCCAGATCGTTAGTCTCTCCAGTGCAGCAATATACACCATACTTGTTCCAGTGATAATATTCAATCTCACGCGGCTATGCCAATGGGACAAACGACTCCTCTCTATCTATGAGATGCTCCCAGCTTTTGATCTCCTCAGCAGAAAGATGCTAGGGTGCCCTATCAATGACCTCAATGTGATCCTTCTTTTCCTCCGAGCTAACATCTCTGAGCTCATCTCTTTTAGCTGGCTGAGTGTCTTATGTGTGTTGAAGGATACAACCACCCAGAAACACAACATTGACACAGTAGTTGATTTTATGACCTTATTGGCTGGCTTAGAACCCTCAAAACCTAAACATCTCACCCAACATATGTGTGATGAACACCCATAGTTTTAAAAAAAGAGCCATGGAGAGATGCATTTTGTAGAGAGGACTCTCCTTCTTCTCAAGCTACACAAAGTAAAAGGCAATGACAATGATGATGACAATGACAACGACGACGACGATGATGATGATGATGCCCACTTAAAATTGTTAAGGCTGGATTCGGCTGAAATATTCTGTATACATAAGAAGATAAAAATGGGGAGGCCTGGTGGCACTCAGAGGAAGGATAGCAAGTTACCAAGAAGAGACTCGATAATCTTAGAGCATATATAGGGGGAGGAGGTCTCCCTCAATCACAGACATAGGGGAGGGGAGAAGGGGGGAAGTGGGAGGGAGGGAAGAATGGGAGGAAACAGGGGAAGGGCTAACAATCAAGATGTAATATGAACAAATTAATAAAAAAAATGGTAAAAAAAAAAAAAAGAAGATAAAAATCAATCAATGAATGAAGCCTGGAAGTGAGGAGTCAAAGAACTGAAAAATTAGGCCTAGAACACTGAGGACAGTAACACTGAATGAACGTATGGATGTGTAGACACTGAACACAGAACTGTAAAGGCCACAATATGCACTCACTTGACAAATCATGCTTGCCTCACCCCAATGACCAGGCAGAGCAATTTAGTAAGAGATTAATGAGGATATGAACCCCTGAAACACTTTGATTTGTCCTGCCCATCTTGCTTTATGTATATCTTCATGGCCTGCAGAGTGAGACAATAAATAATGATGGCTTTCCCTTGTATTCTGCTCTTGGCATGCAAGGACAGAGGCAAAGGCCATGAGTGCAGTCTTTAAGAGTCAGATAAACTTATTATTATATAAACTGAAGGGTTTTTTCCACAAGGGCTCAGATTATGGAATATGAACACTTTCACACATCTTAAAGAGTCTAGGTGTGTTCTTAATGATTCAAGGGATACACTTACCACACCTTCACTGACAGCCAACACTGAAGGCCAGTAGGTTAAAAGACTTGCTGCCAATCCTAATGACCTGAATTCAATGCCTGGGACCCAGATGGTGGAAGGAGAGAACCAACTCTCGAGATTAGTGCCTGATCTCCACATTAAAAAAAAAAAAAAAAGGTAAATAAATAAAGGTTAAATAAGATGAGCATAAAATTCATATTGAACCATTTCTGTACATTCTCCAGTTACTGTTCCATCCTTGCGCCTGTCAAAGCTTCACTCTGATTCCAAAGACTGTGCTCTACTCACAGTGCCCTGGTGTCTCTTAATAAATATTTTTAAGCAGCAAATTATGTATTTCTTGAGAGAACTTTTACACAAGACATTTAGACTCCTCTTCAGATAGGTAAGTAGAAAAGTCATGCTGTTTCTGACAAACTCATGTAAATTTACATAAAGCCAAGAGCTTATAGCTGCTCACTGGTGACATTAATAAAAAGATCTCACTGTTCACTAAGTACAGAAGCCCTGTCCTGATGTACACAGTGCTTCAGTCTCTCCTCTTGCCTCTGTGTCAGGGAAAAGATGGACATGAGTAGTGGAGCTGGGAGAAAGGAGTCCTAGAAGATAGCCCAGGCCCTGCTCTGACTTGTACAACTTAACAAGCTGCTTTAAAACTCTGTGCCCAGCTTTCGATTTTAAAGTTAACAGAATGGCTGTGCCATAGAATGACATCAGCTTTTTAACTGACAGTCCTGGGATGAGTCATGGCACTTTGAAAATCCTCAAAAAGAAATTAGATATGAAGGAACCAAAACAAACCAACAAACCACAGCTGTATCTTGGTAGCTGTGTCTCCTGCCTACCAGGATGTGCCTTGGCCATTAGACATCCTTGAAGCTACAATAAGTGGTTATTGTTTTTAAATTTACAAGTATTATCTGTAGGCACAGCTAGTAAGCAATCAAGACACAGACACTTGTTATATTTTAATATAGTCTTAGTTAACCTGGGGCAGGGCAGATATCAATCTTCTAAATTGTTTTTCATAGTGGGGCAGGCATAGGATCCCTGTTTCAATCCCATGCCATCTACTTTTAATAACTTTTATCAAGCTACCTTTCATCTATAATCTCAAATACTTGTTTATGTTTTTTATCTGGGCTGGACTCTCCATCCACGCCACGGGTCATATGCTTCTCCTCCAGCTAACCCATGGCGGCCTTCCTCTCCTAACAAGTGGTTCCTGCTATATCCAAAACCAAGATAGCAGGGCACTTGGCCCTACATGTACATGAGCAAAGGATCTCTGTCCTCAAAAGATCTCAGCTTCATTATAATAACATTTACATTGTGGTTCCGATAACATTGCCTCCCCTTCCTCCTTCACTTTCACCTTCTGTCACCAGTCCTCCAAACCAGCACTGTCATGGGAAGAATATCAAAAAAAAATAATAAAAAAGGAAATCTGACCCACCATGACTCTGGAGAAAAACAAGTCACTTTCCTCCACGAAGATGCTCATCACCTTTAATTTCTTTAAAATCCCCAACATAGAACCCTCTGGGCTACAGCTCACGCACACACTCCTGGCAGGCCACATCAACCTCTCTTTATAGTGCTTGCTTTGCATTGCTACCTAAACTCCTGCTTAAACTCTTGTCTAGTCTGCTGATGGAGATCAAAAGTTTAACATGAGGCAAGGCATAGTAGTGCATGACTTTAATCCCGGCACACTGGGAGACAGAGGCTGGCTGATCTCTGTGAGGTTGAGGCCAGCCTGGTCTACAGATGGAGTCCAGGACAGCCAGGGATCTGTTACACAGAGAAGCCCTGTCTTGAAAACCCAAACAAACAAAAGTTTAACATTAACAGGCTCAACCTCAGAGTAATGGGTTTGTTTTTTTTTTTTTCAAAGATTTGTTATGTATTTATCTAGGTGAGAGGTGTGCACATGTGAGTTCAAATCCCCATGTCAGAGCCCGTAGAGCTGGAATTACAGATGGTTGTGAGCCACAGGGTGTGGTTTCTGGAAACTGTTCGTGGATTCTCTGTTGATCGTTCATTCATTCATTCATTCATTCATTCATTCATTCATTCATTTTAAAGTGCTAGAAATCAAACCCAAGGCCTTTCACCTACTAGACGAGTGTTCTACGACTGAGGTAGACCCTAGTCAATGGTTTAAAAAAAAAAAATCTCCAAGCTGGGCATGGTTCCCTATGCCTGTAGCCCCAGTATTTGGGAGGTAGAAACAAAAGGATCTGGAATTCAGGGTCATCTTCTGCCAAATAGTTTGAAGTCAGTAAAGGCCCATTTTTTCAAAGCCAAAAGAATAAAATAATGCCTTCTTAATTCAGAAAATTTGCAAGAAAAGTGCCTTAATTGTGAAAGGGAAAGTCTCTAATGAAGAAGAAACAATAGACATGTTATGAACATTCCACTGAGGTCTATTGGCCAAAACAGAGGCTGGGATTTTCCTCCTCAGTAGACATAACACATGAGGAAGACACAATAATACAAATACAAATAAAATCAGATAGATCTCAAAGTCTATGAGAACAAAATACAGTTAGACAGCAAATCAGGCAATTAAAAAGCATTTTTTAAATTAAGAATATAGTCAAACCGAGCACAGAGGCAGACACTTCTAATCCCAGCACTCTGAGAGGCAGAAGCAGGTGGATCTCTGTGAGTTCGAGGCCAGCCTGTCAATAAAGAGAGTCCAGGACAGTCAGGGCTGTTGCACAGAGAGACCCTGTTTTTAGAAAACAAACACACGGGCTGGAGAGATGGCTCGGTGGTTAAGAGCACTGCCTGCTCTTCCAAAGGACCCGGGTTCAATTCCCAGCACCCACATGGCGGCTCACAACTATCTGTAACCCCAAGATCTGACACCCCCACACCAACGCACATAAACTAAAATTAAATAAAATATTTAAAAAACACACACACACACACACACACACACAAGACGAACAGCATCAATTTTGATTACTACAAATGATTTCAGGTTCCAAGATAAGATTCTAGAACATATTTTCAAAGACAATGTATTTTATAAGCTGTCATAGTACTGACAGCTTCCAAAACTAAATCTACAGGACTGCCTTAGGTACATTTGTGAAGTCAAATGACACCTTGGAGTTGCATCATTAAGACCCAAGCAAGTCAACAAAGGCAGCTTGTTACATGGGAAGTCATAGGAGGCAAGCTTTTTCTCAGTGTTCCACTTTGTCAAGATTGCAACTGTTTTTAGTTTTCCAAGATGAAATAGCTGGGTCCCTACTGAATTCTAAGTTATCTTTATTAGTACTAGATTTTTTTTTCTCTAGCAATTCAGAGAAAGTATTAATTATATGACATTCTTAACTTTCATATACAACCTTAAACGTCTAGATTTTGAGAATTTAACCATAATTATCTTTTGTATCAGTATACTAGTTTGGAAATCCCACCCATCTCATTACATATATTGTTTTGAGAGAGAGAGAGAGAAAAGAACTATGAACAAACCAGGCGTGGTAGCACACTCCTTTAATCCCAGCACTCGGGAGGCAGAGGCGGGCAGATCCCTCTGAGTTCCAGGCCCGCCTGGTCTAAAAAGTGAGTCCAGGACAGCCAGGGCTACACAGAGAAACCCTGCCTCGGAAAACCAAAAATAAATAAATAGATAAATGGTGTGTCTCTCGAAAAACCAATAAATAAATAAATGGCATGTTTCAGATAAATACATAAACAAATAAATAAATGGTACGTGTGCTTGAAACACTCTTGGTTTCACGCCAAAACCACTAAACGCCGACCTTGTTCCTACATTTTATTTAAACTGTTTGCTAATTAGATGCCAAGTTTTCGAACAATCGAGGTTTTTGTTTTCCAATCGCCGAAGTTCACTGCCCACCAAAGATCTGCGGGAGCAGCACAAGCGGAGAGCTGAGTTCCCGCACTAGTGTTCAAGCCTCCCAACGCCCAGGAAGGCCGGCTCAGGCAACTAGGGAGAGCAGACACGGAATCGCAGCCGCCTCAGGGCAGAGAAATCCACGGCGCCTGTGTAAGGGCTTTTTTTTTTTCCCCTCCCGCTGTTTTGAACTCTTAAAACCAGCTAGGACCGGTCCTTTCCGGCCTCAGCACCTCCTCGCAGGCCTGAGCCACACCCCTCCTCCGAGTCCACCGCTCGCCCAAGGTTCGTCCAGCGCTCGCCCACCGCTCCTCCGCCCGGAAGTTACACGTGGCCGTATTCTTGCGCAACTTCCGGTGGGGCTTCCTTTGGGAATCTACACGGAAGTGCGGGGGGAACGCCAGGTGATTCGGCCTCCGCCCAGTGCCTTAGGCGACCCGAGCTCCGGAGCCGGGGCCGGATCATGAGCCTGTTGGCCGGCGTGACTTCCGAGCCGCGCACCCCTCTGTCGAACATGGCCAGGATTAAAAGGTTCATGAAGAAGAACCAGAACGAGAAGTACCGGCTGAAGTACCTGCGGCTGCGCAGAGCGGCCAAGGCCACGGTGTTTGTGAGTCTGGCTTCAGCCGCCCCCTCCCTCGGGACTGTTGGCTCTTTCGGTTCCTGTCCCAGGCAGACAGCCCAGCGCCAGTTTCCTCGCGTATTAGTTCTGTACAGCCTTAGACGAGTTGTTTCTCTCCTTCTGTCTACTTCTCTGTAAATGACGACTTTGGAGTGCCCCGTCAGTGTGCTACGGTCCATTTGCGAGATGAATCAAGTGTTAAGTGTCTTTCGAGGCAAGAACAGGGAGGCTTCTAGGTGTTTCTGCCTTCCCCTCCACCCAGTGCTAGAAATGGAACGCACTGTGGAAGCAGGCCGCCACCCGCCATTAACTACCTTAACTGTCGGAACTTAGGATTTAGTGAACGACCTGTTTTACCGACCAGGACTTATTAGGGTCTAATGAGTCTGATAATAGTCTAATAACTAGACTATTCTTATTTTAACCAGTCACCTCAATGCTTGGAAATGGGTATTCGGTCCAAATGCCCTCACACATCTGAATCAGTAATTCGACTCCTTTTTCCCCCCTGCAGAATTTCCATTAGGCCTTTGTAGATGCATCAAGGAAAGTTTTGACATTAAATTTGTCGTTCCTAAAACATTCAACATTTGTGTGTTGGAGAAAAGAAGACTAACGCTACACCCTGTTTACTGTTATTTAGTGTCACCTCATTTTAGAGTTGCCTAATGCATAAAATAATGTTATTTAAGGATGTTGGTTTAAGTACACAAAGATCTTACAAGGCCAATGGATGTTTTGAACATTGTATTTGAGGTTCCACCTGTGAAACATCCAAATGGGCATTTCCTTCAGAATTGGTTTTAAGATAGACTCAGTTGTCCGTCAAGAATGGTGATACTTGGGTATATACAAATGATTAAGATTTATTTATTACATATACAGTGTTCTGCCTGCATGTAGGCCTGCACACCAGAAGAGGGCGTCAGATCACATTGTAGATGGTTGTGAGCCGCCGTGTGGTTGCTGGGAATTGAACTCAGGACCTCTGGCAGAGCAGTCAGTGCTCTTAACCTCTGAGCCGCCTCTCCACCTCAGACCTTAGAATTAAGTAGTAGAAAACAGAAAAGAATTTTGTAGCGGTATTCATTAAGTCCGAGTAGTAGTATATCCTTTTCTCTGTCAAAGGTTACATTTACTGCAGTGACCACATTCCTTGATTTGTTCCAAGTACGCAAATCCTCTTGTATCATAGTTACGAGGGCCTGTATTCATCCAGAGGTGTCCCTTCATTGCGTCGGAAATTACGTAATGACTCTGCTTGTAGTGGAACCCAACATTTTCCCCTAATTACTATTAATGTCATGCATGCCACAGAGCACATGTTGGAGGTTAGCCGATGGCTGCCAGGAGTCATTTCTCTCCTTCCACCGTGGGTTCTGGGGATGAAATTCACGTTGTCATGCGTGCAGAGCGGGCCCTTTCCCTGCTGAGCTCTCTCTATAGAGCCAGCCCTGTACAGCTGTATCAGTAGCTTGCCTGCAGTGTAGAACAGCGCTTCCTTTTTAGCCTTAAACACAGAGAGTTTTTTAGTTTGAGATACAGATCTTGCTCCCAGAAAATAGCTTCGATTTTTAAAATTCATTTTATGTGATTATTGAGGTTTTATTTTTCTCTCTTAAAGGAAAATGCTTCTATTTGTGACGAAATTGCTCGTCTTGAGGAAAAATTTCTTAAAGCAAGAGAAGAAAGAAGGTAAGCTAGCTTCATTTTTGCTGTTGCTATTATTTATTGGTGGGTGTGAGTTGATATTATTATTATTATTATTACGGAGATTGATATCTCTTCTATGGATTCTTGCACATTGCATGGTCCCTTGACCACTTGAGGAACTCCGAACCTGTGTGCTGTTTCCTATCCAAATGTTGGACTCTAAAAGCAAGCTCGTTCTTCTCACCTGTCTGACAAAGCCCTCTTCCTACATGTAATAAGTAATCTCACTGTAACTTCCCAGTGATAAAAACCAAGAGATAGAAAAACAGTTTCTCACTGTACAGATACTCAGTCTGTTCTTCCTATGCAAACTGCAGTCGGTATGTGCTTACCTCTAATTCGTGTGAGTGTCCTTCAGACGCCTCAGGCCTTCCACCCTCAGTGTAGAAGATCCCTGCAGGTGTGAGAGAAGCTCCAGCTGTTCCTTGATTCTTCAAGTATTGATTAGCCTCCGGGGCTTCCTTGGCTCCAGGCTCCAATAAGAACCTTTTTGTTTGAGTGTGATCATCTTGGTATATAAATCTGTACTCCCTGGTGCTTAAGTAAAATATTGAACTGAGGGGGAAAAGCAGAACTTGATGCCTCTCCTCCTGTTCCTGTCCCACCTCAGATACTTGCTGAAGAAGGTGCTCCAGCTTCACGCTCTGACTGAAGGGGACCCGCAGCCCGCAGCTCCTTCCCATGCCTCCAGTTTGCCCCTGGCTTACGGTGCAGCCAGCTCTGTGGGAACTAGCCAGGGCGCCGGGCCCAGCACTGGGGCCGAGGAGCCATTTGGGAAGAAATCCAAAAAGGAGAAGAAAGAAAAGGGCAAAGAGAACAGCAAACTGGAAGGTATTTTCAGAAGCTAGTGTAGCAGTTGCCTCGGTGGCTCTACTAATAACAAAGACCTGGTAGAACTAACTGGCTGGCACAGTGGCCATGTGTTTCAGAGCATTCCCTAAAGTCCTGTGAGAAGCAAGTGTCTTACTGGAGCCACCCGGGGAAGATTCTGGTTAGTCATGAGAAGCAGGCTGAGGCCTCCTCCCCTCGTCTTGTGCTCCTGCTGTCTGGACTTACTCACTGCAGTTTTTCCTAGAGGCAGAGAAATGGGCAGGGTGGCCTTTTGAACACACTGCTAGCTCAGAAATTCCTGGTTATGCAGTTGAAGAGAACTTAGAAGTATAAGATTTTTAGCATCATATTAAAATTGGTTACTGCTGGTAGGCAAGTTAGATACTTGGGCTTTGGGGGAAAGGCTCATATGGCTATTTCATGAATACAGATGGTCCCTCACCCACAGTGAGGGTGGTTCAGCTCAGTGGTTTTCTCGGTTTTACAGTGTTACAAAAGCAGTATAAATTGGATCTTCAATTGTGATCTTTTTGTAGGATAGTGATATGTAGTGTGATACTCTCAGCTAATGGCGTTAAGCCACAGCGCTTAGCAGACTCGTGAAGATGTGACACTCCACAGTGTACTGTGTTGCCATGATGTTTGTAAAGTTAGGTGTGTTACATGCATTAGCGTACAGTATTTTCAACTTACAATGCGCTTGATGATAAAGAGCGTCTGTATAAACCAAAGTTGCCTTTCTGCCTTTACCATATGCGTGTAAATTTCCCCTCCGCTTGGCACTGCAAGGGACCTAAATAAAGTAGATAACTCGCGATTTGTGTTTCAGTACTGAAGAAAACATCCAAGAAAAAGAAAATGGAGGGAGGTGCTCGCAAGCTGGTTCAGCCCATTGCCCTGGATCCTTCAGGACAGCCCGTGTTCCCCATCGGACTAGGGGGTCTCACAGTATATAGCCTGGGGGAGGTGAGTGAGACCAGCACATAGGCATGCGGATCAGAACCATGGGAGTGGGGGTGAGCCCTCCCTGTTCCCACTGGCAACACCCCCTTGCTGGTCCATACCAACCGCAGGAAATCTCTAGTCCCTACGAAACCAGGTCAGTTTTGTCTGCTCACAGCTCACTTTCTCTGTTTGTCACTCTGCTGCCCCAAAGGCCACCATAGTAAACTGGGTTTCTAAAGCCTTAAGTGACTTCAACTCAAGATTGGGGGATTTTTTAATAGATCATCACCAACCGACCTGGCTTCCATGATGAGAGTGCCATCTACCCTGTGGGCTACTGCAGTACCCGAGTGTATGCCAGCATGAAGTGCCCAGACCAGAAGTGTCTGTACACCTGTCAGATCAAGGACGGTGGTGTACAGCCTCAGGTACTCACTCCATTGTGATTAATATTTTCCTTTATTTGTTTTTTTCCCCCTTTCTGTTTTGAGAACCTCCTTTATCCTTGGCTTTTTACTTATTCTGACACAGTATAAGATACTCTGTAGTCACCATTTGTACAACACCAAGATGCAGAAAAACTGGCTAGCCCTGTCACCCCTGGACTTCAGGGTGTTTGATCTGGGATACAAATCTGTGTTTAATTCTCCAGATGATACCTTTTTCTTAAAGCCATATACTTCTACCACATATAATGTTACCAAGTGAGGCTTACGTTAAGTGCAAGTTCACACAGCAAAGATTAGTTGGTATATTGCTGCTTCACCTTAAGATACAAGGATCCGCAGGCAAAAACAGCAATTTCAGAGTTCCTGGTTCACTTTCTGATAAAGCTACCAACCAAGAAACCTGAGCTGGAAGCAAGGTAAGGCCCCTTGAGCAGAAGGAAGACATGAGCCTGCCCACCTGAAGATTGAGTCACTGTCAACATCTATAAGTACAGTGCATATCCAGTCAGGGTCTCAGTAAAAAAAAATAATGTTTTTAAATTAATATTCTTCAGTCACTAATCAAACAAGATTTTATTTGTGTTAATGTGATTTATGATAAAAATTCAGCTTGATTTTCCACCACCACCCTTCCCCCCCCCCGACATCAAGTAACTTTAGTTTCGTAATCCTCAGTGAAGAAAAACCAATACACAATGAAAATTGGTAAGGTGTCCTTTGGCCCAGAATATTTCTAGGTATTCTAGTGTTTGCCAGAGAAATAGAGGATGACATGGAACAATATATTTCATTTCTTTAAAGTATCATTTGTATTTGGACTTAGGGTTGTAGGCAGATAGAAAAGTGTGGGGCAAGTTCAGTGCTGACCAGTGGCCAAAAGTCAGCCAGGACGTAGAGTCAAGTCGCAGGGTTTCCGGTTTACTTGGACTTGGATTCTTAACATGATTGTGCCCCTCTCCTAGCATGTTGTACAGTAGCCGCAGCTCTAGAGACTGAGATATTATAGTAATCATATAACTCTATTTCTCCCCCTTGCAAATTGACCCGATTGTTCCTCCATCGTTCTCAGTTTGAAATTGTCCCTGAAGATGACCCGCAGAACACCATCGTCGGCTCTTCTGCAGATGCTTGTTACGAAGAACTGCTCAGGGCCATCAGCGCTACAACGTAAGTTGGCCACAGCTTGAGGACCCACTAAAAGGATCCCCGTTGGTACAGTTGAGACCGTTGCTCTCAGTGCCTGGAGATCTCTTGCTTTATAGAAACCTAGGCCATATCCTTCATACTCCTCAGCATCTAGCCACCGGGTCCATTAGGAAAGCCTAAGTGTAGTGTCTGCTCGTGCCACCATTCCGTTCCTAAGCCCCTCTCCACCTTCCCCTAAGCTCTCAAGTTAAAGCTCTCTCTCCCTCTCTCCTGTGTAGGGGGAAACTGCTGCCTAACCCACTTCCATGTGGTGCTGACTTCTTTGGATTTTCTCATCCAACCATCCATAACCTGATTCAGAGTTGTCCAGAAGCCCAAAACTGTGTCAAGTAAGTGTGAGAAAATCTGTTCCATTGGTAGGCACTCACTTGCCAGCTAACCAGCATCCTAAAATGGCAGTTACTGATTTGTTGGCGTACACATTTCAGTGTCAAAGGTGTGCTTGCTTCTTCACCAGTATGCCACAGCATTGACCCACTTAGCTATTGGACAGGTGTGCTGCATACCAGGTTGGTTGTTCCTTACCCAGAATACTTGACATGAGAAGTGATTCAGATGTGGTTTATTGGTTATGGGTTTTTAAATGCCTTTATATGGTAGCCAGGCATGGTGGTACACAACTTAATTCCCACACTCAGAAGGCAGAGGCAGGTGGATTTCTGAATTCAAGGCCAGTCTGTTCTTCAGATAGAGTTCCTGGAAATCCAGTTGTTTCCTGTACACGTTACACATAAACTCTGGACATTGTTTTTATGCGGTATTTTTAGCGTACTTCATTTTAACTGTGAGCATCCCATGAAGTGTGGAATTTCCCATCTATGGCATTTTACAGTTCCTCAGAATATTTTGGAGTATTTTGAATTTTCAAGTTCAGGCTGCCCAATTGGTGCCATTCTCTGTGTACTGTGGAATACTGTTTCCTGTCACCAGTGTTGCCTGCTCAAGTTTGCTTGAGCTATCTTTCGTTGCCAATGTTTTTTAGGTATATAGCAGGCAAGACCTAATGAAAAAACTAACTTGATCCCTTTGGTAGAAGGGTTATTATGTCTCAAAAAAACAAAAAAGAAAAAGGGTTATTATGGACTAACAGAATAATGCCCTTTGGTTCACAGTTACCAGTGGGTGAAATTTGATGCATGCAGACCCAGGAAGGGGCAGCTCTCCCAGGAATTACCAGAGAACGATGCAGCCATGAGCCTTGAAGCTTTTCAGACGCAGACATTTGATGATGACCATGATGACTCCATTCTGCCAGGTACCTTTTTAACTTTGCCTTTCTGGTTTGAAAACTGACCGTCGTTATACTACTGTATCCTCATTGCACATTGCTG
Source organism: Acomys minous (assembly GCF_964271855.1). Taxonomy (NCBI): domain Eukaryota; kingdom Metazoa; phylum Chordata; class Mammalia; order Rodentia; family Muridae; genus Acomys; species Acomys minous. The sequence continues at coordinate 98,559,252 of NC_140494.1, read as the reverse complement.
GGCAGGAAGTAGCATGCTTCACTGAGCTAGCCATAGAGAGTGTGAAGGAAGGACGATCTGAGGCCTACCTGGGGCTCCCACGTTACTCACAGAGCATGCCGGGAAACTTCAGTGTCTCTTCTGTAACTCTTAACTTAAGTGAGACTGACTGGGAACTGGGAGGGTTTGCCATGCCGGGAATGGTGGTGGCTTTGGCTGTACCTGTGTTGCTTAGGTTATTTCCCATAAATGGAAAGTGATCAATGGCTCAGGAATACTAAGGTCATACAGGGTTTGTGCTTATGACAAATCACCTTTTTTTTCTCATTTGTTACACTAAATACCTGTTTATTTTACCAACCAAGGGCAAAATAGGGTTGACTTTTACAAGTGTAAGGAATTAAGAGGCCATGTATTTGTCCCAGCAAAACAGTCGAGATTCCCAGGCAACGGTGCAATTGAATTGTTTTTTCCAGGATCCCTGGACCTACCTGAACTTCAGCATGAAGCCTTTGTGTCGTCTTACCAGCCTGAGTTCCTGACACATGAGCCCTTGGTAGACACTGACCTGCAGCACCTGAAGTCTCCATCCCAGTGTAGCCCAATTCAGGCTTCAGATTGAACAGGAATTTAAAACTTACTCTGTGGAAGAAGGCAGCTGCTGAGAAGCAGGGGGCACTAACATGTTTCATTGTGATGTTCCTGTGCTCACAGTGTACCCTGGGGTAAACTTCAGTTGCCTTTACTTTTAATAATAAATATCTCTTAACATTTCTGCTTATTTTATCTTCTTGTAGTCAGGATATGATCATTTTTGCTTAGCTCTCCCTGAAGTGAACTTAAATCTTGATAAAAGCACTGAGTCTGCTTGGGCTGCTGTACAAAATACCATAAACTAGGTGATTTATAAACAACAAACTTATTTCTCATCGTTTGGAAGCCTGGAAGTCAAAGTTTAAGGTATCTGGTGATACCTTGCCCCTGGCTCTTAGATAGCTGTCTTGCTATCACTGCATGGTGGAAGGGAGTTCTCAGGTTTTTAATAAGGGGTCTAATTCTATGTGGAGCCATTTTGACCTACTCTCTTCCCTAAGGCTATAACTCTAACATCATGGAGGGATTAGGATTAACAAATTGCTGATTTGTGAAGTAAACAGATGCTGAAAACTCAATACATTTGCCTCTGCTCCTAATTAGAATATGGGTCACCAGTCCCTGCAACACAGGCCCCAGTATCCATAGAACAAGTTCTGATTATTCCCAAGCTGGGACTTCATACATTTATTAATTTTATCTTTGTGTGTGTGTCAAAATTTGCACCTTGTCTGAGGGTTTACAGTCTTCCCTACTCAGTTCCTTATTAAAGAATGCACTTTAACCCAGTGTTAACACAAGTTCAGGTGTGACATAGTTGAGGATTGGTTCCCTTCCCCCAATATAAAGTCATTGTCATTTCACTTTGACCAAATTCTACACACCTGGACTTCTTGGGCCCTACATAGAGCAGTCGGGCCGGGGTGCTTTCTGTACCACCCACTTCTGCATCAACACCACACTAGCTGTTGACAGCTCCATTCTACCAGCCTGGAGGAGGAAAGAGTACAAGAAGAATGGTACTCCAGAACAGCCATGGTTTGTGTGGAGTTACTACAGCATGCTCCTTCTACCATATAAAAAACACCAGCCTGTTGGATCACAACCTGAATAAAAGACAAACTAAAAGCTTCGTTTTAAGTCAGCCATGATGTACACCTTTAATCCAAGCAATGGAAAGGCAGGCAGATCTGTGAGTTCAAAGCCAGCCATAACTAGAAGTGAGACCCTATCACAAAAGACCTTTTTACAATCAGTAGATTATCACAGGCCCACAACTTTTGAACTACAAACCTTCATTCACTAACTGCATAAATTTCAAGAGTTGCTCTGGGTATATAGTGGCACACATACTTAATTCTAGTACTTTAGAGGTAGGGGAAGGTAGATCTCTGTGAGTTCAAGACCAGACTGGTCTACATAGTGAGTTCTAGGGCAGCCAGGGCTATATAGTCACACACACACACAAAAAAATTAAACAAAAACTAGTTCATACCCCACCAAAGTTACATCAGACAGAAAGGTTGGTTTTAACTGTAGTATGTATGTATATGCTATAAGGAACACAGTACAAGCCAGGGCAAAGTACAACTCAGCAGTGTTTCTCCTTCAGTGATGATTTGAAGCTGGTTTTTACTTACACTTTCTAGTCAGTGATTAATTTTAAAACAGCTAAAAATTTTCTCCATTTGGAGAAATAACACAATTCCCACAACTGTTCATCCACTAAAAATTTGATTCAAAGATGACTTCATTACTGCATGTGTTACTTCAAGCAAAGTTGGGTACTGTAAGTTCTATTAGGTGTTAGAGGGCCTTTTTTGTGGTTCTTGGCTGCATTCAGCAGCCTCCACATCAGAACAATCCAGGCATGTCCCAGTGCCAGCCTGACTCCATCTTAAGGATGGAAGCCATCTTGTTACAAGGTCAGAATAAGTTCACTTCAGTTTGCTGCAAAATTCAAGCTTAAGCATGCTTTGACCTATTTCTAGAATTTGACATCTCCACCCTATGGAATTTGACTCACACCTTAAATGTACCCAGATAAAACATTCTGCCCAAAAATTTTGAAGTATTCAACTAAGTTCTTACACAACCAGAATTCCTCTGGAAATCCACCTGGAAAACTCCCTATTAGAGGGTTTTGGGGTTTGCTGTTTCGGGGGTGGGGGGGAGGACTTTTTTTGAACTACAGAAACCCCACCTTCTCCTGTGTCCCATGCTATTTTCTCAAACCCCACTTTAGGGAGCTAGCCCTGTCTGACAGAAAATAAAGCTTGTATAATTTGACCAGAGTTTGGTAATGGCCCTTACTCACCTTCAGGGAGATTAGCACCGGGTGTGGCACAGGGACAGGCAGGTGGATTTTACTTTTTCCTGGGAACTGGCGGTCACTAGGCTTATGTTCTCATGGGGCCAGATGCAGAGAGGGCAAAGGAGTTAAATGCAGGCTAGAAATCCTCAGAAGTCAAAGGCCTATGCAGAATGTATAGTTTGTTTTGTCTTTGTTTTTAACAAAATAAACTACTGACACATCTTTCTTGCTTCTTCTAATGGCACTGGAGCTGGGAAGAAGGATGAGAAATGCTCAGTGCCTCAGCTCCCACTTCTCACATCAAAGAACAAAACAGCGCGGGTGACACTGCACTCCTTCCCCGTGCTTCAAGGGCACATTGTAAGGCTGTCCCTTAACAATGTGACTGGATATATAGACACATCACTGATTATAATACTCTTATTTTTTATTTCTTTTGCCGGGGTGGGGGTGGATGGGGGGCCCTGGAACTCACTAGGTAGACCAGCTCATCTCTCCCTCCCGGAGTGCTGGGAATAAAGACATGGGCCACCATGCAGGGCTAATTTCCAGTTTCTAATAGATGTTCTTTTCAGAGCTGCCAGCTTGCTTTAATCAAATGGTAAATTACGTCATTACCCTTGCTTCACCTGCAAAGTTGTTCGATAAGCTTATCTTGTAACTTTCAGCCTAACTTCTTTCTTCAGTGAGAATTAGCCGCCTTTAACCTTCTCCCTCTCGGGGACCCGAGACGTATTTAAGGGCCTATTTGCCCCAAGTACATCTACTTCCATGTGTCCTGAGATTTCCCCCACCCTTTGCCTGAATACCTGCCTCTCTCTATTCCATAAGGCTAGTCCTTAGCATCTGCCAATACACTGAAACAGAACTGATGTGTCTCAAAGATTCGCTTTAGAATAAGGATTGGGCTGAAAACAGTTATTTGGGGGGAGCTTGGTGAGGATAGAGATACGGGGTTTGTCTAAGGAGACCTGAAAGATTTGTCACAGGGTAGTGAGACTTGATGAAGGAAAGATTTCAGCTCCATGGAAGGAAACACAGGCAAACTGCCATAACCGTTTTCAGGAGGTTGTAAAGAACAAGCAAAGCACCAGCCTCCAAGGCCTTTAAAGTCTCTTGCAGGCCTGAAAGCCCACAGTTGTGGGTGAAGGGGCAGTAATACCAAGGAAGTGAATGCTAGTAAGACCCAGTGTTAGACCAGCACAAGACGTGGACTAACTAGGGGACAAATACGAGCATTTCAAAGTGTCTGCTAGGCAGTGCTCTTCTCAGAATACAGCTAGCATATGCTAGTTAGAAGCTAGTCAGTGAGGTGTCTATTAGTTGCCCTTAAAAGCAACAGCTGTCATCATTTTAAGTTCCTAAATACCCAAATCTAAAGGACTCGCCCTTGTATAAGAGAGCTGGTATTACTCCAGATGTCCTTAGATACTCCTGTCCTAAGTCTAGGGACTTGATGTGTAACAAGAGCAATAAAGGGAGGAGCTGGCAAGATACTGCTGGGGTGGTAAACAGAACACTGCTTATATTCACAGGGCCATGTGGTCCAGGCATAGCGAACAGCAGCAACCACAGTGCCAAGACAGACACTGATATCCAAGATCAGGGTCTGGGTGGAGAAAGTGTTCATGGGAGCCGGAAGCCATTTGCACTGATAGTCACTGCAACAGAAGATCTAATAAAAGAAAAACAGAAAATTAGAAGAATGTACCAAAAACTGAGAACTGTTCTTTCAGACATATTAGAAAGGAGGGACTATAAGGCCACTCTGAGCCAAAGACCAGTTTCCTACTGTAAATAGAACCTATACCAGATTGAGTGTGGTTGACAGTGCCACAAGTTAATAATAAATGCTCATATATCTTGGTGGTAGAGCACATCCCTAGCAAGTACAAGGCCCTAGGTTTGATCCCAGGACCAAAAAGGAATTTTAATGTTCAAGTGATTAAAGAATTCAAATCAACTAAATAAAATATTAACACTGAGGGAGACACGGAAGAATAGTCAAGCATTCAGAGACAGTGGTCTGCAGTGGTCCCTCCCTCCAGATGGCAAAGCCAGCAGGAATGTGAGTGACCTAAGGACCTGGCTGTGGCTCTCTAGAACTCCCAGAGGAGGGATGCAGTAAGGACAGGCACAAAGCAACCATGGCTACTCAAGCTTTCAGGTTAGAAAGCAATCCAGAGAAGACAAACCATCTGGGACCCAAAGGTTAAATTGTGTCATAACCTCAACCGTGGTCCAGGGCCAAGTAAAAGGCAGGCCACCAGTTAGCCATGGGCAGAGTGCAGTACACAGAGCCTGCTCAACAGTCGTAAATTCACCTGAAGACAGTGTGGAAAAAAGCCAAGGACAGACACTGCCCAGGCTTCTGAGGTGTGTGGGCTCCTCCACTCTAAATGTGAGGTTTGCCTGGTGCTATTATCTGATCTCCTCCTCTTTTTACACATTGTCTCCCAGCCCGGTGGCCTCAGGTTTTCCAAAGACACGCAGAATGATGTCTCTACTGTCAACTATAAAAGATTCTAATTAATCTCTTTAATAAGTGGCCCCAATGCCACAGTAGTGATCCTTGCTGGACAGTAGCAGAAAGCAGACTTTGCTACATTAATTCATACAAAGCTGGGAATCACCAAACTTAAGCTTTCCAAAGGAGACGCTAAACTCACTAAGAATTTCTGGGTTTAGTACAGTGCAACAAAAAAGACAACCAAGATTTAGGGGGTTATTTTAGAGCAATGATAGTTTAACGGGTAATGTACAAATAAGGCCATTGTTGGAGCAAAAGTGGCTGCCCTGAAAAAGGAAATAGAAAAGGACAATGGTTTCTTAGGGGATGATTTTCCCTTCCTTGGTTGCACTATCAAACTTGTGTACAAACTACTGATCAGTAATTGTGCATTTGTCCCCCTGAATAGGCTCACCCCCACCCCAGTCAACCAGCAGCTGTTTCATCAGCACATTGCAGTGCTGAGAAAGAGCCCCAGTGAGGAAAATTCACTGGTACCACAGAGATTAGCCCCTCTTCTCCCCTGCCTGCTATTCTCACCTCAAATGTCTTGTTATCTTGTCTTTGCACCTGGATTTCCTGGTCATACTTGAGGCTGAGCAGCCCCTTTTGAGCCAAGAGCTTTATCTTCTTAGGTAGTGGTCCTTGAAAGGTCAAATTTTTCTCACCATAAGCTACAGCTCGAGCCCCCAAGTGCAGTCGATAGGCCACGGTCTGCTTATCTCGAGGATGGATGCTACAGGGTAAAGAACAAGTAGAGGGTAGGGGGTTGTAACCGTGGGTTACAACAGAGCATTCAAAGCTCTCAAGTGAGGATAAAATAATCTTCAAAGATTTATTTATTTTTATTTTATGTGTATGAATGTTTTGCCTGAGCATATGTCTGTGCACCCACATGCACATGTGGCGCCCATGGAGGCTGGAAGAGGGTATCAGATCTTCTGGAAATAGAGTAACAGGTAGTTGTGAGCCACCAGGTTCTGGGAGTAAAATGGGCTCCTCTGGAAGAGTGGCAAGTGTTCCTAGCCAGTGAGGCATCTCTCCAGCCCCTAAAATCTATCTATCTATCTATCTATCTATCTATCTATCTATCTATCTTTCTTTCTTTCTTTCTTTTTTTAAGGAGGAAAGAGAAGAAAGACTTTTGGGGTATGGTGGCACACAAGCCAGTAATCACAGCACTTATAAAGCAGAGGCAGAAAGATCACAGCAAGTTCAAGACTAGTCTGGTCAACAGAGAGATCCTGTCTCAAAATGTTAAAGAAAAAAAGAAAGAAAGAAAGAAAGGAAGGAAAGAGAAATAGAAGAAGAAAGGATAAAGTTGTCTGAAATTGATGATCAATGGCTAGTGGCTTTAAGAACACTGGTTAAGTGATAACCAGAGATGTAGCTCTGGCTTTCAGTGGGTTTAGAACCTTACATACAGCAACAGAGGGCTAGAAGGAAAAAGGAGAGAGAGTATGAGAGGATGGATTGGAGTGCTGGTTGCAGCTTAGGCATACTGTGTATCAGTCATCTATGCTGGGATGTGCTGCAATAATCTAAGCCCGGGACAGCTAACATCTACTTCCTGCCACTAAAAGCCATCCTTCTTCTGAACAGATGGTCACCATTTTGGTCTGTCTGCCTTCTGTGTGTTCATTTAGTAAGTGTTATCAAGTTCTTTCTATAATGTAAAGGTAATGTATAAGGCTACACTTCATATTTGAAATCTTGTATCCTACAGCAATATTCATTGGAGCTGGGAAAAAAAAAAAAGGCCCAGCCTTCCCTGAATCCATCTTAGAATTTCATGGCCTTCTCTCACTAAAGGTGATTATATTCATGATTTAGTTTAGTGGTGTGATGTGAGCAATCAGAGATGCAGTCGTTAACTGATTGTGTGGTATCCTGGCTAGTTTTATGTTGTCATGACCCAAGCTTAAGTCATTTTAGAAGAGAGAACCAAAGGCTGGCCTGTGGGAAAGCCAGTGGTGAATTTTCTTGGTTGGTGATTGATGAGGGAGGGTCCAACCCATTGTGGGAGGTGCCACCCCTGGGCTAGGTATCCTGGATTCTATAAGAAAATAGGCTGAGAAAGCCACAGGGAGTGATGGTACTAAGGCTTGAACTCAGAGCTTAAGGCAAGTTAGAGAAGCACTCTGCCACTGAGCTACATCCCAGCTCTTAGGAGGCTTTTGCGCTGGATCTGTGAGCAAAGTCTCTATTGACCTGCTTTGCTAGAATATGAGTGTGACTAACTTTTGACTGCATCAAAGTGCTAAAAAGAAAAAGAAAAAAGGTAGTGCCCGAGAGGGTCTTGTTTGGTTGGTTGGTTAGTCAGCATTTCCCATGGGGCAGGGGGTGGCTTTGATTTGCACATCCAAGCATAATGATTGATACAAAGTACATCTAAGCTCTAGCCCACAGTCTAATCCACCCTGTTACAAGTGAACATCACAGTGAAAGGCTACAGGTAAGACCATTCACTGGTAAGGCAAAGCTGAAGAGGCAACCATACCTTCCAAAAGGTGAGTCCCTATCACAGAGATCCATAGCGACAGCCATGAAAGTATTGGGCATCTTCAGGTTGGGGACATAGCCAAAGTCTGCTGTTTGATGCCAGCGTATCTCAGGAAATCCATAATCTGATGAATTCATCAACACGTATGAAGACAGCTAAAAAAAAAAAGATGCTGTCATTTTCACTGCTTTGGCCCCTGGATGCTTCTTCTCACTGACACTTTGCTTCTGTTCCACTGTTTTGTCCAAACATTTATTCAAGTATTTTCTGAGAATTTCACATTGCTCAGGGTCTTTCCAAAGATGGATGACATAGTCTCTAACAGCCGCATGGCCTTCTACAATGTATTATGAGACTAATGCATCCTCCCACTCAATCCAGGTTGGCCCTATGCTTTGCTGATCAACAGAAGGCAGAAGAATTGTTATGCAGCCTCTGAGTCTTTTCCCAGAGGCCTTTGCTTGTGATGTCACCATCCTAAAATCATGCAGTGTCCATGAGAAAAAGCAATGTCCAGGTACTCTGCTGGAGAAACTGTAAAGAGAAAAGACCTTGGACAGCGTATAGAGACTGCAGAAGTATCAGCTGAGGGGCCAGGCATGGGAATGCTAGAACCTGTAATCAAATGATGGCCACACCAGCAAATCTCACTACAAACACACAGGGCATCTTAGCTAGCCTAGCCAGTGCATGGAATCCAAGAGGATACAATAATGATTTAAGCTACTTGTGTAGAATAATTTGCTTCACTGGGCCTTGTCTCGTTCTGCTTGTGTTTCTGTCATCGCCAACAGAGGAAGGCAGCTGGACTAGCCTACTGCTCCCTAGACGAGGACGAGAGCTGTTGCACCAGCTGGTTTTGTCTTAAGAAAAGCTAGCATCATCAGAGACAAAGGAGCCTCAGTTGAGGAAATGCCTCCATGAGACTGAGCCGTGAGGCATTTTTTTCAATTAGTGATCTTTAGTTAGGGCCCAGCTTATGGTGACTGGTGGTCCTGGGTTCCCATGGCTGGCAAAGCAGTAAGTAGTAAGCAGCAGCAGCACCACCACCACCAGCAACAGCAGCAGCACCACCACCACCGCCGCCACCGCACCCCACCCCACCCCACCCCCACCCATAGCCTCCAGGTTCCAGCCCTGATTGAGTTCCTTTCCTAACTTCCGATGATGGACTATAATCTGAAAGTGTAAGCCAAATAAACCGTTTCCTCCCCAACTTATTTTTTTGGGGGGGTGGGTGGAGGGATGGTGTATGGTGTTTCACTGCAGCAACCGAAGCCCTAACTAGGACAGCTGTGGAACAGATGTGTGCATCTAACAAGTCCAGCTCTGCTTCATCTGGAGCTGAGCCCTGATCAAGCCCCAGAGCTCTGACAGAGCCCAGCAGGGCCTAGACAAGATCACCTAAACCCCAGTGAAATTGAACTGTAGCATAAAGGTTATTCTGAGCCACCAAATCTGGAAGTGGTTTGTAACACAGTGGTGGCTAGCTCGGACAAGTACTTACAAAGCTATAAAGCTTTGTTGGATTGGGGGAATCTGAACATAACAAAATCCAGTTAATATGCAACCACATCATATAGCATGAATTGAAAGCTGAATTGGTGGTACAGCAATTTGAGTATACGTTTCAAATAGACAGTGATTACTACTGTACAAAGACATGGCCTCGTAATATATTTAAAAGTAAAAAAAAAAAAGAGATAGGCAAAGACCATATGAGAGGTTGTTCAAGGAGTCCTGCTTGGATAAAGAAGAATTGCTTCTTGAAGAAGCGATTCTTGAAGAAGAACTGCTGTTTTGAGAGAGTCCGCCTGGGTGAGGCTGTGATGGAAAGGCAAGGTTGGAAAGACAGCTGGCCAAGTGTGTGAACACAGTTGCTATTGGAATCAGTGACTGATGGGAGGCACTGAGGGTGTGGTGGCCACACAGTGCTGTGGCTCGACTGAGAACAAGAAACTGATCAGCCTTACAGTTCAATGTGTAGTGATGAAATTGCTGACATAGTAAAAGCAAGTTGAAAAGACAGCATGGTGACCAGACAGAGAAACTGACTGGTCAGGAAGCATTATGATGTTTGTTGCCTAGCTTAGAACTTGATTATCCACAAAAGTGCACATATTCAAGAACTGGTCCCCAGGCCGTGGTGCTGGAAGGAGGTGGAAGAATCTTTAAGAGATGGGGCCCAGGAGAAGGAATTTAGGTCTCTGGAAGTTGATTTCAAAGTAGATATAAAGAAGCCAGGCTTTCCCCCACTCTTCCTTCAGGTACTTTAAGTGAACAGGCTTCTCTGACACATGATCTCACAATGATGACAACAGGGCCAACCAGCCACAGGCTGGAATCTCTGACCAAAATAAGCCTTTCTTCCTTTTAAGTTGACTTGTATCAAGTACTCATTACGGTGATGCAAAGCTTAATATTTCTAAACACAGACAGACAAACAGACACATGGATGCACATAAGACAGACCTTTCCAAAGGGGTCATAATGGGAATGGGATGCTTAGAAATGAAACAAAGCAGCAGGACCAGGCAGCCCTGTCCATAGAGCCCAAGAGAAAGCGTTAGTGCAGAGTTTGGAATCAGTAACATTTGGAATATCTGCTTGGGATCTAGGGCAGCTCACCAAGGACAACTGTAATGTGTGGGAAATAGTGCTGTTCCAGAAAGAGCCTGTGAAGGGTCAAGAGCTGGTGTAGTATCGGTCAGTGTGCTCATTCACTCGCATAACAAAGGCTTACTTGACTCAGGCTCCAACCTCACCAAGAAGATAGAGTAAGAAACAAAACAAAAAAAACAAAAAAAAATGCAAATTTTTTACAAGAGTACATTCCAGAGGAGAGACATGACTAATGAACAAAATAAGATAAATGTGATAACTCACTTTATCACCAAGAAAATAATATATATATATATATAATATAGAAAGAGAGAGTTCCGAGGCTGAACAAAGACAGCAACATAAGAGAACAAGCTATGTGGCTATGGAAGTATGTTAGGAAGAATTCTAAGACGACACACACTGACCCATACCCTTATATGACATTACATCCTTTGTGGTGGGGACCTGTAGCTTGCTTCTAACCAATAGTCTATGGTAACAGGATGTCATTCCTATGAGTACATCCTGTCTCGTGGCAGAGAATGCAGTTTTAGATGTAATGTTGCTAACCAGTTGACTTCAAGATCACCAAAAGGGAGGGAATCTCGGTGAGCCTGACCAAACCGGGGGTGCCTTTCAGTGAAGATCTGGAGCTGCCCTTCAGGCATCTGATTGCCATAAATCCTACAACAGCTTCAAGGAAACCAATTTTGCCAACAATCATGGGAGCGTAGATAAGAACTCCAAGTCTCAGAAGAGACTCCAGCTCTGCCAGACACCATCACTGTAATCCCAAGCAGAGGATACAACTAAGCTATCTGTGCTCAGGCTCGCATCACACTCACAGGAATTGTGAGATAATAAATAAATATATGTTGGATAGTTTTAAGCTGCTATAGTATTATATAGGAATGGAAAATTAATAGAGAAAATATTTTGCATGCAGGAGAAAAAGAATTAAAATCAAAGTATGCTAGTGTACTTAAGGAAAACATCAGATAGTCAGTATGGCTCCAATGGAACAGGCAGAGAGCACTGGGAAGTAAGGTCAGGGAGAAACAGGAACAGAGCACAGTTGGCCTTGTTGGCATCAGTTGTAAGTCAATGGAGGACACACTAAAACCTTGACTTACACATTGAGAATATCCTAAAGAGGAAGAGTCAAGGTAGAAGCAAGAAGGAAGGCTTTGATAGGAGACAGTTAGTCAAGGGAGAGCCTTTGGCTAGTGAAGGAGCAGTCAGGATAACTGCGAAGTGCTTCAGACTCTACACAGTGAGCAACAGGACTAACTACACTTGCTGCTCAAAGCTGATATGCCCCTCACCCTACGAAGAACAGAGGCTCCTGAAAGACTCTTTACCTAGTCAAAGTACTGAGGACAAATGACTGTTGAATGCCTAGCCATAAATTTGATGCCTAGAATCCCTCCAAAGGTCAGAGAGCATTGTGAAAGAAAGGGAGAAAAGAACGTAAGAGTCAAAGGAAGGGTATACCTTTAGAGGACTGGACCACAACGTGGCTATTACACTGGAACTCACAACAGCTGCGATGACCTGCACAAGAGCTGTACAAGGTCAGGCTTGGCCACACTCCCCCAAGGAGGTATATGCAGTTAACAGTTGATGAGACAGGGAGTCCATGCTCCTGGAAACAAACCTTCACCCATGATTCCGCATTGGAACACAAACACATAGACACGCGCATGCACGCACAGACGCGTACACACACACATGCACATGCATGCACGCACACACACACACACACACACCATGAAAATAGAAGAGGTGATACCTAGAAAGAGGAAGATTAGCAGGAGTGAAAGACATCGACTACTCTCTCCCTGTCTCTCCCTTACAAACCATGATCTAACAATAAGTCAGACCAGTCTGGCCAGCATCCAAGTTGTCATTTAACTCTGTTTCAGAATGTCTGAGCCCATCCGAGAAGCTGCATTCTACACAGACTGTTCTACCCAGTCTTACTCATCACAGTGCCCAGAAAACCTGATACCATCCCTATACATATGGCCAGATGAAACTTTAAGGATGTTTTCTGCTTCGCGAGAGATGAGTGCAACATCAGGAAAACACGGAAATGTTGCAATAGTGACAAGCAAGAGCCTTGACTATGGCACAGACTTAAAGGAACATTTCAGCTCTCTTGTTAAGATTCTGCTATGCAAATATGTCTTAACATAGGAAATGGCAAACTGTGCTTCACACCAGAATCTCATAAAAACTAAAAAAATAAGTCTGAGGAGACAGCTCAGCCAATAAAGGGCTTGTATGGAAAGCTTGATCCACAGAACACACAATCCCATCACCGTGGAAGCAGAAACAGCGTTCTGGGCTGATGAGAGACTTGATCTCAAAAAATGACGGACAGTGTCTGAGGAACCATACCCAAGCTTGCCCTCTGGCCCTCCATATACAAGTGAATGCAAGCCCACGCAAATGGAACCATATTCATCAGCCAGCCACTAGAAACAGCCTAAAGCTCAACACGCTGACCTGCTACAACCAGCCCTCCAGTTAAAGGACTTCCCTCAAAATGGCAGTTGGCCGAGAAGTCCCTCAACTGTCCAGTTTCACTGATGGCACTACTGCTCATTGGCCACGTGGGGGCACCAGCATACTCCACACCCAAATGAAATGCTTGTGGTTCTTTTCTCCCGCAAAGTGTGGTTTAATCTCCTGTGGTGCTTCTTACAAATACAGAGGCTAATGAAGACATGTAACTGCCAAACAAAAAACCCACAAAACTGGTCACATCCAAAAGATGTTAGAGATAATGGGGGAGTTTTCGATCTGTTCCTCTAAGGTCCCTTCTAAAACCCCAGCCTCCGGACCTTCCTTCTCTAGAGCTCCCAGCCACCTCTCTACCAGTAACTCTTGAGCACCCCACCAGCCCTGGTCTCTTCCCAGGGATCCAGTCCTAGATGGTGCTCTCACTGTTGCATTACTTCAAACAGCACCCATCAGCTTTCCTTAACCAGACAGCCATCCCTTCAGGTATCCTGACTGCTTGCACCAGTAATAGATACTAACATCCAACATGTTCTCACACAGAGTAACTCATGTGATGCTTAAGATAAGAAAGATGTTTGTTCAAAACCACACAGCTCAAGGGATTGGAATCCCAGACCCAGGCCCTGAGTCACGATATTACCTGTCACATTGGGTATTTCCCTTTACATTCACAGGCTTATAATATAAGTACACAGGGCAATACAACAAGCAACAAGCATGTTTTTGTTGGTGATAAAGTTAAGGCTAAAGGGCCTCTACAAACTGTCACACTTAAGAGAAAAGACCAAATGCCATGTTTCTAAGTATCTGGGGCATATTTTTATTTGAATTATATAGTCACCTTCAAACAACCAGTACACAGGCTAAGAGAGGGTGAGAGGGAGGGAGAAAGGAAGAGAGGGAGGGAGGGAAGGAGAGAGAGAAAACACTAATTCAGAAATGAATATAAATATAAAAAATAAAATAATCACTAAGTCATATTAGGTGAAAGAAAGTCAATAAAAATCCTGTCTCAAAAATAGGGCATGGTGGCTGGGGAGATGGCTCACTGGGTAAAGCTTATGCCGCAAAAGCATGAAGGCCTGAGTTCAGATCCACAGAACCCACACAGAGTCAGGCTGAGTAGCACACATCTGTGGTGCAAGCATTTCTGCAACAAGATGGGAAGCAGAGACAGAAAGGTCTCCCAGAAACTTGTGGGCCCGCTTGCCTGGGGTTCCCAGTGGCAAGCAATGAGACCCTGTCTTAAACAAGGTGGCAGGGGAGGGTTGGTGCTTATCCTGCATCTGCTATACGCACACTGTGGTTTACACATAAGCACACAGCACACATACACAATAGGCTCTTTAAGGAGGAGGATGGTTTAAAAAACGAGGCACAACAGACAGAAGGGTAATGAGAAGAAAGTATCTATAAGGGTCACAGGATGACATGTAAACCATGAAGGTTGTGCCTTCTTTTCCTAATACCTTAATTGTGTGATTTCCTATTCCAAAAAAGCCAGAACTACCATTCCACTAAAAAGTCTAGGCTTTAGATAGGTAGGTCATGAATATAATTTCGAACTTAGCCTTTGCGTTTATTCCTTTTATCTAAGGGTGAAAGTGGAATCCTTCTCACTAGCTCCCTCTAACCAAAAGCACAGCTTCCTCCCTCGACAGTGTTCTTTCATTCTGTGTTATAGGCCGTCATTTAATGAGTGCCCACCAACTACACACTAGAAATACAAGACTGACCCAAAAAAACAGAGCCACCAATACAACTTACATCTAGTCAAAATAAGAGCATTAAGAGATTTCGAAGCAATGCATTATCTGGGGAAAAAGCATCTAACCAAGATTCTGAATAGTCACAGATAATTTCCTAAGATCCAGGCAGACCTAACTAGTAAAGTAAAAGAAAGAAAGACTTTCAAACAAAAAGTTTGTATGATCCCTGAAAGAAAGAGAATATGGTAAATTCTAGAGGGTATTAAGGAATAATAGCAAGCCAAGAGGGCGGTGGGGAAGTTAGTGTGACTGGTTAGTCGGTCAGTTTGTGAGTAGGTCTAGCGATGCAGCAAAGCAAACCTCAGCCAGCTCAGCACGGAACAGTCCACATTCTTAAACACCGTTGTTAAGGGTACAAATTTATACAAATTCATTATTTTAACAAGAAACGATGATGTGGACAAAGCCTTTGCGGGTGTACCTTTTGACCCAGCAGTTTCATTCCTGGGAATTTACCTGACAGAATAATTAAGCTACAAGAAATCTGCTGCCAGGAAAATAATGTGCCACAGTTTGTAAAAGCAAAATAATGACAACCACTTAGTACCCATTTATTTATGTATGTTACAATGCATCCATACTTCAGAATACTCTGTAATCATGACAAATCATGTTGAAGAGTAATATTTATTGGCATGAAAAATGCTTACAATATAATATGAAGAGAAACAACAATTATGCATAAGCAACTCTGATCTTTTTTTTTTTTCATGAATTTTCAATAGTCTTAGCTTTATGGTGGAGGTAGTGGGATTTCTTTTTTTGTTTAGTTTTTGTTTGGGTGTTTGTTTTGACTTTTAAGTTTTTTCCAGTGAAACTAGAGTGCTTTTATAATAAGAAATGTTCACTGTTTCTTAACATTTTTGAAGATTTAATCATCTCTTCAGTAAGTTCATATGAATTAAGGGTTATATACAGCTTGGAGCTAGCACTCACTGTGAGGACAAAAGTGGGAATGCAAATTCCTGTACAGAGACTCACACTTAACTCACCCTCCACGCATCCCCATGAACTCTCTTCCTCTGAACACATACCTGGACAAATCCAAATGGGAAGAAATGCTCTGTCTGCCCCTGGGAGCCGTAGTGGAAGGTCTGGCGCCAGTCTGCAATGAGCGCAGGAAACATGCAGGCATACAGGTCCCTGTTATAATTTGCATTGGCCTCTCCTAAAAAAAAAATCACCAAAATTGGGAGAGGATTTTGGTGTGGATTTTTAAAATGTCATACAATCTTTTTCTTCCCCACTCATTCCCTGAAGTAGTGGCCTTCCATGCCCAGAGGCTGATGGTCAGAGGCATCAGCAAGGGTGATGCAAGTGGAAGCTTCAAAAGGGCCTCCGCTTCGTGCATGGCTCTCTCTAGATATTCCTGGAACTCTGCGACCGCAATGGAAATGAAATACAATAGGCTAAAGATCAGGCCACCTGAGAATGTCAGCACACTGTCCCCAGTCAATGGATATGAGAAACAGGACATCCTTGGTCCTGCAGCCACCACATAACTTAGCAGGTAACCAAGGACAAGTAAGAGTCTCTAGGTGAAACCAGCAGAAGCATCATAGATGGATGAGTGAACCACCCTGTTAACCCAGAGAAGAGAGGGCTAAATAAAATTACAAACTCACTGGGTTTTGAAGCTATTAACTCTTTGGGGGCACTTTGTTACACTGCAAAGCTGACTGACACAATGGAGAAAGAGCAAGCTCACCCTGGTACCACACCACTCCTTTCAAAGTCATGTTTTGTAGTGGATGGATCATGGCATTCCAGAGGACAGAATGGGCTACTGGTCCGGCCACAGAATCAACAGGAACAAACCTGAAATCAGCAAGATGAACAAGGTCACCAGATCACAAAACAGTCAGCCTACCCACGTTTACTCGGACAAACCTCAGATGAAAACAGCGCAGAGGCAATCCAGGCCACAGCATTTCACTTGAAAACATGGCAACAGGCTTGTCATTTTGCCTCCAGTTTCTTCTGAGGGAAAGTGCGTGTAAGTCCACAGTGGGCCATGCCAGTTTCCAGATAAGGCCATTAAAGCCAGAGGGAGGGCTGATCTACAGACAATAAATCAGCTAACTATTGCACACCAGACACTTGGACTAGCTTAAATGTGTTGCTTTGGGGAGTAATGCCGTAATTATTTTCCATATAGCTAAACCACTGTGTGCATGCTTAATCGTTTTTGCAAGATAAATTCCCAGCAATGACATTACTGAGTCAAAAAGAATTTATTTCAATTTTGGAGATGGTCCCAAAGTTCTCTGTGGAATACATATATGCACTTATCTTTGCAGTAGCTATAGATGAGAATTCCCACTTTTCCACACCATTCGTGTTTTCACTCCCACTCCTGGGAGATCTGAGGGACCTGGCTTTAAAACCCCCACTGCATGCTGGATAGGACTGTCCTTCCAATTCTACTAAAGGCCATTCTTTTTGTCCAAACTTAATGTCTCCGTCCCATCCACGCCCCCCTCCTCCTCCCAGAAGCCTTCCCAGAGCGAATGAGACAGTGTTCACAGAAGTGAGGGACATACCATTCCGTTCACCTCCATTTGAATACAGCATTGGTTTTTTTGTTTGTTTCTCTAACTAGTTCTTTCTCTCCCCCAAATTATCTTCCCATCCAGCTTTTCCCAAGTGGGCTTTCATACTTAGCTCACTAAGATATTTTTAGAGACATATGTATACATTCATTCTTCCTGGATGGCAATGTCTTTATTCTTGAGGAAAGACAGTACAATGGCTAGTAGGAGCCCAGGCATTGGAACCAGACTGGCCTACTTACTAGGCCTGTCCAGGAGCCACGTGCTGACTCTGTCTGGGACGCGGTGTCTAACTGTGGCACATTAGCAATATGCACACGTCAAGGAGGCCTTTTGAGAATGAGATGGATTAGTAGACAAGCCCCCTGCCTAGGAAGCTGGTAGCAAACTCAGCAACCACTGTTACTGACTTAAAGGACTGTAATCCCCTCTTAGCTTGTCCCTAGATGACTGCACCCCCGTGACAACACTTGTCCTGTGCATGAATAAACTCCATAGACTCAGGACAAACGTGGACACTCGGCACACACTTACCTCCTAAGAGGACGTTCAGACTCCTCACTCTCACGTTCATTCCTCACAAGCTGTCTCTCGGGCTGACGAACTCTTTCATTCCTTGTATTAGGAACTCCACAGGCTTTCAGTGATCTTTGAGACGCCCACACCTCAATGGGTGTCCCACCCCAAGTGGAGGAGACCAGCCCAATAGGATACTGCAGAGTATCGTACAGGTAACGGCCGAAGAGCCAGCACACTGCTGACATGTAAGTGAAATTTCCATGGCCCAGGTTTCCTGTGCAGAGAAATCATTACAGGGAAAGTCAGGAGAAAAGCGGAGGGAGGCAAACAGGGGCTGCTAGATAGTGTGGGCCAACCCTGAGCTCCTGCCTAGGACCCTCCCAAGTGGGGTAAGGACGCCCAGAAGAAAGTATGCCTTCCACAGCCCCCCTCAGGAGAATCATTTCCACAGGGGAAAAAAATACAGTGTTGGTGACGAGTTCTCTTGATTGTTCTTCAGCTTGGTTGGTTGTTTCAGTTGCTCAAAGTCCTTTTTCCCACAACGAGGAAATGAGGCTCTGAGCCTGGCATGAAGGCAAATGGAAAACAACTGTGTCGTCGCCTGAACATAAATAATTTACTTACATAATCAGGGGGCTAAAACTCTAGGCAGGTTTGGTGGCACCCTAGCCCCTGGATTCCTCGGAATCCAGGAATATTAGTCCTCCTCAGTAGGCAGGTGGTCCAAAACAAAACAAAACAAAACCGTAAGGTCCCTTTTCCACCCCCTCGTGTGCCTTTTCTCTTGTCGGCCTACTCATTTAAGGCAAGCAGCCAGAGAGAAGATGTAGGTTTTTCTGGATGACTTTATGACCAATTCCATAGCTAAAGAAATGGAAATATAGACACATAAGTGCTGAGAAACCCAGCAAAAAGGGAGACATGGCAGTCATTTCCAGTTTTGCTTTCACCAGGCTAATTGATTTCAACTGCTCTTATTGCTGGTCTCTGTGAGTTCCATACTAGAGGAAGCTGACAAGGGAAAGGAGGATGCAAATAGACACAGCCACAGGGCCAGTTCAAACCAGTACTTAGTAAAAACCTACTATACATGAGGCACTTGGTGAGTACTGTAAAGGACCCAAACCCAAAACGTGAGAGTGCAACGGGAGAAAATCACATCAATTTCAGATGAATTAGAATTGACTGAGCACTTACTATGTGTCCAGAACTACACAATGGCTGAGGTACAACAATGAGAGAGACATAAAGAATCCCTCCTCATAAATTCTAAAGCTTTCTGAATAAGTCAAGTGAGGACCTAAATAACATAAATGGCAAAATACAGTGTCTTAAGATATACAGGCAAGTTTTAGCTGGAGTTAACAACAAAGAGAAAATATTAAATGAAATGAAGTTCATAAAAAGCCTCACTTAGACTGACTCCCTCCTGTCTCTGCACAACCCCATCAGAGCACTTCCTGTAATAAGGAGCATTCAGCGTTTCCTCTGCGGTTCTCTGAATGAGGCGGGCAGCCCCAGATTTAGCCATCAGATAGTTGAGCTATTCGGCAAAGATTAGGAGTCGTGACCTTGTTGGAGAAGGTGTCACTGTGAGTGGACTTAGAGGCTTCAACTCTCCTCTCCTCTCCTCTCCTCTCCTCTTCTCTCTCTTCTCTCTCTTCTCTCTCTTCTCTCTCTCTCTCTCTCTCTCTCTCTCTCTCTCTCTCTCTCTCTCTCTCTCTCTCTCCTACAAATCAGGATGTAGCTCTCACCTATGTTTCCCGTACCATGCCTGCCTGCCACCACACTCCCTGCCATGATGCTAATCAACTCATTCTCTAGAGCTGTAAGCTACCCCTCCCCCCCTTCCCACCCCCCCTGACTAAATGTCGTCTTCTATAAGTTGCCTTGGTCATGGTGTCTCACAGTAATAGAACAGTACTTCTCTTTCCACATAGTTTTAGTTGCCTGAAGGCAGGGACTTCCTCTGATTCATCTCTAATGTCTAGGATGTAATCAAAGCAAATGTGTTTGCTAGTGTTAAGAGGCCATGAGTAGCCGGTTAAAGGGGCCCTACTGACTAGTAATTAGAGGAGAAAGGTAGCTAAGAAGAAAAGAGGTTAGGAGGCCAGAGGAGAGACAAGGATTTGCTTATTTGTAAATGAGGTGTGTGTGTATGTGTACGTGTGCATGTGTATGTCGAGATGTGCAAGTATGTATGTGCACATATATGGAAGCCAGAGGTCAATGTCAGGTGTCTTCCTCAGTCACCATTGACCTCATTCATCCATTCATCCATTCATTCCTTTGAGATAGCCTCTCACTACGTCTAAAACTTATCTATTCAGCTAGGCTGGCTGGTCAGTGAGCACCAGAGATCACTTTGTCTCACCAGGGATGAAATTATAGACACAGCTGCCTTTGAAATGAGTGCTCGGGTTCCGAACTCAGGTCCTCATGCTTAGAGGGCGAGCACTTCCCTAAAGAGTGACCCGTGTTTGCCAGGTGGTGGTGGTGCATGCCTTGAATCCCTTTACTCGCAGCACTCAGGAGGCAGAGGCAGGTGGATCTCGGACTTCGAGGGCAGCCTAGTCTACAGCGCAAGTTCCAGGACAGCCAGAGCTGCACAGAAGAACCCTGTCTAGAAAAAAAACAAAACAGGGTGAAGCACAATGAGGCAGTGAGAAGAATGAAAACAAACGGCACTCCACAGAGTGTAAAGCGATGGAAAGCAAGGGAGGGTGTTCACTGTACTTGGCTTTGTGTTCTTTTGTGAAAACAAAGAGCAAGGCTAAAGTCTTAGAGCAGGAACTGTGAGTCGGCCGTACTTGTTATTGTGTCCTTGGACTCGTGCAGAGCCTGCTGTAGAGGAGGCAGAGACATGAAATAAAGACTCTGTGTTGAATGCAGGAGAAAGGGGAGAGTAAGACCCAAGGGATGAAAAAAAGGCACTGCAGGAAGCTGGAACATATCTGAACTCACTCGGAAAGGACATCAGTGAGTTGTCCTCAGACACAGGCATAGGGTGGAGGGAGACCAAGGGTTACCATGACAGAGGAAGACCCTGGCCTACCTCATGCTGAGCAGCATCAGTACTGTCCTAAAGTAAATGGAAGAGGCATTTCCTGAAGACAACTGGGGAAGATTCAGGGTGTATTCTTGAGAAGAGACATGTAACTGTGATCTGTGGGGGTCAGGGAGCCATATCTGGAGCAAGAGTGAGGTCGAGGTGTGTCCAAACCCCCAAAATCTCATCTTTAGGCCAACAGGAGTAGGATTGTTCCCTCCTTGCCCCTGGACCTGCATGTCCCAGTGCATGTGGCCTTACAGACCTCACCTCTGACACATCTGAAGCTGTCACATAGCCTGGGGGCCAGTTTATAGGTTAAACATTCTTTCTCCTTATAAGGTCA
Organism: Acomys minous; assembly: GCF_964271855.1. Classification (NCBI taxonomy): domain Eukaryota; kingdom Metazoa; phylum Chordata; class Mammalia; order Rodentia; family Muridae; genus Acomys; species Acomys minous. The sequence goes on along the minus strand of NC_140494.1, from coordinate 98,537,985 downwards.
TGTCCAACAAGCACCTGGAACAGGTCTTCCTGATGCAAATAAGACACTCCCAGCACCTTGGCCCTGGTTAATGATGTACACTTACCCCAACAGCCTCTACCCACTCCTCAAAGGTTTAAACAGCCTTTGTCGCTGCCCCCCCCCCAATTAAACCAGCTGTCTCCTGAGAAGGCTGTTTCTCATGCAATCACTGCCAATCCAGATTCTGCATTATACCTACCCACCCCAGCTAAGCTGCACTCCCAGTCCAGCCCAGGTACACCATGAGCCTGGATACCCAGAGGGGAGAAGCAGACATGGGGAGGCAGTGATCATCCAGAATGCAATGGAAGCCCAATAGGACTTATAAGGATAGCTCTGTAATAATAAGCAGAACCAAACTGGGAGGCCACAGGTTCTACTTAAGGCACTTAACCCACTCCCTAGAGATGTGGATGCTGAGGCACTCAGGTACCTGCAGTGGGCTTGGACCATGACAGGTCAACCTCAGGGAGGTCCTCCAGCTCTTCCATCGCCTGGGTGGGGGAGACAGAGAAGATGCGCACAGACTGGTAGGCAGCGGTGTCGGACAACTCCTTCGAGGCGTTGAAGACCTAGAGGAGAAATCAGAGTCAGTTAGCCTGATTGTTCATAAACCGGCTTGCACCTTCTCAGGAAACACATCTTCCAATCCACTGAGCTCCTTCTGACACGTGGATCTATGATGCTGAGAATCAAAGAAATCAATACTGAGCTGGACTGAAATGCCTACAACCATGTGTTTCTGTCCAACAGAGGCAATAAGGTGAATCACGGTCCAGAAGACAGCTTGCAAACGATGAAACCTGTGGTCGGCCACAGCAGGTCTGTAACTGGACAGGAAGCGCTGCATAGGGATGAGGCTAAAGAGCACTGTGAGCTACCTCATTATCTTTTCTCCCCTTGGTTCTGGGGACCAGGGCCAGGGATATGCCTGGTATACCTTTAACCACTAAGCTGTACCTCTGAGCCCATAGATTGCTTTAAGGTAAAACTAAAAGACTTGTTCCTCTCTTAACTGATATCTGATAACATAAAGTGTTAAAAATCAACTTCTTTTAACAATGGTGTTTAGGGAGTGTCTGAGGAGGCAACATAAAAAGACCGTCACTTAAGTAATCTATATACCATCCAGGAAATAGATTACAAACCAACATACCTGAGAAATGTGGCAGCTAGGCTATTCTCACCTCGGACCTGACGAGTAGTCATCAAGGAAAAGGTTGGTGACTGAGGTAATCTGAACAGGGGTGTCCAGGTGAAGGCTCCCTACAATCCCACAAAACTAAAAAAAGAAACTGTCTGTCCAAAGACACCACATTTTCCCAAAGCTCCTCACAAACCCTCACAACACAGTGGTCTGGGGTTATTCTGGGCAAGACCGTGTGCGCCATGCTGTGCAACTTACTCATTAGGCCTGTTAAGCCCCATTCCACTACAGGCTTAAGGAGCACTACAATTTCCTTTCATCTTGGTTTCTTCCATTGCTATTGGGTTATTGTGTTGGGTTATTGTTTTGTTGTTGTTGTTTTCTTTCTTTTAAAAAAGAATAGATGGGCAGTATCTTGATTTGCTTTTGTATCTGTGTATATGTTTTCTCGAGTTCCCTCTATCCTTCAGAGCTGTCCAGCTTCCGGCTTCCCTACACAAAGGACCAACAAGAGCATCAAGACGCCTAGTTACCATTTGCCTCAGGGAACAGGCTCTGCAGCTGAGTCCGGCTGCTACAGCACGGCACAGGAGGCAGGGATACTTTGCACTGGCCTCCAGCCACAGAGAGTGCAGCTGCTCTGCATTTCCTCCCACCCACCACAGAGAATACAGCTGGCCTTCCAGCCCACAGAGCAAGAGATGAGAAAGGATAACGCAGCCAGTGTGCCCCACAGTATTTCATAGAAATGTGCTGCTCCTAAAATTGCCTTTGACTTGACCACTGTGCTGGCTGTAGACATCCATTGGTATAACCAGATGCAAATAAAAATGTTCTTGGGTCCCTGTGGGAGCCACAGCCTGATGTGCCTCCTGGGTGGTAGCAACTCCAGCCAGTCAAGGTCTACATACTCAGGACAGAGATTACATGTAGTCAGGAAAATTCCACTGGAAATCCTGATCTGTCTTCAGGACCTTTCCTGGCAGGTTTAATGGGAAATAGGTGGTGAAGAAAAGCAAGCTGAAGTGCTCACAGTGTGCTCTGGCAGGGAAATTATTTTTCAGCATTAAGTACCTGTAAAGCCACCGCCTTTGAAATTCAGCTCTGCACTGAGCACGAAGCATCATGTGTTGCTTCCATGGAAACCGTGGATGAAGCTGCTTTCATTCTCTCCACCCACACTAGCTTCCGCACTGCCTGGGAAAGCAGGCAGCTCATAGAAATGAGACACCAGCTTGGGAAAGCAGGATGGGGGAACATGCTACTTGCCTTTCAGCCCCATTCCTAAGTCTGCCCAAGTACTGGCAGGGCAGGAGAGTCAGGGTGGCTGGCATTCTCCTGTATTGTTACCAGCACATCGAACTGGCTCCAAAACATTAGCTGGAAGGCTTCCATCTTTTCTCACATTGGCCAGAACTGAAAAGCTGGGTGTTAACAAAAATGGGGGTGGGGGTGGGGAGAATTCCTGCTGTACCTGATGACAATTACGTCTGGAATTGGTTCCCTTTCCCAATGCCACTGCCTTTTTGATGGAAGCATTTCCTCTGGGATATTGGCAGCAAATTTAGGAATAAAGAGATTTCAGGAAGATTTTCATTTAAATGACACTTGGTTTCCCTGCTGATGAAAGGGAAGCCTTGCTCCATCTGCTGAGATCAGATTTCATCTCATCAAACACCTCAGTGTAATTATTTCCCTACCAAGTATTTAAATGAGGATGTAAATGAATACCAAGGTATTTGAAGTCATTAGCGCTGCCTGGGCTGAGGGAGAGCACCGCTGTCTCCCAAGAGACTAGACCATTCCCCATCAAAGCAGCTGCTCACCAGTGTTCATTTTGTAACCTTTATACCACATTCTTGAATTAATGAAGACACGTCAAGAATCTATTTCCCTCAGAGGATCTTAGCATGGGGTCTGCAAGGGGGAACAAAATGCGCGCGCGTGTGTGTGTGTGTGTGTGTGTGAATGGAAATGTATGTACATGCCCACACATGTGATGGTCAGACATCTAGAAGTTCAGTAATTAACAGAAGAACTTGGAGATTTTGTACCTTGTTTCACCTTCTACTGTATCAGTTCTGATGCTGAGGTAATGACTGTAAGTACGCCATCCATCACGCTTCTTAGAGCCTGCTATTGGAATGTGGCGCCCATCCCTCTCTTCTGTATATCCATGTGTAAAATAAGAAAGAGGGGAGTGCCAAGTGATTGGAAAATTTGGGCTTCTCGTCTGATATTGGCCATCATTTCCTAAGCCTCACTAGAAATATCCAAGTCTTAAGACCTACCCTGAGGTGGCAGATGAACATTTAGACTTCTCTCCATTTATAAACATCTCACTTGGTGTTATAAATAACACTCAGCTTTAAAATTCCATTTTACCCTAACAACAAGATGGGCATACAATCTGCCATTTCCTTCTTTGAATGTGAAGAGGGGTAGGATATAGTGAGAATCTTACCTCCTCAAAAAGGCACAAGGAGGGAGGAAAGGGAAAAGAGACAGCTACTGTGTGTGCTTATGTGTGCTGGGCGTCTGTACAGGGAAAGGAGCAAACGCATAAAGTGGGGGAGGGTGATGCATTCTTCCTATCAAAAAATAAGGTTCTGCAAACTGTTAAAAGCCTGGAAAATGTGGCTTTTGGTACTATCAGCACCTAAAATGCTGCCTTGCAAACTAAGTGCCTTGGAGAGAGAGAGAGAGAGAGAGAGAGAGAGAGAGAGAGAGAGAGAGAGAGAAAGAGAGAGAGAGAACTAACACATATGTTTCAGATGGAATCTCTTTACTGTCCCCCTCCATCTCAGAGCTCTCAGCCCTGACTTAATTCAGAAGATATTCAAGAGAAAATTCCAGGCAGGAAGAATGTGTTTACGCTTAGCAATCAAGATCTGATTTAGCCTGACAGAAAATGGGATGGGATCCCTTGGCATAGTCTGCTATTGAGAAAGTTACTATATAGATACAAACAGATCTGGTCCATGCCGTTCTGTGAAAACACAGGAGTCCAATTAAAACATGGAGGAAAGCACTGCTTTCTCTAACGAGTTAACAGCAACACCACTTCTGTACTAAACCATGCTTCCTATCATAATAAAACCTCATAACTGTGTCCATTCAAACATGCCAACTAGGTCCAGGCCAAGTTCAGCTTAATAGGCATTTCAATCCAAAATATTTCCGTATATTTAAGACAGGAAGTAAGAGTTCACAGAATTAGAAAGATTTATATACAAAAATTTATATTTTTGAATTAGAAAACATGATGAAATATACATGTCAATCTTTTTAAGAGCACTATTTAATAATAGGTTTTCTTGAAGGGAATAATGCAACTACAAAGAATAAAAGCTTTAAAAACAAAACAAAAAAACATTAAAGCATATAAAAGCACTCTAGTTTATGTGCATTGATGTTTTGCCTGTATGTGTGTCTTTGGATCCCCCAGAACTGGACTTACAGACAGGTGTGAGCTGACACATGGTTGCTGGGAATGAACTGAGTCCTCTGGAAGAGCAGCCAGTGCTCTTAACCACTGAGCCATCTCTCCGGCCCATTTAGTTTATACTTTTATCAAAGAGAGAATTGAAAGGAAAGCATGGCTTGGTTGTACAGATTCCTAACCTCAAACTTAAATATTTCTCAAAAACAGAAAAATTCAGTCAAGAAAGGCGAGGAAAGATAAATCAGCTAAAACAAAAATCCCATTTAGAGGACAGAGCTAGGGATAGCTTCAGGGAGAAAACTGAGTAGATAAACACAATTAGTTCCAATCAGTAACTGCCAATGTAATTAGTAGCTTACCTCTTTAGGTTGTAAATCAAATTACTTAGTATGAAAGCGCTCAGACTAGATTTTGCACATGACAAGTACTTAGTAAACAGAAACAGCCTTCCCTCCCCCCCACCCCCACCCCCCACCTCCGTTCGTTGTCCTCCTCCTTTTCTGTCTCTTCCTCCTTTCCTGTCTCCCACTCCGCATTCATTCATTATCATCAACATTAACTGTCGGCTGAGACTCTCCATTACCTGTAACATGGTCATCTGCATGTTACTCTGCCCACTGCAAAGCCAGACATCTCCAAATAACACATCATGAACTCTCAGCGTAAAATTCATTGTCCCCAAAGTCTGCTGTGCCATCACTTCAAAAGGTCCCCCGGGCCTCATAGGATCCAGTACCACCGTCCAGGTGTTGGAGGGTGCTGCAACAACAACAGACTCCAAGGGATTAAGCAACCAACCACCTAAAATGAAGTTAAACACCAACCGCACCTCATCTGTGGCTATGCTCAGGCTCTGTGACAAAGTGTACTCAATGCTATAAAGAATGGCCAAATTCCAGACAAGACAGATAGAGCTACTGAGAACAGCACCCTTTTTATCCTTAATTTGTACCAATCCTTTCTTATTTTTAACTAAGGTATTTACAAGAAAGGTTAGTTACCCAGCTATAATCCTAAATAAGGAGAGACAAAAATACACAGATTAAAATTCAAATGCAGTTAAAGTAAATAAATAGAGTAGAAATCCTCATTCCACTACCCAACAGTCAATTACCCTAATCTAATCTAACCTTTCTGATTTACACAGCACCCCAAACTAACTTGCCATTGTCCAATCAAATGTGAGCACAGGCTAAGATCATTTCTAACCTGAATCTTCCCTTCACTAAACAGGATCACCCTTGCCATCCATCACTACCTCCTCCCATGTTAATACTTGCTAACAAGCATTAACACTGCCAGTCACACTCGGTTCTCCCATCAACAAACAGAAATTAACACATCAACAAATAGAGGGGAGCATATAAATTAATCTCTGTGAAAAAGGTATTTTAACTTGCCCAACTTATTATTTCAGCGTGATATACAGGACTTGAGGTTTTAGGACTGCACTAAGCTAGGAAAGACCCTATTTTAGAAAGTCATAGCTTGCTTCCTGGACACCACAGCCCCCTCTGCCGTTCTTCTCAGTCACCAGATCACTGCTGTCAACCTCATACTCAGAGATCTAAGGAAAATGTCTTCCAAATGGCAAAAGTATGCAAAAAAAGAACCAGAAAATATGAAAAAGGTAGAGTAGTGAAATAGGAACATAGACAAGGCAGAGAAAACAGCATCTGAACATAAAAATGTCTAACATGAACACACTTAGCGGTTGCCATCAGATCAATCTAAATCCAAAGGAAAAGAGAGGGGAAGCCAGGAAGCAGAGCAGTATGAAGTTACTGCCCTAACCTATGGGCAAAAATAACTAGAAATACCACCTAGTGCCTACCCCACACTGGGCACTGGCCAAGGTTCTTTCTTGCCAAGGACAACTAAGCTGAAGCAGGAAATGTCCAGATGTACACTGGGAAATTAGTAAAAAACTGAAGCCTTAAAGGGTGCTTGGAGTGCTGGAGGAAGTGTCTACATGGTTGGTCCTCTGAAGAGCTGAGGCAGCTGAGCTTGCTGCTCTGCCTCCAGGAGGTCAGCTAAGCCTGGGACCCTGGGCTCACTATGGTATTTCTCTGACCAATAGCCACGCATCAGCATAAAAAAAGCATAATTCAACCTAAACCAGAAAAAGCACTGTTTTGGAAACAGTGGGCAGCTAGTACAGATTGTGTGGCACAGGTGTGATGTGCTCCGTATGGCTCACACTTCTGAACAGGCAGACGTTCCAATCTGTCCTAATACAGGCTTGCCAAGGTCTTTCCAGGCTTCCTGCACTGACACACCTCTCTGAAGCTCTGTCCTGCCATCAACACTGCTCATGGGTGCTGATGAGATCAACTGCCAGAAAACTTTACACAGGACTATCTCTTAGCCTTCTGGTATCATCCAGTGTAGTGAGAGCTTATTAATTAGGCGTTTTCCCTTAGCTTTTTCAACACCCATGGCTGGTGACAAAAACTCCTCTCCCCAGCACTTCCAGCAAGTGGTAATGTCTATGGTGCTTTGAATAAGATTGGTCCCTACGGACTCAAGGATCAGAATGCTTCGGGAGAGACACTAGGAGGTGTGGCCTTGTTGGAGGAATTGTGTCACTGTGGGTGGGAATTTGGGAATTTCAATGGCCCAATGAGGCCTAGTGTCTGTCTGTCTGTCTGTCTGTCTGTCTGTCTCTCTCCCTCCCTCCCTCCCTCCCTCCCTCTCTCTCTCTCTCTCTCTCTCTCTCTCTCTCTCTCTCTCTCTCTCTCTCTGTCTCTCTCTCTCTTCCTTCTGCCTACCAGTCCAGATGTAGACCTCTCAGTCTCAGCTCCTTATGCAGCACCATGTCTACCTGTGTACCATCCCATCAGGACAATGGATTATACCTCTGATCCTGTAAGCCAGTCCCAATTATATGTTTTCTTTTATAAGAGTTGCCTAGTAAAACTGCTTATGAAAATTATATAAGCCATAGTATGTTGTGACAGGCACACCTTGGGGTGGGTTCTAAAGTTACAGCCTTGTATTGTCCTTTCCCCTCCAGAACAAATAGCATCTGCGACTTGCTTTCAACCAATAGTCCTACAACAGAGGAGAGGTGAAATGTCCCTCTTGAGATTTGGTTATATTATATGGGAAAAACAAGGAAAGTCCATGGCATCTCAGTCAGAATGGCTACCACGAAGAAAACAAATGACGGGCTGGAGGGAGTTTAATTGCCAACAACCACATTGTGGCTCATAACCATTTATCATGAGATCTGGTGCTCTCTTCTGGTGTGCAGGCATACATGAGGGCAAAACACTCTATACTAGATAGATAAATAGATAGATAGATAGATAATAAAAAAGAAAAAACAAATGACAACAAAAGCTAATAAGGATGTGGTGAAGGGGAACCTTTATTTACTACCAATGGGAATATAAACTAAGCATCTATGGTCATCCTGGTCTACAGAGCAAATTCCAAGACAGCCAGAGCGACACAGAGAAACCCTGTCTCCAAAAACAAAAAAAAAACAAAACAAAAAACAAAAAAAAAGAAAAATCAGTGTATCACAGAGATATCTCTTCATCTGTGTTTATTAAAGCAGTCTTCATAATAGCCAAGGTAAGAAATCAGCCTTGATACCCATCGATAGATGAAGAAGAAAATGTAAAAACTGTGTTATGTAATACATACAATGGGCAGCCGGGTGTGGTGGCGCATGCCTGTAATCCCAGCACTCGGGAGGCAGAGGCAGGTGGATCGCTGTGAGTTCAAGGCCAGCCTGGTCTACAAAGTGAGTCCAGGACAGCCAAGGCTACACAGAGAAACCCTGTCTCGAAAAACAAAACAAAACAAAACAAAACAAATACATACAATGGATTTTCATTCAGATATAAAAAGAATAAAGTTATGTCATTTATAAGAAAATGAAGAAAATTGGGAAGCATCATATTAAGCAAAATAAGCCAGTCAGTCGAGAAGAGCAATATCAAATTTCCTATTACAAATAATCTAGATTTATATAAATATATGTAATGTTATATATTAATTATATATATATATATTTATATGAGACATGAAATCAAAATGGACTATTTGTGAGGAGAAAGGGGACAGGCAGTAAGAGACAGAGGTAGAGGATGTGTAGGGCAGTGAATGTAAGCTAAATACAATGATTCATATGTATAAAATGTCAATATTAAACCTATTACTTCATATGCTTTCAAAAAGTAGGCTGGGCATATAGCTCAGTTGGTGGCGTACTTGCCTAGCATGCACAGAGTCCTAGGTTCAGCCCCCAGCACTGCATAAACTGGGTATGGCGTGGTTCATGCCTATGATCCCACCCGTTAGGAAATGGAGGTAAAAGGAGCAGAAGATCAATATAACTCCCAGCTACAAGAAACATTAGAGAGCAGACTAGGCAGAAAGTACAGGCAGCTCTGCAATTCTCCACCTTCAGTATACCTCACAAATCACAATGAGGGGCTCAGCTGGCACAGTGAGGGGCTCAGCTGGCAGGAGTGGATGCCGCTCTTGTAGGCGACCTGAGTTGGTTCCCAGCACCCACTCTTATACGTCTTTCTCCCTTCTACAGAGAGACCCTTTTATTCACTTTGAACCTTCATCCTCACAGCCGTACTTTCAGGTCAAGCCCCCATCACGTGCATCTGCATATCATAAGAGCCTGTTTACAGTTCTACCGACCCTATCTGGTGATTGCCAAACCCTGCTCATGTGCTTTTATGGCTTATAATCTACAGGCCAAGGAGGTAAATGCTTTAGCGGAGACAAACACGTCTCCGTACTGTCCCATCTCCTGTCATCCACCACCAGACACTTAGCCCAGTGTCCCAGACCAACCTACCTCCACAGCACTTCTCCAGCGTTACAAATGGACTCGTACCCCTGTGCCTATATCCAGGACGTTCCCTCTACTGAACTTGTGCCTCCTCTTTCAAGACAAGTCTTAAACTAAGTTCATTACCCTACTATCTTGCTAAGCTCACACACGGCCCTTCCTTATTGTGGCACATGATTCACATAACTATACGCAGTCTTTATTTTCCTGTTTCCTCCTTTACCCTTCAGGCTTCAGTAAGGGAGAGGCTACATCTGTTTTACCTAGCACAGTATCTGGCACACTATAGGTACTCAATACATATTTGAATAACTGAATAAATAAGAGTAGCAGCAGTAGTAACAATAATGGCCATTCAAGTTAATGTGCCAAGCACTGTTCCAACTACTTTATATGCATTTACATTTACTTTTCATAATGCTCCATTAAGAATTAGTAAGTACTACCTCCACTTTATATATAGAAAACAAACTGTCACAGAGATGTTTAATAATATGTACAAATTACATACCCAGAAATGACAATCAGAGAATCAGAACCCAGACAGTAAACTGTCAAAGTTCTTTTCCAGATCTCCAAATTTATTCTTTTTTAAAATGTCAAGACTTTAATAAGTGTGTGTGTGTGTGTGTGTGTGTGTGTGTGTGTGTGTGTTTATGTGCACCATGTACATGCAGGTGCCCAGAGTAACCAGAAGAGGGCATCAGATTCCCTGGAGCAGGAGTTGTACGGAGTTATGAGTTACCCAATGTAAGTGCTGGAAACTGAATCCAGGTCCTTGACAAGAGGATCATACATGCAAGAGAGCCATCCCTCTCCTCCAGACTGTGTGCCTCTCTTGCATGTATGGTTCAGGCCAACTATTATCTTCTGTAGCAAGTTTCCCATAGTAACCAGACTGAGGTAGATGCCTCTCTTCTGTATCTCTTGGAACTCCACAGATATTTTATGTGTTCATCCAACTACCACATAATTTGTTCTGTTCAATGAGCTCCTTGGCAAAAGGGACTTTGAGCCTTGTTATCACTTGTGGTATCTTCAGTGCCTGTCCACACAGTAAATACTCAAATAACTCTTACAGATGGATGAATGGGTGGATGGATGGATGGATGGATGGGTGGATGGATGGATGGGTGGGTGGATGGTGGATGGATGGATGGGTGGATGGAACTGGAGCCATAAATACTATTTTCAGATAATCCAGCAGGTGGCAGAAGAAGACAGTAACTGCACAGAGAATGGGCTGCCTTACCTTTCACACTGGTCACTTTCTTCATGATGGTTTCCTGACCTTGGCCCAAGGTCACTGTCACTGTAGCCCCAGGTGTACCAAAGCCCCAGATCACGGCCCCTGAAGGCTCCTTCTGCAGCACCATGTAATTGTCAATGTATGAAGCAAAGCGAAAACCAACACCTAAAAAGGTTAGCAAACACTCAGGAGATCATCATGAGGGAAATTCAGCATCAGGTGGAGCTGGCAAAACAGGAAGTAACATGCAGTCCCTGTACAGGAGAATACGAGTCCTCTCAAGCCTTTCAATCTTCCAAAACCAGGTCTTGTTGCTCCGAATTAAATAAGCCACATAACAAGAACAGTTTCCAACAATATGCAGCGCAGCTGAACATGGCCATTAAGGAAAACTTAGAACCCAGGGCAACAACTAATTACCTACCCCCCACCCCTCCCCTCCCCTTCACAGTTCGTGGTCAACCTCCGACACTTGCTCTAAAACTTGGCTCTAGAACTCAACTTTCCTGCCTCAAATCACTAAAATGAACGTTCCATGCACCTCACAGATGGTGTTTATAAGAAAAACAAACCATTTCCTTCCTTACCTCTCCATCGCTGTGCCCACTCCTAGAAGCTAGAAGGAAAGAGAAGAGCATCAACTGTCTCCAACACAGCTCCTCTACTGATGCATCCATCTTTATCTCCTTCCCATCCTATCAAGGCCAAACGCCCTCAAATCCTTTTCTCTTGGGGTTTGCTGTCGTTATTTATATTGCTGCTGTTCTTGTTTGGGGTTTTTCTTGGGGGGGGAGGGGAATTTTGATAACCAGTATACCACACTTATGACTGTGACAAGTCCTTGTTTCTGTTAAGCTCAGATAAATCAGGAGACAAAATTAAGATCATGGAGAGACAAAAGGTTAAAACCTCTGAGAGAAGGTCTTGTCACCATGTCACCAGCAAAAGAAAAGAGGAGGCATGTTTGCACATAGGATCCTGCGCTAAGAGTCACTGACAAGACTGAATAAGAATTTAACGAGATCATGTCTATTTTTAACTCGTAGCCTATATCGAAGTACTTTTTAAATAACGAGCATTGATCCAAATAATCCCAGTGAGCTCACAGAAATTTAACTAGGAAAATCATAGGACTTACATCCCAATTTGCCTCAGCAGGGGAGATTTTTTTTTTAATCATCCAAAGAAAATAATTTACAAATTTAAGGGGTTTTGGATTGGAGTTGGGGTTGGGGGAGTTGTTTTGTTTTGTTTTGCTTTCTAATAAAATGACAGGCAGGGAAGAGAATTAGAATTAACAAAGCTGACATTTTCCTCCCCGGAAGCTCAAAAAAAATGGCAGGCCCCTTAGGCTATACTTACAGGGCAGTAGAGCTAATGGGGTCCCCTCACAAGCGTGGTGGCCTATTAATACTGGTCTTTGAGTAACAGGCTAATCCTAAGGACCCTCAGCTCTCTTTCTCACTCAGCAGCTAGTCTGATCAGGAAGCCTACATGACAGTCAGAGATCATCCAGGAGGCTTAACAAGCTCAAGATGCCTGTACCATGAGCAAAATACTCTGGGACCACAACATCCCAGAATTGCATAAGCAGGTTGGCAGCCTACTGGGGAAACCGGGAGGCATGTGTGTGGGAAGGCCCTGTCTTGGGTAGATAGATACAGAACAAAAGCCGAAAAGCAAATGCATAAATAAGAGCTAAGTAGAGAAAGGACTGGAGCTAGAGGAACGGAGTGAAGAAAATGCTGCTTACGAACTGGAGTCCATAGGCTGGGGAACGCCTTTTCAAGCCAATCTCTGTTTGCCAACACACATTTATAGAACCTTTTTGTGAAGAGACTTGTGATGAGCAAAATAAATTTAGAGATGGGAATACTTTTAAATAGTTTTAGAGGTGGAAATATCTTTATAACAATAGTATAATCATGTTACTTACTGATCAAGAGACATAACCTAATTATATTACCCCTCAAGGGACTAGGACACAAATAGATTAAGCAATTTTTAAGACTAATTAGAACAGCCGTGAATTCAAGAAGTATCTCTTTATTGATCCCTATTGTATGCCAGGCACTACTTTACACATTGAGACTATAACAGTGGAAGGGAAAATAATATCAATAATAGATTTAAAAAAAATTCTTGCTGCCTGGGATCTTACAATCTCCTAGGAGCTTACTCATGTGACAGAGTGCTTAAGATACTGGAGACAGTAATAATGTCCTTGACTGGCCTCAAGAAGTAGTTTATGACAGAAATGGAATCCACGTCATCCAATTCCAAAAGCATCGTCATTTCCTTTTTGCTCCATTTACATTACGGTAGCAATGCAAAGAAAAATTATATGCCCTATCCTTATAAAGTTCATATTGTAAGCTGACTAGACAGTGAAGCATACCGAAGAAATGAACAGTAATGAGCAAAAAAAAGAAACACACACCTCAAACACCAGGCATATTCAAACATGGATTTTTTTTTTTAAGGTGTTGGATTTCTTCCCCCTTCATTTGGGATTTGATGTGGAAAACGATAATGAATGTTGTGGGGAAGAAGCCATCATTATAAGTAGACTAGCAAAAAAAAAAAATTTTTTTTTAGGATAGTGGTTACTGGTGATAGGAACCCAGCAGATGTACTAAGGAGGAGGAGTTCACTGGCAACCTCAATAAAAATCACATTGCTATAGTTCTCAAACTGGGTACTGAGTTTATAGATCCTTCCACTGCTAAATGTAACTTTATATTTCATTATAAGCCTGAGAAAAGGAGAGTGTTAAAGGAAAGGGGTAAGGATAGGCAAGGGGGAACTCAGGGAGATAAATCTGGAGCCTGAATGAGTGGTCACTGGCACGTGCTCATCAAGCTCATGTGATGTGAGCCAAAGGAAGTAAAAAACAGAACAAACCAACCAAACAAACAAACAAAGTGCAGTAGAGAGAAAAAGAGGTTTTAAAGGGGGTGGGCAGAAAGGAGGGCAAGTGACAAGGTGCAAGAAGGGTAGGAGGGGTTGAGGCTGTACCCAGGTAGAGTTCTGAACCCAAAGGGAAAGAGTGTGTGTTCACAGGTGGAGCCACAGAGGAGGGCTTGGGGCAGGGGTTGAGGAGGAAGATATGCAAGACAAGTCTTTTTCAGGGCTTCCTTTTGGAGACAAGGCTAAGGAAGTGATTGTGTCATATACCGGAAGGAATCTGACATAAGTGGTGTTTGGGGAAGCAAGTGCTTCTAAAGAGACTCCCCACCTGTGTGTGTGTGTGTGTGTGTGAGAGAGAGAGAGAGAGAGAGAGAGAGAGACAGACAGACAGACAGACAGACAGACAGACAGACAGACAGACAGACTAAGAAAACAGTTGCTCTGCTGTGTTTACCTTCTCCCCACCTCACCTCCTATGATAGGTCCCAAAGATCACGAGAGGGTTCAGAGTCCTAGCTTTGAAACTCCCTTGAGTGGAATACAATCATGACACCCCTTCGTTTGTTTCATTTGCTGTAGTGTAGGAAGCCCAAATTCACAGCATTCCAGCCAAGAGCTCTGCCACTGGGCTATATTCTTAACACCTCATATTTCATTCTTTGAGTCTTTGGGGTCCACTCTTGCAGTGATCCAAGGATGAAGGGAGGGGGTGAGTGGATCCAGCATTAACACTTTACTTTGAATGTCTAGATTTCTATCTTTTGGTATCTCCATGCTGAGTGTCAATGTCCGGCCCAGGTTAGTCAGAAGACCAGCTCAGCACTACAGACAACGTGAGTCAACTCCCCCCCCCCCCCCAGTGTGATGCGTCTTATCCCTCGCCTAATATCTCTAACATCTGCATCCAAAATCAGAGCTGAACCTTAAATTATTCTGAGCTAGTGAGGAGGTTGTATTCTTAGCCCTAATAACCACTTAAACTAGTAAAAATTTAATTCCCTCAAGACACCCATCCCGATAGAAGCCCTCCCTAAGGGCACCACTGAGGGGGCAGGTGCTGAAGTATTTTGGATGACTCAGTCACCTGTTTCCAAATATTATCTAACTAGCTTCGCCCCCTTCTCTCTGAGCTCTCCTAAAGGCTTCAGTCTGGGCACACTGGATCCTCCCCCCAACTGATAAATCGAAGTCTCCATCTGCCACCTATGCTGCAAGTGAGGGACCTTGGGTGGCAAAGGCAGCAGCAGCCAGGGCCCAGCAGTACCTTCATCCCAGGCCTAGATGGGAAAAGATCGGTTCTGACACAAAGTAGATCTTTAGAGAGGACGCAGGCCAAGATCCCCAGGGCCGTGACACCTCACCTGCACTTCTGCTGGCTCGCACGATTATGAGCAGCACTAACTCAAGGAGTGCCAGGGAAACCATACTTGAAGAAGTCCTGGTCAACACCCAGCATAGTCAGGAAGAGCCCTTAGGCTGGGGGGCGGGGACACGGGCGTGGTCTGTGCGTGATGGGCGGGGCCTTGGCTCTACTTTGAGAGCCTCACCCTCGGGCCTTCAGTACGCGAAACCATCCGCGGCGCGGCGGAAGGCGCGCCCCTCTCCTTCCGGGCCGCCGTAGTTTTTAAAAAAAAAAAAAACGGTAACCCAGCAACGAGATAAAACAACTGGAACCATCCGCACCAGCTTGAAGAGAAAGAAGAGGTGAGGCAGTTTACCCCACTCCCTCTCCAACGTGTAGGCTTCGTCTTTTTCCTTCGTGTGTCCTAGTAGCTCAGCATCTCCGACACTCCCGTAGCTCCGGGAGCAGATAGAGAGCCTGGGAAACCCTTTTTCGGAGAAGCTGGAATGTTAGGTGGTCGACGTCCCGCCCACGGTTAGACCTGCCTTCCCCCTCGACCGCCCGCGCTCCCCCGCCATGCCCAGGGGGTTTTACAACCCTCAAGATTCGATATCTAATCTCCTGTTTCCGCCCCCAAAGAAAGAAAGGGAAGACTCCACAGGTCAGGCGTCGTTAAACCTTGAGTCCTCCAGCCTAAACTCCCTCCCGGAGCCGCCCTTGTGATTCTCGGGTAACAAGCCCAACCCTGAAGCAGTCTTTACTCAGATACCCAATTCGCTGTTTGTCAAACACCGTTAAGTCAGCCCTTATATAACCAAACAGACGGCCGGACAAAAGCAGAAAACCAGACTCCTCGTACTTCAAAAGTTGGCTTCCAAAACCACGGCCTTCCGTTCTCAACCCCATCCTCAGAATCCAGAGGTGCTTGAAGACATTATAGGCCATGCTTCAGACGTGAGGGCTGGGGAGAAAAGTGAAACTTTATTCAACAAATTATAATAATTTCTAGAACCAAGACTAGTTTGCTGGTTTGCCTTTTGTTTGCTTTTTGGTTTTCTCAAGACAAAGTTTCTCCGAGTAGCCCCTGGCTGTCCTGGAACACACCCTATAGACCAGGCTGATCTTGAACTCAGAGAGATCCACCTGCCTCTGCCTCGCCAGTGTTGGAATTAAAGGAATACACTACCGTGGCCCTCTGACCAGTTTTATTTTTAATTTTAGACTTTAAATGGTTTCCTCTCATCAATGTAAAGGAGATGATACTAGCTTCTCAGAAAATCATTGTCTCTTAAGTATTGTGAGCTAGCAAAAACTACCCTCACCATTTAAAGACAGAAAGACAAAATACTTAATATCTAGTAAAAACCGTGGTCCTCTAACTTTAAAAATATGCCGGGTACAGTGTTGCACACCTTTAATCCCAGCACTTGGGAGGCAGAGGCAGGTGGATCTCTTGAGTTAGAAGCCAGCCTCGTCTACTTAGTTCCAGGAGAGCCAGAGCTATGTAAAGAGACCTGTCTGAAATAAAAAGAAAAAATTATGGCTTGTGATAGAATTCAAAACTCTAGAACAAATGAATAGAGGTGGTGGTGTGAATTTTGTTTTCATTTAGTGCACATATGTGAATGGGTACCACCTTGGTGAAACACCCCGCCTATGGAAGTCAGAAGACAGTCTGTAGTTTGCAGGGATTTAATTCAGATCTACTGCGATAGAGCACCAGGCCTGCCTGGACTGTGTGAATCTTTCTTTTAAAAGTCCAAAATATGTGTGTCTGAGAAATAATTTGAGTTGTGATTATGAGTTGGCTTATGGTAGCTGTGATTATATAATTTAGACACTTTTTCCTAAATCTTCAGGTACCATAGGCAATTCTTTCCAAGGAGATGTCGGTACCTTTCTCCAACACCCACTACCGAATTCCACAAGGATTTGGAAATCTTCTTGAAGGACTGACCCGGGAGATTCTGAGGGAGCAACCGGACAATATACCAGCTTTTGCCGCAGCGTATTTTGAGAACCTACTAGAGAAACGAGAGAGTAAGCTCTTTTAAAAGAAAAAAAAATGTTTAAACTAAGCATTTTGTTATGGTGAAGCATAAGATAGAGGAATATACAATGTCTTCAGCCTGTGTCATGTCCACAGCCACCGAGACAGACAGACAGATACACACACACACACACACACACACACACACACAGAGAGAGAGAGAGAGAGAGAGAGAGAGAGAGAGAGAACATTCACATAAACAAAAAAAGGGGGGGAACCTTAAGATCATGGTCATTGTACAGGAAGCCTTTATGAGGCAATTGGTTTCAAATACCGTTGTTACTATTTGAAACAGTCAGGGCCAGCTACCCCCCACCCCCAGGCCGTTCTCACTGTACCCTCTCCTGTCCACAGTGTGGAACGGGGTAGACCTGCTCTCATGCATTCCCGCCAGCTGACTGCCTGTTCTTCCTGAGAGGATAATTTGCAGCTTTCTTTAAATTTTGATTCTCCTCATTTGAAAGTATTATAAGTGTTATAAAAATAATTCAACACTCCTTAGATTAAATAAATTGGTTTTCACTGGGGTATATGAAACTTCTTCAACAAAGGCACAGAAACAAACTGCCTTGGCAAGTGCATCACCAGCTGGGGAAGGTAGTTTATATTCTGTATACTCTCCAGGTCCCATCCGGCACAGTCTGAGGTTCATACTAACAGTAATGCTTTGATTTCAAGCCAAAGTGAAGTTCCTAAGCTGCCTTTCCTAAGTATAGTTTCCAGCTCCCAGCCTTGACGATTCATGACCTAGAGGATCCAGCCCAGCAGTCAAAGGGGGAATGATTACAGTCATGTTTGTGCTGAAAACCTACTCTTTTGCCTGGAACAATCATGTTATATAAGGTTTGTTATCATTAGTTTGGGCAAAGGAGACTAGAAATATCCCCAAGCAAACAGACATTCCCCCCATAAATCATTTTACAGAGAGAGGAAACCCAGAACAAGGCTGGGATCAAAACAACTCCCATGACACTGAACAACTCCACCCCTGCCCCTTATGATCCTGCCTTTGAAAAATTCAAAATTTCCACCAGTTTCCTGATGACTGTTGCTCTGTCCCATATCCAGTCAGGGTGAATATTTGCTACACAGTCTGCAACATTGGGGAAGAAAAGCTATTAAATCATTTGATTAAAAGTAGTGGGTTTTGTGAACATAAATTTTATTATAAGTTTTAATAAATTCATGCAGTAAAAATCTTTAGTTATTTGCTTAATTTTAGAACTTAGGAACGTACCACTAAAAAATATTTGAGTCATTGTTACCAGGTCACAGTAATAAAAACAGTTGATGACTAACAGCCTCAAAGTACTAGTTCTCTGATAAACAAATGGCTAAAGCCATTTGAAAACAAAAATTAATCACCACACCCATGTCTACCTCTATCAACTGAAGGTGAATTACCAACTAATACAGTATAAAAACTTAGTGTTCCCAAGTAAAGGCAAAGTAAGCCACTGTGGACTTCTGAGTCCACAATATCTAGTCTCCCACACTGCAAGAATTCCCCTGCCACCTTTTTTCACAGATGATGATTAGTCTTGGTTTTTGTGACAGGAAACGTGTTAAAATACAATGTAGATGATATCTCAGATCATTAGAAGAAAATGGACTTCTTAATGATGAGATAAAAATGAGAAAGCAAAATTGCATCAGTTCTTTATATCATTTACCCAAATGAATTATAAATTGGTTCCAAATTTAAATACTAAAAAAGCATATAGATGCTAGGAAAAAATAGAGTCCCTCACTTAAGAAAACATCTTTCTTGCTAAGTTGCCTCCATTGCTTCAAACTCAAATGCACCAAGGATGATAGAAGAGATCGATGGCATTGACAGCATAAAAAGTAAACTTGTCTGTGAGAAAGCACCATGAAGAAAACAAACCCAGAACTGAGAAACATGCTTTCAGTTTACATCCCAGTGAGTTAATAAAGCTAATAAAGAGCTTAGAAAATAGTGCGTTTAACACATCTAAACCAAGAGAGGTCAACAAACAGGTCACACAAAGGTAAACGCAGACAGCCCTTAACACGAAGAGCTACTCAAACTGTCCCATAATAACAATTCTAATCAAAATTACACTCAACTGGGGATATCAAGATGGCATAGGGCTAAAAGCACTTTTGCTCTTCCAGAGGACTCAAGCTCAGATAGCAGCACTCACCCCTGGCAGCTCATAGCAGCTTGTAACTGCAGTTCCAGGGGCTCTGACTTCTCTGTTTCCATAGACACACACACACAAATACATGTAAAGAAAAACAGAAGAAATTACACTAATGTACCAACAACCACTGCTCCATTAGATTGTCAGAAAGCCAAAACTTTGACAGTCTGGCTTGTAGATAAGGCTGAGAAAAATAATCCCTCATACCCATTACTACTAGAGGTGCAAAATGCAATTGAAAGAAAAGGAACTCTGCAGTATATGCCAAAATTACTGGCATGCCCAGAAGTTCCACCTTCTTATTATACCATTATTTGTGAAAACAACACAAATACACATATTGGGGGGGTATTTGTTTGTTGGTTGTTTTTTATTAATTTTTGCACTGGCTTAAACAACAAGGTAAATCAGTCTTTAACTAATGCCTCTAAAGTTGTGAGCCACAATATACCTTTTCTCTTTTAATTTGATTTATCTTGGGTATTTGTGCCAGTGATGAAAGCTAACCAATATGTAGCATTATTCTGGAAACTTTGTATATTAAAGAACTGATCAAGTAAGTATGATAGTATTGGGAATAAAATTTGCAGTGTAAAAAAAACTTTTTAAATAGTTTAATAAAATTCTGTAATCTTGAATTTTAAGATATCAGTGTGATCTTTTCTCTTTTAAAATGAAAGTAGCTCAGAGAGTGAAGGCAACTGCTGAAAAGATGGAAGACCAGAGTCCTACTTCCAAGACCCACATGGTGGAAGGACAGGACAGACTTCTGAAAGTTGTCCTCTGACTTCCAAACATGTGCCAAAGCATGCTTGTGTCCATACATATATAAATAGAGAGATGTACACATGCATGCCGGTGCTATTTTAAATTTCACTTTTTTTAATGAAAGTAGTTTCTGGCTCCATACATTTTTGAGACCTCAAAATCATGACTAGCCAAAAGTTAGCTGACATCTCGCCTTAAATTATAATCTCTGAATATCATTTCCCATGAGCCAGACTTGTAGTTAGTTCCATACACTTGGGATAAATCCGAAAGTCTAGGCTGACCATCTTCCCATCCCAGAGAACAAACTCCTAGTGGTTTCCAGGGCTGCTTGCCAAGACCTGAGTAGCATCTGAGTGTCTGAATAAGCTACCACTGACCAGATTTTGGACAAATAGACAATCAAGAAAAATAATGAAAGCCAGGGGACCAGAATTCATCCAAGTTGCTAAATATTTATGAGCTCATAATGCTGAAACCAGGCACACAGCACTCCTTGTTAGGTCACCATATGAAGCTGTTGGGAGCACCTGATCATTTTGAAATCTAGGACAGGAATCAACTCTGACCTTCCTTTCTTGTAAGAGCCATATTTCAGGGTAACCAAATGGTTGACTGTTTTCTCTATTGAGTCCACCGCAAAATAAGTACTGATTAATTTGGACATTACCACTTTGTACCCCTACACAAGGTAAGAACCATCATCAGGAGCCCATAAAAAGTACTTAAAAATAGAACAGGATATGATTCTGAGATGACGAGGTGGCACTATCAGTCAAGTGTTCATGCCAAAACAATCAAACCTACGTCAGATGAAACCTGCAGCTCTAACTACCAATCTACAGGGAATTCAAGGGCAAATGACTCTGTTACAATCCCCTGGGGAGACAGAAATATCTGCCCCGGAAAATTCCAAAGGAAAACTGGCCCAATCGGCAAATAAATCACACAGAAAAATAAGGTAGTGGTGGATTTTCCACAAAATATTATTCAAAAAAACAACAGAAGACATTATGTGTCCATTTTGAGGCTTTGATGTGAGCAAGTATATTAGACAATGGGGAAATTTTGGATAGTTGCCTGGATACACAATGGTTATAATGAATTGTTCGTATTTTAGATATAATAATGAGATACATCTTTAAATATCTTTAGATAAATTAATCTGATACTTGGGGATGGCTTGAAAATGTATAGATAAAATGAGAATGATAAGCCTTGATAATTGTAGTCTCTAGGTAATATTCACATGGGGTTTATTAGAGCACCCTACGCTAGGGGCTTATAGTTTTTCCTGATGGAAAGTTAACTTGTCTATATTAACTGTCTACATTACTGTGTCTTTTTTGAAAACTCTCCTTTATTTTTCACTTTTCCAAACTTCCTAATTCAATATGTATTTTATAGTCTTTTTGCATTTGCTAATGCATGTCTAAATGTCTATTTATTTAAAATGCTGACGTTTGTTCTGTCTCTTCCATTTTCTTATGAGTTTTATGAAGGCAGAAGTTATGAAAGTATTTAGTGCTTTTGTTATTGAGCCTAAGGGTCATTCGGTGTTAAGCTGGTCATCATATATGAAATAATTATGTCTACATCACTAGGCTATGCAGTTTCAATAGATTTTCAACTGTCAGTAAAGAACCTATGATTTGAAATAAAAACTTGTGTTCCTGCATTGTTCTAGGCTCACTTTAATGAACACAAAATAAATATGAAATTATTCTTGTTATTTAGAAACCAACTTTGATCCAGCAGAATGGGGGTCTAAGCTAGAGGACCGCTTCTACAACAACCGCGCATTCAAGGTATAGTCTTGTGAAGCTACTAGATTTGCCTATAATTTTTTCAGTCTATAAAGTAAATTATTACGGTCTCCCCCAATTTTTGAGAAGCATTATAAATTATTAATGATGAGAAATTCTAAAATATCTGAATGGAGTACCAATACTTAGCATGAATTTAAAAATAGCCAAGGAGAAAGGGCTTAATCATCACACAATTACCTCCATCTCATAGTCTTTAAGCTTTATTGTGCATCACAGGCATGAATTATATCTTATAAAATAAAACACTATTAGTCCAACTTTTTCACTTACATGTTACAAAAAGACTAATTTGAATTAAAGATAATGATAGAGTGTTTCTACAAAGTTAATCTCTTTAGTGACTGAACCCATCTTTCTCATTAATAGTATCTCAAAGATAGCCTTTCTTCACAAAAACTGTCCTGAGTTGAAGGCACCTGTTACATGTAAGAACTCAGTGTCTCTCTTTACATCTAATGGGATTCTGGTTCTGGGCCGTCCTTGGCAGTCAGTACATTCTCTGTTCTGTGCTTGGGGTGAAGACGCATTAATAGAGAAAGCATATGTGGGGTTTACGTCATTGGCATCAACTGAAAACCTCTTAAAATTGAGTTTCAATAGACCCCACATATCCAGATTAAAGGCTAAATTTTAGCAGCATTCCTCAAAGTGATTTGCAGATACTTTAAAATGTAAAAGAAAGGAAAAACAAACAAACAAACTAGCTGGTCTCAACTGCATGGCTCTGTAATTCCAGCTATTAAGAGGCTGAACCTGCTGTTTTAGCGGGCAATGGTGGCACACGCCTTTAATCCCAGCACTTGGGAGGCAGAGGCAGGCGGATCACTAAGTTCAAGGCTAGCCTGGTCTACAAAGCGAGTCCAGGATAGCCAAGGCTACACAGAGAGACCCTGTCTCAAAAAACAAACAAACAAAAAAAAAAGACTGAGGCAGGAGGATCATCTGATGCAAAAGGCTCAGTGAGAGGCAGTAAAACTTACCTAAAAATAATAAATAATAGTCACTATGAAGACAAAGAATTTGCTTGGCCATGGTGGTGCAAACCTTTAATCGCAGCATTCAGGAGACAGAGGCAAGCAGATCTCTAAGTTCTAGGCCAGCCTGGTCTACAGAGTGTGTTTCTGGAACAGCCAGGGCTGTTGAACAGAGAAACCCTGTCTCTAAACAACAACAAGACAATGAATTAATATTTTTAGAGTACTACTCTAGCAGCTGTGGAAATGCCACTTTCTCACATGTTACACAAGAGACATTAACAAAGTTCAGAATTTAATGTTCTCCAGCAGCTTTGGAGAATGTTTTTGTAGAAGCTGTCACTCTGCTTTCAAAAGTGAGTTTCTATCCATTTACACCTGCATGTATGTGACTGTTCCATTTATTTCTAGTGTTACCAGATTGTGGGGTTTGGTTTTGGTTTTTTTTTTTTTTTAAATTAAAGAGGTAATGCTGAAACCCTTAGCTCACCAAGTAGTGGAGGCAGAGACAGGCAGGTCTCTGAGTTCCAGGCCAGCCTGGTCTACACAGAGAAACCCTGTCTTGAAAAACCAAGAGAGAGAGAGGGAGGGAGGGAGAAAGAGGGAGGAGGAAGAGAGAGAGACAGAGAAAGAGAGAGAGGGGGAAAGGAGGGAGGGAGAGAGACACAACACAGAGAGAGACAGAGAGACAGACAGAGACAGAGAGACAGAGACAGAGAGACAGAGACAGAGAGACAAAGACGAGAAAAGACAGGAGAGAGAAGAGAGAGAGAGGAGGAGGAGGAAAAAGAAAGAGAATGTTAAGTCCCTGTGTCACATAGAAAATTCAAGATGTTTCTAGGGTCTTATGTTAAAGACTGTCCCTCAGGACAGAGAGCTAGCAGTGCCTCTGTTTGGTGGAAGACTAGACTAGCTGTGTCAGAATCAACTGAGCTGGCTCCTTCTTAAGCATTTATCTTTCTCCAAAGTGAAACTCGTTTCCTTGATTTAATATATTTTTATACATTAATTGTATAAAATACTGATTGAAAATTTTCTTTTTTAAAATTTTATTTTATTAATTTATTCTTATTATATCTCAGTGGTTATCCCATCCCTTGTTTCCTCCCATTCCTCCCTCCTTCCCATTTTCCCCTTACTCCCCTCCCCTATGACTGTGACTGAGGGGGACTTGCTCCCCCTTTAAATGCTCATAGGGTATCAAGTCTCTTCTTCGTGAAATTTTTCTTTTTGGTTCTTTTCAAGACATGTTTTCTCTGTAACTTTGGCTATCCTGGACTCACTTTGTAGACGAGGCTGGCCTTGAACTCACAGAGACCTGCTTGCATCTGCCTCCTTGAGTGCTGGGATTATGGGCATGGGCCACCAAGCCCAACATAATGTTTGACATTTTCATGCATACACATAAGGTGTTTTGTCCATATTCATCCTCTATCACTCTCTCAAAATTCCTTTCTCTTTGTAATATTGATTTAGTTTTTAATCTATAGTTATCATTAAAAAGTCAGCCTGGCTTCATATTGTGGAATAGAATAACTTTTATTTTATTGCTGTTGTAGAAACCCTTTTTTTCATACTGTCTTCAAGATTTATTGCCAAACCTTATCAACTTTTAGTGTGAGGTGGTGGTTTATCCCTTGAGTTTTTGTTCACTTCCTTTTTTCGAAGACAAATTCTTGTTAAAAGACAAATATATTTAATTCTTTAATTTCCCCCTGATTGTCAATACCTTAACTTCCAGTTCTTAAGCAGCATGATCTAAGAGTTTACTATCTTCAAAACAATGCCTGTGTGACCCTCTCCTCTCTCTCTAGAACCAAGAACAACCTGAGAAATGTGAACAAGAAATGGCCAGGTCATCTGGGAGAGAAGAAACACCAGTTACTCCCTTTGTACGTAGTATTTTTCACTTACTTTTGTATTCCTACACACATTAGCATCACTAAATTTAAAGTTGTGCACAAAATATACTTTAACACACTAGTTATATTATTGAAAATAGAACTTTGCTTTCTAGATAATTAACATCAGGATAAGATGGCAAATTATTTTCAGAAACTCATTCTTCCCTTTAAAAATCTATATCAGAAAAATCTTTCCGTGAGAAAGAGGCAGACACATGAATTTGGGGCTTCCTTTCATCTCTCAGATTCATATTCCACTTTGGGAATTTCTCCACTACTTGTGTTACTTCCACACAAAGGCAAAGGTTAGAGATAACAAAAGAAAAGCAATTACATACTACCAAATAAAATGGCCTTACACGGTATGACTTACTTATGTTCCATGAAAGGTGATCCATAGGAAATGTTTGCCTGCCTTGATAGTCTATATCCAAGTCACCCAGAAATAGGGAAGTCCACCCTCAAAGATACTACCTGTCTCTATTCAGTGGTGTGATAAAGCCATCACTTGGAGGTAATTGTACACAATGCAGCATTGTTTTAGTAACTGAAAATTAGCCACCTTGAGAGTGTTGACACTAAGGTAAACGCTGCAAACCAGAGTTCAGTAGTATTTAAGATATTCTATTATTTATTTTTAAATTATTTTTTATTTTTTACATATACATTTATATTATTACACATATATACAATAAACTACTTATAGTAAGAAGAACAGTGACACAATCAGGAATTATATAAATGTTACATTCTTAGTGTTTTGGGTATTTGTATTTGACAGCCTTGAAAAAAACATCTTTCCTATCTTGATGCATCTAAAATTCTAAATGTAAATAAATCTCTATCACATATTGTCATTATCAACTTAAAACATCTATCTAGACCTAAAAACATCTTAACCCCTAAACAACTAAGCTTCACTGTGAAACTAAGCTATCTGGTCAACTCCATCAGAGACTTGAGAACGGAAAAACTTGATTACCTGAGTATGCTGAGAGTGCAGGTTAGTACTTTCCAAATGAGAAGATGACAGAGACAGTTTTCTACCTGAATAGTCACTCAAAACTCTCTACAAGGTTGGAGCATCTTCTTTAGCCTTTTGGCCTAATATATCTGACAGACATATTTGTGAGGCAGGAACTATTGAGGACTTGCTTACCCTATCTTGGCAGAGTTTGGCCATCAACTCTGCCTGCATCCAAGATTGCCCATTTTTAGGCAGAATTCTGTCTGTGGTAGAAATGACATTTTCCCCAGTGGCTTCTTTGCAACATTTAAAGCTGTCTCCATACAGAGGTTCTCTGATGCTCATCATCTTCTTTGAGGTAGTCTAGGTGTTGCCAGGAGTTAGCCTGTCTCATTGTCAGTGAATCTTTAAAATAACAAAAAACATTTTTAAATGCCATATTCTGCATATCTCTGAGGTTTTTGAAGACCTTATCTAACTATCCTTCCTTATCTTTCTGTAGAATCATATCTCTCTGCCACACCTAAGATGTATATTCTTGTGATAAAAGTAGATTAGTGAATGACATGACCATGATTTGATCAACTAACAATTAACCTGTATAATTTATTTATCCTAAACAGCCTGCAATAGCACTTTCAGTAAACCTTGTATTATAATTGAGTTATATGAGTACAATACCGCATATTAGAGTGTGTATATATATACATATATATATATAGTGTGTGTGTGTGTGAAGAATAAACTTACATTTGAATTCTATGCCATTGTATCTAGAATTAAAGTTATTTTGCATCCACATACAAAATTCTACACCAGTGAATTAAAAATAACCTTGTGAGTGACAATTCAGGCATTAAGTTGAGGAGTAGATTCACTAATTTACTTTTTGTTCTATCTTCCCTATAAATTTCTATATTACCCCTTCTTTCTTTTCATCCCCTATCTCCAAACCTAAGAATGTAAGATAGAGAAAAGAGAGACATCATTGAGTCTAACCTTGTTTTCTTTCTAAATAAGACCAATAATTACTTGTAACCAACTCCCATTGATAATAACCCTCTATTGCCCACAAAAGCAATCAAAAACCTACCTGACTCCCCTTAAAGAAAATGGGACGTCGTTCTCTTAAGGTTTCTTCTGACTGATCTGGGATGAATAATACCTAGTAGGGACCCAAATAAAATTGGGGAAATGATTAAACAAGCTAGGAATTCCATTTGTGGCCCAGTTTCTAAATGTTGCGAAATTCCAGCCTTAAATAGAGTCCTGGGTGGTATAATCTGAAATGTTGTGCCAATTGGGATAGGAAGCTTTCTTTGAAAGTGTCCTGGGAGCTCTCTTGTTCAGATGAGGAGCAGCAATTGAAGCACTTGGTGCTGGAACACAAAGGATACAGGATGTCAGTGTCTAGCATGCTGAGAAGAATGAATCCTGTCAGGTCCATTCTACTGTCAGTGTCAGGTTATTTTGTTCTGAAAAACATAAAATTTCTCACAAGCATTATACAGTCCTAAAATTATGTGTATAAGGTGTGCATGATGCACAAAACAATTAAGGTTGGTTTTCTGCTCTTCATATGAGCAGGAAAAAAAAAAGACATCTGTAAACCTTCATTCATGCCATATGAAGAATGGCATCTAATAATAATTCATAGGGGTTCTGTAGCCAACAAGGAGCATTGTCTATGCCTAGACATTAATGTCTCCGCCAGTCTCAGAGCTATTCCCGTATAGTGGGATTAGCAATATAAGTTTCCTGCTTGTTCTGCAGTTTAAATTCTCACGTGCTGTCACTTGAGTTTTTTTATCTTAGCCACTCAGATAGGTGTAAGGTGGAATCTCAGAGTCGTTTTGATTTGCATTTCCCTGATAATTAGGGATGTTGAGTATTTCTTTAAATGTTTCTCAGCCTTTCGATATTCCTCTGTTGAGAATTCTGTTTAGTTCTGTACCCCATTTTTTAATTGGATTAATCGGTTTGGTAGTATTTAATTTCTTGAGTTTTATTCTATTATTTCTATGTAGAGATAGTTAAACATTTGTAAATATAGCACATTATAGTAAAACATAAACAAATACCCACATCATGGCCTGTAGTCTTTGTAGTACAAACTAAGAAAGACTGGGCTTTGTGTAAAAAAAATTCATTCTGTCACTCAGGGAGGCAGAGGCAGGCAGATCACTGTGAGTTTGAGGCCAACCTGGTCTACAAAGCAAGTCTAGGACAGTTAAGGCTACACAGAGAAACCCTGTCTCAGAAAAACAAAAAGAAAGAAAAAGAAAAAATAAGAATTTATTCTGTTTAATGTCAGAGTTCAAACCTTTGAGTTCCTTTTCATGTTCTTATATCTTAGTAATATCTGATACCTAAAATGAGCATGCCCATCAAGGAGTACTTCACTTCCTGCCCACTGAGACACAACTTTTTCTTACACTATTTAATTATTCTAGGATAATATTGATAAAACCCAATTAGCCTAACACTGACATCAGATGTAATAGGAATTCAGGAAATGGAGTCATTTCTTCTTTTATGGGTGCTCTTTATAGGCCATTATGATGTGTGGGTTAGGATCTCAGTGATTTTTAACTTCCAACTTTACTACAAGAGTAATTCACTTGCCAATATTTAAGGATTTATCTTGAAGAATTTTGTGTTGGTCTATTTGTATTTAAAAGTTTAAGAGTTAAACTTACGTCACTGTTTGTAATGGAGGGGACTGAACAACTCAAAGGTCCATCAGTAGGTGACTGAGCGACTAAATCACTGATGAATGACATCAGCATAACGATACAACGGTCATGTCCCTCCCATTAAAAGTGAGAAAAATTATGTACAAAATAATAGCATAAAAAGGTACCTAGGGGCTGGAGAGATGGCGCCAAGGTTAAGAGCACTGGCCATTCTTTCAGAGAACCCAGGTTCAATTTCCAGCAACCATACTCACATGGCATCCCACAGCTGTCTGTAACTCCAGCTCCAGAACATCCAACACCCTCACACAGACAAACATGTAGGCCAAACACCAGATGTACCTAAAAATAAAAATTTAAAAATTTAAGAAACCAGTTGTTAATAAAAAAAAGAAAGAAAGAAAGAAAGGAAAAGAAAAAAGAATACCCAGATGTATTATTCTATGGGGTAATCGCTGTAGAGCACTGCCATAAGCATCTTCTTGTTTGAAAATGAAAAACAAATGTGTCCTCATGTAAATGTTCTCAAAAGTAAAGAAAATTGGAAAGGCTGTATAAATATTCACAAATACACAACTTACAATTAATGGTTTACTTCTTAGAAGCAAGATTTGGAGAGGTGAAAATCTTTCAGATTTTTAACAAGTGATAAATAACTTGAGGATTTTTTAAATGTGTGTTTAACATCTTTGTGGTTTAAAAAAGATACATTAAGGGCCATATATATTTTAACTTCTACATTTAGTATCCATAAATTTTGCCATCTGTCAATTATACCAAATTTTAAAAGAAAAAAAAATGAAGCTGTGCATCACTGTTCAGCCAGCCTAGTAAAGGGACTTTCTTTTTCATGCTCCACTTCTGCATGTATGGCTTTCGTTGTCTAAACATCTAGAGATTAGAATTTAACATGTTAATCCATTTTATATAACCATGATTATTTCAAAACAGCACATCTACTGATGTTACACAAGAGCTGTACTTCAGGGATTCTTTCTTGCTTCCCCACCCTAAACCAATGTGATTTCTCAGGAAACTTAAAATAGGTACTATCTGGAAACAACAACAACAAAAAGATTGCAGGGGTCTTGTATTAAGACATATTAACGAGAGTAAGTTAATCTCTGCTCTTTTGGCATTCAGCCTTTGGTACACATACAACGTGACAATGTATAAAATCCCCCAGGAATCAACAGTCTCCGAATAGTTGCATGTGTAAATTGGTTAAATCTATACACTCACGTCAGCGGGACCTACATACAGCATTCTGGGAACGTCTCTCATTTCTCTCTTTTCAATGAAGGAGGAGTCTACTGAGGAAGAAAAAGAAAAGGAGGAGCAAGCTGCTCTCAAAATCCAGTCAGCCTTCCGGGGACATGTGGCCAGAGAAGAAGTAAAGAAAATGAAGTCAGATAAAACTGGACAAGAGAAAAGAGAGGGACAAGAGTGAGGTCACAGGTTTAACCCCCAGAAAACATGAAAAAGTAATCCAAACCCATCAATGTTGTGGTTGTCTTTTTTCCTCAGTAAAGGAGATCTGATGTGGAGTGACATTCAGTGCTGTTGTGAAAATCTGTCACGAGCATTTGTTTAATAAGCATGCCACTGAAACACACCCCTTGAAGATTTCCCTGGGAACAGGAGAATTGGCTAGACTTGTCCCAAGCTGTGTATAAACACCTTTGGATTCAGCATCTGAACAGTAGTGTCTACGGATTCAGAGACCTTGGGTCATGTGGTCTAATACCTGGTGAGTAGTTTCTCTGACCCACCCTTAAACACTGAGCTTTAAGCTCATGTTTCTCTTCTGATGATAACCTCGTTGCCTTACAAGTATACTCTGCTTTTTTCTTTTCTTTCTCTCTTGGTGATGGTGATAGTGGTGAACCCCAGGATCCTGAGTGAACTATATACTGAGCCCTAAGGTTTTTTTAAATAGTTCGGGTTATTGTAAAGATAAGTAAAGACTCTGCTTCCTGTAAATTGCACCCACTGGCATTCTCTTGTTATAACAAGCAATCATTCATTGAAAATGTATTGTGAACAAACCAGGCGCGGTGGCACAGCCCTTTAATCTCAGCACTCAGGGAGTCAGAGGCAGGCAGAGCACTGTGAGTTCGAGTCCAGGACAGCCAAGGCTATAAAGAGAAGCCCTGTCTCGCTCTCTTTTTTAAGATTTATTTGTTTGTTTATACAGTGTTCTGCCTACATGTATGCCTGCATGCCAGAAGAGGACATCAGATCCCAGGATAGATGGTTGTGAGCCACCATGTGGTTGCTGGTTATTGAACTCAGGACCCTGGAAGAGCAGTTAGTGCACTTAACTGCTGATCCATCTCTCCCTGTCTAGAAAAGAAAAAAAAAGAAAAGAAAAGAAAGAAAGAAAAGCAAGCAAGAAAGAAAATGTATTGACCACCATTCATGTGCTGGATTAGCAGTGAATATTGCTGCTTCAAATACGCAGCTTCCGGGTTTTGTTTTGTCTTGGGACAAGGCTTGAGTATGTAGCCCTGCTTGAAAGTCTCTTGCTGATTACTAGTCAGCTGCAAGCACGAGACACTGAGGGCCCTCTACACCCAATCACTAGACTCCTCGTTAATATTCACCTGCCCCTGTCATCCATTCTCATGACTTTATAACCCATTTCACATGATTGCTAGGCCTTGCTTTCCTCCAGCCCTAACCTTGTATAGCCAGATGCCTACTTAATATTTCTACTGGGGTATCTACTGGCTTCTCAAAATGAAATCACCCAACAACTTCTGATACTGATCTCCACCTTCCCCCACCCCAACTGCAGTTCTCTTGGTGTTTCTCGCCTCAGAAAAGAGTGTTCTGTGTGGCCTAGAGAATTAATGACCTATGATAGCCATACTTTCCCATTTGAGTGAGTGAGTTTATTACATATATAGTATGCCTAAAATAAAGTAATGAATAGGATAGGAGATAGATAGATAGATAGATAGATAGATAGATAGATAGATAGATTCAGCAAAAATCAACTGGTAAAGCCCCACTGAGGTAGCCAGCTAGAGCCCTGGTAAAAAGCAGTATTCCTAGGGGTGGGGTGGGGGGAAGGTGCATGCCTTTAATCCCAACCCTCAGGGAGTCAGAGGAAGGCAGATCTCTCCGTTTGCGGCCAGCCTGGTCTATAAATCGAGTCTAGGTCAGCCAAGGCTATTATACAGAGAATCCCTGTCTTGGGGGGAAAAAAGCAGAGCCCCCTCTAGTGAGGCTTCCAAATAAAAGAACAAATAGCAACATATGTAGATGGCATCATCAAATTGGGCATTCACACTATCGCAGAAACCCACCAGAGAAGCTGAGGTTTGTTGGAGTTCCCTGTCTGTGGGTGTGATTCTCTTTACATGGTGGGACAAACAATAAATAGTAGTGACATCTGTTGGAGATGCTTTACCTTCTATCTAGCTGGCACCAAGAGAAAGTTTTGTTCCTGGGCTGTTTTGAGGTTCTCTTCTCTCCTTGTCACAGAGTGATGGGGCAGCCTATGCTCAGACAAGAGGCCAAGGAGGTAAACATTTATGGGTTTTTTGGTGTGTGTGTGTGTGTGTGTGTGTGTGTGTGTGTGTGTGTGTGTGTGTGGTGTGTGTGTGTGTTTGGGAGGGGTGTCTCACTATGTAGCTTTAGATGGCCCTGAACTCACAGAGATCTGCCTGCCTCTGAACTGCTGGGATTAAAGACATGTACTACCACATCCAGTTTGAAGGACACTTTTAACCTTTTATTGATACTTTGTGAATTTAACATCATGCACCCCCAGTCCCACTCATCTTCCCATCCCTTTCCATCTGACCTCCGCCCTTGTATCCTCCCCAACAAAAGAACATTTTTAAAATTAAATTTCTTAAAACAAAAAAGAAAACAGTAAAAACACCTCTCTCTGTGGAAACTGCAGTACATAATGGTATGTCACACAGGATACACTTTGGTCCGCACATCTCTACTTGCAGTGAGTCATACTAGTCTGGTTCAGGCCTCTGGCTTCTGCTATACCATCAAGACAAGATCCTCACCAGGATGCCTCTCAATATCCTGCTGTTGCCCTGTACCATGGAGATCCTGCAGCTGTGGATCTGCAGCACTGGCCCCTTCACAAGCTCCAGCAGTTTATAGATGGAGTAGATGTTGGGGTGGGCCTGGTAGTAGCTGAGTCTGTCAGCCCACCAGCTCTCCTGCACCCACACCCCCAGGGACCAGGGCAAGCTCTCCAGCTCTGACCCCACCCCACCCCCACCCACCCCATCCTCCACTCTCCCCCCGCCCGACAGCCCCCACCTCCCTACCTCCCCACCCTGTTAACTTAAATAAGTACCAAAGCCAGCAAGGGACAGGACCAACTCTCCTGCTCTCCTGACCTCCGGGCCAGCCCACAGGCACTCCCACACCCAGGGACAGTTCTACTGTGCTTCTCTAGCAAGGCTCAAGGGCCTGCTCTCCAAGTGCTGCAGCTGGTAAGGGGTAGGGACAGCTCTCCTACACAAATGACCCTTGGGGGACAGGGTAGCTCCCCAGCCTGCCAAAGGTGCAGGTGGTAAGGGGCAAAGGGGCAGCAGCTCTCCTGCAACCACCCCACCTCACAGCAGATGAGAGATGGGCCAGCTCTCCCAGTGCTACAACCAGTGAGGGGCAGGGCCAGCTCTACCCCGCCCTTGGACATCTTAACATGGTCCCAGGCAGCGGC
Source organism: Acomys minous (assembly GCF_964271855.1). Lineage (NCBI taxonomy): Eukaryota > Metazoa > Chordata > Mammalia > Rodentia > Muridae > Acomys > Acomys minous. The sequence continues at coordinate 98,504,991 of NC_140494.1, read as the reverse complement.
CCTGACCAGGGAGGTCTGCATGGCCTTTGGTGGTAATATGAGCCATGGGAATGAAGACAGGCCCATGCTTCTGGATAGTCATGAACCCAGACATGGCCCTCAGCAGGCAGCACAGGCTGGAACTGCACCATGGCCTCAGGTGGCAGAGCTGGCTACTCACATCAGGCTGTGTCTCTCTAACCTCTCATCCTGACGGACACTTTGAAGACATACGTCCACAGATGGAGGGTGGGACAAACCAGCTTCCAGTGCCAGCTTCTTTGTGAATTCAGACACATGATCACTTACTAATATAATGTACACTGCAAATGGACACTCCATTCTTCCATTTTTTTCCCAAGCCCTACATCTCCAGATTCAAATATATGCTCTACCTGTAAAGTATACCCAGGAGCTGAACATCTCTCACCACTTCCATGGGAGCACATTGATCCTAATTCCCATCATCGCTCTTGGGAAGCACTGCAAAAACTTCAACATCGAGGCACACCGTGTAATCTCAGAGTCACCAGCAGTGCCTCTGCTGAAAGACACGACCCCAAACACACCCTTCCCATGATGGCCACAGAAGCAAAAGCAGGAAGAATGACAGGCAGATATTCCAAGTTTTTGTACTTCATCCGGTTGACAGAAGAAAATCATTTGGCCAAATCTAAAGTCCAAAGGACAACCCTTTGCCTATTTGCAGTCATAGCAAAGGATTCTGTCCTTTAGGGTACTTTATGCTAGTTTAGGGTAGGGAGTGGTGGGGACCAATTTAGCCTACTGTTAAATAATCTGCTCTCTTGGTTATACTTACATCCTCCACACATGTAAAATATTCAGTCGCGATCCTAACCCCACAAAAGTTCCATCAAATCTTTGACGTCTAGGAGCTAATGATCTCTACCAGGTCCAGGTGTATCTTTTCCGGATGTAGAAACCTTTGAATTAAAAAAAGGCAACTATAACAATGACAATGGTGAAATTCTGCTGAGTAATCAGGATTCTATGTACGGTGAAAGATGGAATAATGCTTCATGAACACACCTGGCATGTCCTCTGCACCTGGCATGTCCTCTGCACCTGGCATGTCCTCTGCACCTGGCATGTCCTCTGCACCTGGCATTTGCAAAAGTCAGTGAGTTTCTCAACCCGCTTCCTGTTTTCAGAGGCCAGGAGGCTATTTACAACTCGGGTTTTTCTCTCTTTTGAAGGTAGTAATTATTTTAAATGACTTCTGAGATTCATTTTCATTGTGTATGTATGAGTAGTTTGCCTGCGTGTACATATGTGTGCCATATATGTGCCTGATGTCTTTGGATGTCAAAAAGGACATCAGATACCCTGGAACTGGAATTATAGATAGTTGTAAGCTGCCATGTAAATGCTGGGAATGGAACCTGTGTCCTCTTCAAGAGCAGCAAGTGCTCTTAACTGTTGTGACATCTCTCCAGCACTGGTGCTAATAAAGCTATCTTTAAGATTAGTGACATTTCTATGTATTTGACTGCAGTCAACTCTATGTGCTAAAAGCTAGACCATCTTTTTTTTCCTAAGATTTTCAAGAATTGGATCCAAATTTCAATAAAGCCCTTAGCTGTAATATTTATCTCATCTCTCTGTTCCTACTCTGACTTAGAATTTTCCAAAGGAAAAGAAAAAGCTTCACACACACACACACACACACACACACACACACACACACACACACACACACGATTAAATTATGGAGGCCCAGAATGATATGCCATCAGTAAGGAGAAGAATGAGGAAACCCAGTCATGTAATTGAATCTGAATCTGAAAGGCTCAGGAGCACCAGATGCCAAAAGTCTTGTTCTCAGTCCAAGGGCAAAGGCCAGGAAATGGGAAGGAACCTGTGGTGTGAGTCTTGGAGGTCAAGCGGTCTGAGCCCAAGAGGTATGGTATCTAAGGCCAAAAGAAGATGAGTTACCCCAGCTCCCAAAAAGAGAATACACTCTTCCTTTGCATTTCCACTCTGTTGAGTTCCCCTGGTGAGGGGAGACCTACCCTCCTTAGTGTACTGATTTAAATACTGCTCACTTCTAGAAACACTCGTAAATATGTTTGGATAAGCTGGCTGGGCATTCCTTAACCCAGTCAAATTTGCACACAAATTGCCCATAAACCCACCCCAACAACTCCCAATGATATTAAGTGTCCTTCTGGTTTAAATCTCAATGACTCATTTCACTAAGGATAGTAGCTGAGGAGTGGGCTTTGGTGGTGGTGGTGGCTGTGGCATACACCATTAATCCCAGCACTCGGGAGGCAGGGCAGGTGGATCTCTGTGAGTTCAAGGCCATCCTGCTCTACAAAACAAGATCCAAGACAGCCAGGGTTACACAGAGAAACCTTATCATGAAAAACACAAAAACAAAGAAACCTCTGTGCCACTGGAGGTGAGCTTTGTGGTTTCAGAAGCCCAAGGCAGGCCCAGTGTTTCTTCCCGCTGCCTGCTGATCGGGATGTAGAATTCACAGCTTCCTCTCCAGCACCACGTCTGTCTGCACGCCACCATGATGACAATAGACTAAACCTCTGAACTGGAAGCCAGCCTCAGTTAAATGTTTTTCCCTTACAAGAGTTGCCATGGCCATGGGGCCTCTTCACAGTGATAAAACCCTAGCTAAGATGAACACACAAAAGTGTGCTTTGTAGAAAGATAAAGTTCAAGCTTTGTTAGCATTTCTTTTTCATTAAATCTTACTGTCAGTGTACCTAAACAAAAGGAGTTGTCATTATGGTCATTGATCTTTTCCTATAAATAAACCCTAGAGTACCCTGGAGGGCCCTATTCTTTCATAATGTTTTATGGAGCGTAGTCAGTCAGTGTCTCTATGACTCAGCGATGAACAGGAGAAGGTCCTAAACTGTCATGGCCATTCTGCTGTGGACTGAATTGCACCCAACCCCTATTGATCCACTGAAACCCTTATGGCCTGGATCCTAGTACTGGGACATCAAATCTTTGGGAACTTAGAACTGGCAAGTCTATGAAGGTAGAGTTCTCCTTCTGTCCTTGTGCTACTTGATGACAGCCCCCAGAGCTGCAAGCTAAATTCACTCCTTTATTAGTCCACATCAGATGTTCTAAAACGAGAAAATGAACTAAGACAGTCGGCCTCAAATGGGTAATTTTCTACCTCAGGAGACATCTGTCAATGTCTGGAGACATTCAGTGTTGTAACAGGGAGGCAGGGAGGGAGAGGGTTATAAATATCTGTAGGTAGATGTACCACCACGCCAAAAAACTATCCAGGCCAAAGGTGGAAAACCCCTGTATTACTAAAAATGTCATGTAGTTCCAAGGGAGAGCAAGATTTAGGATAAAACTGACTGAGCAGGAAGTGGGGACAAAAGAAGCATACTATATCTGTTTGTTTAATGATTATATCAAAAACATAGTGAAATAAAGCTAAAAATCTTTGGACTTTGACTTCACTTTAATCATTTTCAGTAATTTATAACAGACTGAAGACTCCTGTGCTGTAAATCTGATGCAAAGAAATAGAATAGAAAGCTGAAGATAAGAAGGAAAAGGAAAAAGGAAAAAGATATGAGCTATTGGCTGAACAAAGCAGCTGGATCTGAACATGCAGAGAAACATGGCCAGCCATGGCCCACCTGGATCTACCAACTGGGAGACACTGGATTGAAGGAGATACGTTAAATCAGGACTTGTCCTCTAGGCAACATAGACATCACCTAAAAGGTGAAACATACATTCACAAAATGAGCACAGAGAAGAGAGGCAAGAGTGAAGCAGGAAAAATCACAAATTCAATGTGATCATGTTAAAATTTGACTTTCATATGTTAAAAAAGGAAAACACCATAAGCAAGGTAAAACAAAAAAAAGCCACACACAACAACAACAACAACAGAATGAGAAGAGATATTTTCAATTCTAACTGCATAAAATTAACAAAGAACTAGGGTACAAAATACAAACTCCTACCCAGTATAAAGACTGCATGGGAAGAGTGAATGCTAAGCCTGTGGGACTGATTATGGTAGAAGCAGAACAAGAGGAAGCAGCATCAGGGCAGGCCACAGAAGAACATATATGGAGTACTTTGTTTCTCTTTTTAAAAGCTTTATTATTTTTAATTTTTTGTATGCACAGGTGAGGGTTATGTGAGCACAAGCGCAGATGCCTCCAGGGCCTAGATGTACCAGAGTCTCCTGGGTCTAGAAACAGAGGAGGCTGTGAACAACCCAATGTGGGAGCTGGGAACTTTGACCTTCAGCAAGAGCAGTATTCACTCATACAGGTTGAGCTACCTCTCTAACCCATTTTATTTATTTTTCTATTAATGAGATAAACTGGGAACAGTGACATAGCCCTACAACTCCAGCACTCACAATGGCAGAGGAAGGCAAGTTGTAAGTGAGTTGGAGGACAACCTGATTGGCTGAAATGGTGCTGAGAGTCAATGAGGTTGAGTGGTGAAAGCATGAATTGTTATAACTTCCATTCTTATCTATATACTTCAAATATGTTTTAGGAAGAAAAAAACCCTAAGAATTCTTACAAGTCAATACGAAGAAAAAATAGAAAACTGGGCAAAATGCAAGAACAGAAAAAGAAGACCTAAATCTAGTGAACATATGGGAAATGGTGTTAAGGCTCCCTCACCAACAAAGCACCAACTCAAACCAGGTATAGTGAGGTGTGCCTGGAATCCAGAGCTGGGGAGGCCAAGGCAGGGGATTAGGAGTTCAAAGTCATCTTTGGCAATGTAGTAAGTTCAAGGCCAGCCTCAGCTAGATGAAACACACACAATCTTGAGGTATTCAGTGGTCAAGAAAACTTCCTGCTCTTGCAAAGGACTGAGGGTTGGTTCTGCGCACCCATATGGCAGCTCACATCTGTACCTCCACTTGGAAGGCCTCTGACAGCCTCTTCTGGCTTCTGTGAACACTAAGCATGAACATGGTGGACATACACACAAGCAAGAGAAAGATTCATAGACATAAAAGTAAACCTTTTCTTGGTTTGGTTTGGTTTGGTTTGGTTTGGTTTGATTTGGTTTGGTTTGGTTTGGTTTGGTTTTTCAAGACAGGGTTTCTCTATGTAGCCCTGCCTGTCCTAGAACTCTCTCCAGAGGCCAAGCTGGCCTCAAACTTGGAGATCCAACTGCTTCTACCTCCTGAGTGCTGGGATTAAAGGCATGCACCAGACTTTTTAAAAAGGAAAAGAAAAAAAACTCACTCTCAGAAAAGAAGGAAATTTGAGCCACAGCTCTTTTGTTGTGTAGTTGATAAACTATGTCATACATTTCATGTACAGTCTGGCAAATTTCTTTAATGTTCCATAAATGAATGTCATGGACCAGAACCCACTTATTTTGCTCTTATGAATGAAGTTGCCACACTTGTAACAAAGAAAGCCAGCTGTAGCCAGGAGGAGTTGGAAGAAGTATGCCACTTTGAGACTTCGGAAGCCTACACTATTCCCAACTAGCTCTCTCTGCCTCACACTTGTGTATCAAGATGTGAGCTCTCAGCTACTGCTCCAGCACCATTGCCTGCCTGCCTGTTCCCATGCCCCCCACTGTGATGGTCATGGACTCTAACCCTCTGGAACTGTGAGTCCCAAATTAAGTAGCCTTGGTCATGGCATTTTGTCACAGCAATAAAAAAGTGACTATGACAAGCATTTTTTAAAAAGCTTTGGTGTGTGTGTGTGTGTGTGTGTGTGTGTGTGTGTGTGTGTGTGTGTGTGCGCGCGAGCGCGCGTGTGCCTCACACTGCTAAGTGGAGGTCAGAGGACAACTTGCAGGATTCGGTTTTCTCCTCTCCCAGTATGAGGTTCCTTGGTACCTTGCTGAGACATCTCCTCTGTTCCAAAGATAATGTTTAGAACCAAATGATTAGATGGGGCTACAACTGGATCTGACTTGTCATCAACATTGCCCAGAAATATATTGTGAGACTCCAGTCTTCTATGTGAGTACAATTGACACTGGGGTTTGTGTCTCCTTTTTTATGGAGGCAGGAGTGGGAGAGATGGGGCCGTAGAAGGGCAGGGGTGGCATAAGAATTAACTTTGCTTGTAGGAAGGTAAAACCACATGAAAATCCTGAGTATCCGAAGGGGTGGACCCAGTCAGTTAGTAAGCCATCCTCTCGCTCCAAGGCTCTGTAACTGGCTCTGTGATGCAGGGCCTGCTCTCTGCACACAGCGTGTCCCTTTGCCAGTTGGACCTCTTTCAGGTTGTGTTGAAAAAGGCCCTAAGAGGAGACTTCAAGGCCACAGGAGGAAGGTGCACCTGCTGGCTGCTTCCTGGCTGCTCCCCATGCCTGACAGTATCACCAGCAGTTCTTCCTGTCCCCGGAGCAGCAGCTCAGTCCAGAAGCACGTGTACCCTGTTTTCAACACACAGCCACCCACCAGGATCCTCAGATGTCCAAATTTCAGCTCCAGGAGGCCCCTTTCCTAAGCAAGTTTTAGTAATTCCAACTTTTCTTTGTCCTTTTAGACCAAGAACTGGCAAGTAGCTGCTTCTGGCAGTGTCTGTCTCTGTAACAGCTACTGTCTCTTCAGCAGTTTCGGTCATATGGTAACAATTCTGTGAACCGGATTAATAGTTCTTAACACTAAACTCTGTAAAGTATAATGGTTTCTAAGTTCTAGTAAGACAGTGATTAATTTAAATGAAAATCAAAATACCAGATTTTGTTTTATTTAGAAACTTGTGGATTAACATAGAAAATTAAGCATGTGCAACTAATTCTTTGTCCTTCAGAAATGTTTTTATTTTAAAATGTTGTCCTGGTTAGGACAACAGGAAGTGAACAACAAACACGGAGAATGTGAAAGCTGGAAGCCAGATTTATTTAGCAGAACAGGGACACCTGAATTACAAACTGCTAGTGAGGCAGTCTGAGAAACAGGTTGTGCCACAAAATTCACAAAAAAATAAAGGACTATTAGGTGTCTGATACCAGAGCTAGAAGTGAAGGCAGGAGAAGCAGATAAGCATTAAGAAAAAAAAAAAGCAACCAACACTGTTGGAAAGTCGGTTCTGTCCCTCCATTCTTTTTCCTGTGTTCACGCCTTACCCTAACAGGTAGCTAAGGGTTTCTAGTCCCAAGAGTAATATGGTCTCTACAGCAGGAGATGCAGAGCTTGTAAGGATGGAAATGCCATGCTGGGTGTCTTAGGGTTTCTATTGCTGTGAAGACACACCAAGACCATGGCAACTCCTATCAAGGAATATTTTTCACTGGGGCTGGCTTGCAGTTCAGAGGTTTAGTCCATTGTCACCATGGTGGGAAGCCTGGCAGCATGCAGACAGACATGGTGCTGGGGAGGGAGCTGAGAGTTCTACATCTGGATCAGCAGGCAGCAGAAAGAGAAATGACACTGGACCTGGCTAGGGCTTCTGAAACCCCAAAACCCACATCCTATAACACAGTTCCTCCAAAGAGGCCACACCTACTCCAGCAAGGGCACATGTGGTAGTCCTTTGAAATAATGCCTATTTCAGTAATTCTCTCTGAATCTATGGAGACCATTTGATAAATTTTTATTTTGATTTAATTTATTCAGATTACAACTCAATTGCTATCCCATCACTGGTATCCTCCCATTCCTCCCTCCCTCCCACTTTCACCCTATTCCTCTCCTCTAGGTCTATGACAGAGGGGGACCTCCTCCCCCACTATATGGTCATAGGCTATCAACTCTTATCTTGGGGAGGTGGTCAAATATGGGGCACCAGAGTTCATGTCAGAGTCAGTCCCCACTCTCCACATAACTGTGGAGAATGTCCTGTCCATTGGCTAGATCAGAGTAGGGGTTCGATATTTACTACTTGTATTGTCCTTGGTTAGTGCAATAGTTTGAACAGATGCCCCTGGGTCCTGATCCACCTGTCATGATGTTCTTCTTATAGGTTTCTAGGACCTTCTAGATCCTTCTATTTCCATAGCTCCTATATTTCTCTTACCTAGAGTCCCAGGGGGATGTCCTCACATCTATCCTCCTGGGATAGTGAAGACTTTCATGGGACATGCTTTTTGGGCTAGTGTCCAATTATAACTGAGTATATACCATGTGAGTCTTTCTGTTTCTGGGTTAACTCACTCAGTATGATCATTTTTAGTCCCATCCATTTGTCCACAAATTTCTGGATTTCCTTGTTTTTAATAGCTGAGTAGTATTCCATAGTGTAAATGTACCATATTTTCTTTATCCATTCTTCTACTGAGGGACATTTAGGTTGTTTCCAGGTTCTGGCTATTATGAATAAGGCTGCTATGAACATAGTTTAGCAGATGTCCTTGGTGTGTGTTGGAGCATTTTCTGGGTATATTCCACGGAGTGGAATAGCTGGGTCTTGAAGAAGGCCTATTCCCAGTTTTCTGAGAAAGCACCAGTGGTTGTACAAGTTTGCATTCCCACCAGCAATGAAAAGTGTTCCTTTTTCTCCACATCCTCGCCAGCATGTGGTATCACTTGAGTTTTTGATCTTAGCCATTCTGATGGGTATAAGATGGAATCTCAAAATCGTTTTGATTTGCATTTCTCTGATGACCAAAAAGGTTGAGCATTTCTTTAAGTGTTTCTCAGACATTCGATATTCCTCTGTTGAGAATTCTCTGCTTAGTTCTGTGCCCCATTTCTCAATTGGGTTATTTGGTTTGGTGGTGTTGAATTTCTTGAGTTCTTTATATATTTTGGATATTAGACCTTTGTCAGATGTAGGATTGATGAAGATCTTTTCCCAGTCTGAAGGCTGTCGCTTTGTTCTGTTGACAGTGTCTCCTGCCTTACAGAAGCTTCTCAGCCTCATGAGGTCCCATTTATTAAGTGCTGACCTTAAGGCCTGGGCTGTTGGTGCTCTGTTCAGGAAGTTGTCTCCTGTGCCAATGGTTCCTGGCTCTTCACCACTTTTCCTTCTAACCAATTTAGTGTCTCTGGTTTTATGTTGAGGTCTTTAATCCACTTGGACTTGAGTTTTGTGCATGGTGACAAATATGAGTCTAATTGAATTTTTCTACATATAGACATCCAGTTAGACCAGCACCATTTGTTAAAGATGCTATCCTTTTCCCTTGAATTGATTTGGCTTCTTTGTCAAAAATCAAGTGACTATATGTGTGTGGATTCATTTCTGGGTTTTCAATTCAATTCCATTGATCAACCAGCCTATTGTTATGCCAGTACCATGTAGTTTTAATTACTGTTGCTCTATAGTACAGCTGGAGACTGGGTATGGAGAGTGCTCTGGAGGATCTTTTATTGTATAGGATTGTTTTAGCTATTCTGGGGTTTTTGTTTTTCCATATGAAGTTGAGAATTGATCTTTCAATGTCTTTTAAAAATTGTATACGTATTTTGATAGGGATTGCATTGAATTTGCAAATTGATTTTGATAAGATGGCCATTTTTACTCCCTATCCACGAACAAGGGAGATCCTTCCATCTTCTGATGTCATCTTCAATTTCTTTCTTCAGAGATTTGAAGTCTTTTTTTTTTCAAACAAATCCTTCATTTGCTTGGTTAGAGTTACTCATAGATATTTTATATTGCTTGTGGCTATCATGAAGGGTATAGTTTTCCTAATTTCTTCCTCTGCATGTTTGTCATTTGTATATAGGAAGACTACTAACTTTTTTGAGTTAATTTTGTATCCAGCCAATTTGCTGAAGGTGTTTATCAGCTGTAGTACTTCTCTGGTGGAATTTTGGGGGTCACTTATGTACACTATTATACCATCTGCAAATAGGGATAATTTTACTTCCTCCTTTCCCATTTGGATGACCTCCTTTTGTTGTCTTATTGCTCTGGCTGGAACTTCAAGAACTATATTGAAGAGATACAGAGAAAGTGGGCAGCCTTGTCTGGTCCCAGATTGTAGAGGAATTTCCTTGAGTATCTCTCCATTTAATTTGATGTTGGCTATTGGCTTGCTGTATATAGCCTTTATTATGTTTAGGTGTGTGCCTTGTGTTCCCGATCTCTCCAAAACTTTAAACATGAATGGGTGTTGAATTTTGTCAAATGCTTTTTCAGTATCTAAGGAGATGATCATGTGGGTTTTTTTCTTTCAGTTTGTTTATATGGTGGATTACATTGATAGATTTCCATATATTAAACCATCCCTGCATGCCTGGAATGAAACCTTCCTGGTCAAGGTGAATGATATCTTTAATATGTTCTTGTATTTGTTTTGCAAATATTTTATTGAGTATTTTTGCATCAATGTTCATAAGAGAAATTGGTCTGAAATTTTCTTTCTTTGTTGGATCTTTGTGGGGTTTATGTATCAACATGACTGTAGGCTCATAGAATGAATTTGGTAATGGTCTATCTATCTTTTGGAGTAGCTTGAAGAGTAGCAGTATTAGCTCTTCTTTGAAGGTCTGGTAGAATTCTATACTGAAACCATCTGGCCCTGGGCTTTTTTTTTTTTTTTTGAGACTATCAATGATTGTTTCCATTTCTATAAAAGAAATAGGACTATTTAATTTGTTTATCTGATCTTGATTCAACTTTGGCAAGTGGAATCAATCAAGAAAATTGTTCATTTCCTTTAGATTTTCAAATTTTGTGGCATATATGCCTTTAAAATAGGATCTTATGATTCTTTGTATTTCTTCAGTGTCTGTTGTTATGTCTCCCTTTTCATTTCTGATTTTGTTGATTTGGATAGTGTCTTCTGCCTTTTAGTTAGTTTGGCTAGCGGTTTGTCTATCTTGTTCATTTTCTCAAAGAACCAGCTCCTGGTTTTGTTGATTTTTTGAATTGTTCTCTTTGTTTCTAATTTATTGATTTCAGCTCTGAGTTTGATTATTTCCAGATGTCTACTGCTCTTTGGGGTTTCTGCTTCTTTTTTTCCTAGGGCTTCCAGATGTGTTGTTAAGTTGCTTATGTGGGATGTTTCCAATTTTTTTTTAAAGATACTTAGTGCTATGAATTTTCCTCTTACTGCTTTCAATGTGTCCCACAAACTTGTGTATGTTGTTCCTTCATTTTCATTGAATTTCATTGAATTCATTGAATTTTCTTCTTTATTTCTTCCCCGACCCAGGTGTCAATAAGTAGAGAGTTGTTTAGTTTCCATGTGTGTGTAGGCTTTTTGTTATTTCTGTTGTGGTTGAAGTCCAGCCTTAGACCATGGTAATCTGATAGGATACAAGCTATTATTTCAATCTTCTTGTATCTGTTGAGGCTTGCTTTGTGACCTACTATGTGATCAATTTTGGAGACGTTTTCAGGGGATGCTGAGAAGAAGGTATAATCCTTTCTGTTTGGGTGAAAAGTTATTTAAATATCTGTTAGATCCATTTGATTCATGACATTAGTTAATGATGTTATTTCTCGGCTTAGTTTCTGTTTCAATGACCTATCCTTCAGTGAAAGTAGAGTACTGAAGTCTCCCACTATTAATGTGTGCAGATCGATGTGTGGTTTAAGCTTTATTAATAGTTCTTTTACAAATGTGGGTGCCCTTGTATTTGGAGCACAGATATTCAGAATTGTGATATCATCTGGGTTGATTTTTACCTTTGATGGGTATGAAGTGTCCTTCCTCATTGCTTTTGATTAATTTTGGTTGAAAGTCTATTTTATTAGATATTAAAATGGCTACACCAGCTTGCTTCTTGTGACCGTTTTCTTGGAATATTTTTCCCAGCCTTTTACCCTGAAGTAATGTCTGTCCTTCTGGGTGAGATGTGTTTCTTGAATGCAGAGGAATGTTGGATCTTGCTTATGCATCCATTCAGTTAGTCTGTGTCTTTTTATTGAAGAATTGAAACCATTGATGTTGAGAGATATTAATGACAAGTGACTGTTAAGTCCCTTAATTTTTGATGTTGGTTACAGTAGAGAGTTTGTGTAGTTGTGTCCTATGGAGACCATTTTCATTCAATCTACCACACAGATGGTGTGAACCCATCCAATAGCATACTGTATAAGTAAGTATAAGCACCATAAGTAAAGGGGCTTCCCAACTCATTTCTTCCCCAGAAGAGACAGTACAGTGTCCCTAGAGCTGGAGAGATGGAACAGGGGTAAAAGAACACTTACTTTTCTTTTTTTGTTTGTTTGGGTTTTTTTGTTTTTGTTTTGGTTTTGGTTTTGGCTTGGGGGACAGGGTTTCTCTGTGTAGCCCTGGCTGCCCTGGGCTCACTTTGTAAATCAGTCTGGCCTCTAACTCACAGTGATCCACCTGGCTCTGCATGCTAAGTGCTGGGACTAAAGGTGTGCGCCACCACACCCAGCTCCACTTCCTTTTCCTGTAGGAGGCCAGAGTTCGTTTCCCTGCACCTATATTAGGTATCTCACAACCTCCTGTCATTCTAGTTCCAAGGGATCTGATGCCCTGCTCTAGGCTCCATGGACACCTATAGGTATACACGAGTATACAGTTGGCCTTGTGGTTCTGCACTGTTGAATAAAATCACTACTAAATATCCAAGACTATGAGGTATGTCAAGGCGCATAAGGAGGGGGAGTGGTTAGATTTACAACCCAAGGGATGGTGTGGGGTGTCCTTCTTCTTCTTCTTCTTCTTCTTCTTCTTCTTCTTCTTCTTCTTCTTCTTCTCCTCCTCCTCCTCCTCCTCCTCCTCCTCCTTCTCCTCTTCTTCTTCCTTGTTCTTCCTCATCCTCCTGCTCTTCTTCCTTCTTTACTTTTCTTCTTTCTTTACTTTCTTCTATCTCCATTTCTTCTTTCTTCACTGTCTTCTTTCTTCTTGCTGTTTTTCACCTTTTATGCCATGAGCCTGAGGGATACAACGGTTCAGGCTCCTTCTCTGTGGTTCTCACACAGTAAGCATCTATAGGCCAAGCAGACTGGTACCTCTCTTGAATCAAGGTACCCTCCTCTCTCACTTATTTCCTTTTCTGACTCTTTTCCTGAACACATTTCCAGGGACTATGTCGGCTCCCAGTGCACAGGTCAATCATCTTCAAAGAAACTTCCCCAGAGGATAATCTGACCCCAGAAGTTTCATTTTAGACTGGGTAACACAGGACCCTGTCTCCAACAGAGAGAAAGAAAAAGATAAAGAAGTGAGGGGCTGGGGGGAGAGGAAGAAAGGGGAATGAGGGGGAGGAAAAGGAGAAAAAGAGAATAGAGGAGAAAATTTGTAATTTTTTTTTTAAAGAAAAGGGGTTGAGAGATGGTTTAGTGGCCAAGAGTAGCCCTCTACTCCTCCAGGAGACCTAGTTTAGTTCCCAACATCCACATTAAATGGCTCACTTGTAACTCCAGCTGCAGGGGGCAGATCCAACACATATGGCCTCGATGGGCACCTGCACTCATGAGCGTATGCACATGGACAAACACACACACATACACACACACACACACACACACACACACACTTAATAAAAACAAATAATTATGTTTTTAACAATAACAAAGAATTTTTAAAAAAGAACAGAGAAACAGAAGAGGATAAATTATGAAGGGCTGGTGAGATGGCTTAGTGGGTAAAAGCACTTACCACCAAGCCTAACAATCTGAATTCAATCCCTGTGACCCATATAATGGAAGAAGAGAACTGACTCTCAAATGTCCTTTGGCTTCTACACACATATCATGGTATGCACATGCCCTATATAGCACACACACACAAAGAGAAGAACGATTGTTTTTTATTACAAGCCAACAGTCTAAGAATAGTTGCAGAATGGAAAGACTCATAAATGATCTAGAATAATGGATAAAAGTAGAGCTGTTTCAAGGAGCATGCTATAAATTAGTGAAATCTGATTGAGGCAAAAGGAAAAATCCTACTAGTTCCCAGGGATAGAGAGAAATTAATGGCTCAGTCACAAAGGTTAAGAGCGTTGAAGAAGAGGGGCTGGAGAGATGGCTCAGCAGTTAAGAGCACTGGCTGCTCTTCCAGAGGACTCAGGTTCAATTCCCAGCTTCCGAGTGGCCGCTTACAACTGTTTATAGCTCCCATTCCAAGGGATTTTGTACCTTTACAGGCATACATGCAGGCAAAACTCCAATGCCCATAAAATAATAATAAATAAATCTTTTTAAAAAAAAGAGTGCTGATGACTTAATAGGCTGCTGAGGACTCCTTCACATTTCTGCAGAGAAGTATCTCAAGCCAAGAATCCTGCTCCCCACCAAACCATCACACCGTCATGAGAATGAAACAGAGGCATTTTCAAAGATGCCAAGTGTGTTGAATGTTTTTTTTAATTTTCCCTTCCAAACCTTCAGCCTGCCTCAGTTGCTATGAAGAAGTGAGCTATTCTAATGGGGCCGTTGGACAGCAAGGTGCTGCTGTTTATTTCCCTTGGCTCCCACTCTGGTTTCCATGGATTCCTGCATCTACCGCCGAAAGCCACAGCTCTAGGCAAGCATCTCCTCTTGTAGGTGCTCTCCCTCAGTCTTAGCAACTTCTTCCCCTCAATCCTTTAAGCTCACGTCTGTCCCCTCCCTTTGTTTACCCTGGTGGATACTAGGGTGTGACACTAACACCACAATGCTATATGTGTTTCTATAGCTCCAGGTCCAGGTCCAGGCCCGGTCGAGCTTGCTTGAGTCAGGATGAGCTCAGCGGGACATCATTGCTTCAAGATTTTGCACCTAGAACCACAGTGCTACACACTGTACATAATTCATGGTCGCAAGTACTCTTCCCATGTTTTCCATCCGTCTTAGTGGCCATTTCTCTCCAGTGGCTCTGGCAGAGGCTCATGAGCATAAACAAGAGTGCAGATGCTCCTCAACTTAACAGTGCGTTACATCCAATAGACCCACCAAAGTGGAACATACCATAAGTGGAATGACCATGATATTCCTAGTCTACTGAACATTCTAGTTCAACTCATCTACCTGAAATGTGCTCAGAAAATTCACATTAGCCTAAAGTTGAGCAAAATCACCAACATCAAGCCTGTAGTACAATAAAAAGTTAAATATTGCACACAACTTAGCGACTTGCTATAATCTTCAGAGGTCTGCCCCTATTGAGCGATCTCACCAGCTTGGCCCCACTTCCCAAGGGTTCCACAACCTCCCAAAATAGAACCACCAGCTGAGGAGCAAGTGTGCAAAATAGAAGCCTGTGTGGGGGCACTCCACATTCAAATTTGAACAGGAATATCTACCTATGGCATCTCTTAAGCTGAAAATTAGAAAGACACACACTGTAGAAATGCAGACAGAGAGCCCCCTGCTCTGGGGCTGGAGAGAGATGGCGCAACAGCTAAGAGAGCTTGCTGTTCTTTTAGAGGACCAGATTGGCTCCCAGCATCACACCAGGAGCTTACAACCATCTGTCACTTCAGCTCCTCGGGATCCAATGCCCTCTTCTGGCTTCCACAGGCACTCTCACACATGTGTGCATAGACATGTACATGCATATACAGAAACACAAATAAAACTTATAAAAATATTTTTAATCAAGTTGGGATTGGAAAGATAGATGGCTTAGTGGTTAAGGTCACTTACTGCTCTTGCACCGGACCCAGGTTTATTTCCTGCATGGTGGCTTATTAACTGTCTATAACTCCTGTTCCAGGAAATATGATGTCTTCTTCTGGCCTCCAAAAGCAGCAGGCACATACAATAATACACATACATACATACCAGCAAAACACCTGAACGCATAAAATAAATCTTAAAAGCAATAAAGGCCATTAATCAATCTCCCACTCCTGCTTACATCTTTATAAATATTTCTTTTATTAACTCCATCTCAGTCACCTCCATTTAAGTGTGCCATATGTTTCCTTCCTGGCTTCAGATAGATGCAGGGATAGGTACCGGGAGGGGCTCAAGAAAACACACTCCCAAAATAGTAGTCTGATATTTTGCTGCTTTCATGTGGTTGAAAAGCACACAACTGCCCTCCCCACCAGGAGAAGGTAGACTGCTGGCAACCCAAGGTATTCAGTGAAATAACAGAGGCAACCTATCACTGGTGGCCGCAGGGAGTGAATTCAGGTGGAGGGCAACAGAAATAAAGTGACTAGAGTACTTAGTTGCCATGGTAACCATAGTGATTGTAAAGACTGTAGTCAGGTGATGGCTGCTGATGACTCTAAGGACAGTAAACAAGGGCGAAAAATTGCTCAAGTGCCTTAAGTACCCAACTCAGAATCTGTCGGGAAGCCAGAAGTCTCTCTGGCATCTCTAAAAGAAGCATCTCCTTTGGTCACTGGACTGATATGAATGAGGACCAAGACTGAAACATTTTTTAATGGTTGTAGGGTTTACAAACCCAGCTGAGCACTGAAATCTGAAAAGCTGGTGGTATAGCCAGTCTTGAAGAAAGAGTTCTAAAGAGACACTTGCGTCCCTTGTTTTGGCATTCAGATTTAAAAAAAACAATGGTCCCTGAAAAGTTGACGTGTTCCCAGAAATAGCCTGATGACATTCAGAGGAGGAAACGGTTGCCTAGAAGGGACATAGATTTCAAGCAATTCGGACTGGGACTTGTGGCTGGGACTACTTACTATTCACACCGTGGTTAAGCCGAAATCTCTTGCCAGGACCCTGAAGACTGATTTGACGAGCTGCCAATCATCTACATCCTTCTTTCCCCGTGTATAAATTGTATAGATCTCCTTTTTCTGCTTTCCCCTATTTCTTGTTTGTTTAATTGGCCTATAGAGGACTGAGGGCTTATTTATAAGAGGTGGCAGACTCGGGCTGGAGCCTCATAACTGCTAATGGTATAACAACTAAGTGACAAGGTGCTTGACTAGCATGAGGAAGGTTCTGGATAAGATCCCCACTTATCTAGAATACCTTAAAGGGGAATACCTTAAAGTCTTCAACTCCAGTCTCCCACAATAAGCTAATTGTACTGATGGGAAAGTAATGAGACCTTGAGATGTTGGAGAGAGATATACAGATACAATTGACTAGGATCTGAGCTGAAACTGTCCTAAACTTCCAACAAAAGGATTATAGCTGCTCTTTTGCAATGAGTTAAAACATTTCAAGGATCATGCCTTGGGAAGGTGCCATGCAAGGAAATATAATTTTCCTAAATATCTGTTTCCATGATCTTTCATTGCTTCCAAACCCACCAGGAGAATTAAATCCAACTCAGTCCAGAAGATAAAGTATAAAACCCAGGCCTAAAAGGAGATGGGGGTTTCTACCAAAAGAGTAACAGAAGCTCAAAGCCTTAAATCAGGAGTCTGGGAATCATGTGTTCAACTGAGTATTACGGTTGTTAGGCCAAGAAGAATATAACAAGATTTGATTAAGATGAATGTGCTGAAGCGGGTGCCTAAGGGGAAAGTGGGGTTCCTATCATGACCCGAGGATGCAGCTTGGAGTCACCTAGCTATCCAAAAGTAAGCTACAGGGAGCAAAGTGGAGACAGCGGAACTTCCCTGGAACATAGGAGACATGGGTAAGGAGTTTAAAAAAAAAGAAAAAGAAAAAGGACAGTGAGAAAGTAACCTGGATATGCTGTATGTGTTTTGATCCATGACTGTCTGGCTACACTCTCCTTGGAGGACCAAAAGCATTACAAAATGACCTGAAACTGCTACAGCTGATAAACACTTTCAGAAAGTAGCCTGATACAAAGTTAATTCACAAAAATCAGTAGCCCTCCTATATACAAATGACAAATGAACTGAGAGAAAAAACTCAGGAAATAACACCTTTCACAATAACCTAAAATAATATAAGATATTCTGGTGTAACTCTAACCAAACAAGTGAAAGACTTGGATGATAAAACTTCTCGTCTTTGAAGGAAGAAACTGAAGAAGATATCAGAATATGGAAAGATCTCCCATGATCACGGATCGGTAGGAGTAACATAGTAACATAGTAAAAAATGGCCACCATAATAAAAGCAATCCACAGATTCAACTCAAACCCCATCAAAATTCCAATACAGTTCTTCATGGATCTTGAAAGGACAAATTTCAGCTTCATATGGGGTTTATATGGGGGGAGAGAGAGAAGGGAGAGAGAGAGAGAGAGAGAGAGAGAGAGAGAGAGAGAGAGAGAGAGAGAGAGAGAAGAGCTAAAACGGTCCTAAGTAGTAAGAGAACTGCTAGAATTATCACCACCTTCAATTTCAAGCTGAACTACAGAGCTATAATAATAAAAAACAGCATGGTAGTGGCACAAAAACAGACACATTGATCAATGGAATCAAACTGAAAACTCAGACATACATCCACACACTTATCAACACCTGATTTTTTAATAAAGCAGTTGAAAATACATACTGGAAGAAAGACGGCATCTTCAAAAAATGGTACTCATCAAACTGGATGGCTGAACATAGAAAAATCCAAATAGATCCACACCTATCACCCTGCACAAAACTAACTTCAAGTGGACCAAAAACTTCAACATAAAACAAGATGCACTGAACCTGGTAAAAGAGAGAGTGTGGAGTAGCCTTGAATTCATTGGCACTGGGAAAGACTTCCTGAACAGGATTCTATTAGCACAGGCACTAAGATCAACAGTTAATAAATGAGACCTCACGAAACTGAACAGCTTCTGTAAGGTAAAAGTCACTGTCATTTAGACAAAGTGGCAACCCTCATAATGGGAAGAGTTTTTAACAACTACAAATATTGGACTAATATTCAAATATATAAAGAATGCAAAAAAAACCTAGATTTTTAAAAACCAAACAAATAGCCAGGCAGTGGTGGTACATATCCAGCACTAACCCAGCACTAGGGAAACAAAGGCAGGCAGATCTCCGTGAGTTCAAGGCCAGCCTGGTCTACAGAATTGGTTCCAGGAAAGCCAGGAATACACAGAGAAACTGTCTCAAAAAAAAAAAAGGGGGCAAGCAAACAAACCAACCAAATAACCCAATTTTAAAATGGGGTACAGATCTAAACAGAATTTTCAATATAAGAATCTGGAAAGACTGAGAAACACTGAAACAAAAGGTTCAACATCCTTAGGCATCCAGGAAATGCAAATTTAACTACTTTTGAGATTTCATCATACACCTGTTAGAGTGGCTAAGATCAATATGCTGCTAAGGATGTGGAGTGAGGGGAACACTCACCCATTGCTGGTGGGAGTGCAAACTTGTGAAGCCACCATGGAAAGCAGTGTAGTGGTTTCTCAGGAAGATGAGAATCTGTCTATCTCAAGATCCAACTACACCATCCTTGGGCATACACCCAAAAGATGCTTCACCCTACCAAGAGACACTTGTTCAACCATGTTCATTACTGCTCTATTCATAATAGCCAGAAATTAGAAATAAACTAGATGCTCTTCAACAGGAAAATGGATAAAGAAAATGTGGTACATTTATCCAATGGAGTATTATTCAGCCATTAAAAAATTAAATCATAAAATTCACAGGTAAATGGATGGAACTAGAAAAAAAAAATCATCCTGAGTGAGATATCCCAGACCCAGAAAGACAAGTATGGTATATATTCACTTATATGTGGATATTAGCTGTTAAGTCACTAATAAGATACAATCTGCAGAACGACAGACATTAGGTATAACATAAGGGACATGGGGTGACAGATAATTTCATGCAGAGAAGAGAATAGAATAGATAATTCTTGATGGATGGAAGAGCTGGAACAGGATGATCAAGTGGGGAAGGGGAGACGAGAAGAGGGGAGGATGAGGGAGGGACAGAGAGAGACAATAAGGGCCATTTGAGGGGTAGTATTGAAACCTAATACAGTAGAAGCATCCTAAAATATATACATTTATAAAGTTGATCTAAATGTAATTTCCAAATAATGAGGGAGACAGAGCCCCAATTGACCATCTCTTGTCACCAAATAAGGCTTCCTCCAGTCCTAAGATTAGGTTACATCTAATTGAGGTGCTGGTCAAAAGGGTCCCATGAGAATTCCCAAACAACATAGGCTGTTGTTGACAAGACTATAGCATGCTCTCCAGAAACTGACAGTAGGGCCCCATTGCTAAAAAACAACATCTACACAATTCATTGAACATGGAGAAGTCAAACTGGTGCCTACATGGACCCTTCACCCCTGTGGTCTAGTGTCTTTGGTGCAGGAAGGTAGTCTGAATTCTGCCAAAAGAGAAACCTAAACATCAACCCAGCACAAATGCTTTTGGTCTGCAATGGTACCCTGACTTACAGATATGCTAAAGCAATGACAACACAAAGCTTACTCCCTGAAATGGAACCCATACCCAACATTGCTTGCATGACCAAAAGCCTGAGACAAGATAGCTCATGGTTTTAGGGTAAAAACAATTACTGCTGCTATTCTGAAACAAAACCAACCAACCAAACAACAACAACAACAACAACACATAGCAATAAAATGTCTCTTAATGGCATTCTGCTATAACCATAGATCAGTGCCTTGGTCAGCCATCATCAGAGAAGCTTCCTCCTATAGCAAATGAGAACAAATACAGAGACTCACAGCCAGACATAACACATAGAGTGAGAGGCCTTGGGACACTCAGCCCTAAATGAGATATCTCGATCAAATTTCTCCCTTCAAGGCTCAAAGAACCCTTCTGAAGAAGAGGTAGAAAGAGTGTAAGAGCCAGAGGGAATGGAGGACACTAGGAAAATAAGGCCCTTTAAAGAGTAAAAAAAAAGTCCATATGAAGACATAGAGACCAGGGTACCATGCCGGGCCCTGCACTGGTCTGCACCCAGTCCTTTGCATGTAAATTATGGCTTCCAGTTTAGTGGTTTTACGGGATTCCTGAGTGTGCAAACGAGTGGGACTCTGCTTCTTTTGCCTTCTCTTGGGCTCTGTTTGTTTGTTTTGTTTTGTTCAATTCCAATAGGTTAGTTTTTGTTTTATCTTACTATATTTTATTTATTATTATCCCTTAGAAGCCTATTTGTTTTCTAATTAGAGACAGGAAAGCTGTGGATCTGGATAAGAGAAGTGGGAAGGATGTAGGAGAAGTAGAGGGAGGGGAAACTTAATCAGAATACATTATAGGAGGAAAAAAATCTTTTTCAGTAAAAGCAGGCAAAAAAAGAAAAGAAACCAGGTGTGGTGGCACATGCCTTTATTCCCAGCACTCAGGAGGCTGAGTCTGGTCTACAAAGTGAGTCTAGGACAGCCAAGGCTACACAGAGAAACCTTGTCTCTAAAAACAAAAAAAGAAAACAGGAAGGAAGGAAGGAAGGAAAGAAGGAAGGAAAGAAGGAAGGAAAGAAGGAAGGAAGGAAGAACTAATTGAACTGACTCCAATAATAAAATCTGAAATGACATCTTGGTTGACTAACAAAAGTGTCCTTTTTTAAAAAAGTCCAAGCCAGGCAGTGGTGGCTCACGCCTTTAATCCTAGCACTTAGAAGGCAGAGGCAAGAGGATCTCTGAGTTCAGGGCTAGCCTGGTCTACAGAGCAAATTCCAGGCAATTGGGGCTATCCAGAGAAACCAAGTATTTACTTAAAAAAAAAAAAAAAGCAGGTCCAAGATGGAATTTTTGTCTAAGATCAGTGGGACTTACATTCCTTTTGTGATTTCTGGCCTCAGGATGTGCATTTTGAGTCAATGTTTGGTAACTGGGAGACTCTTATATACAGTCCCTGAATCATACAGTGGGATCTACTACAGCCAGAAAGGGGGGGGGGGGGGCGGGTACCAAGTAGCAAACAGAAGCTCCTAGAATCAGCCCAACTTAACCCAGTCTCCCTTAAAAAGCTAGTATCCCAAAAGCAAGGCCACCGTCCCAAGGGATTACAGACTTGATTCTACTTAATGATGATTCCACACAGGCAGAGTTGTAAATCCAACCACATCCCTCGTTAGTTTCCTCAGTGGCTCATTCTGCCTCCACAGACCTTTGGAAGACGACTGTACATTACCATGTGCGCACCAGCGGCATCACTCATGACCGATTCTGGACGCGGTAATTTTGTGAAGCAAAACACTGCAGGCCTTGGAAGCCGGTATGTAGAAATTAGCTTCAGGAAATCTTTTCCCGACCATCCCTATCATCGAAGGTAGTGAGAAACAATTTGACCTCTTGTAGCAAAGAAAGGAGAACACTACCTTTTGTATTTCAGCCTACCCTAAGGCAGTCTAGAGATGACCTGGTTGAACCGCTATGGAACGTTGTCTTACTTTATGCATTGGTAAGAGATCCGCTCAGAGACTTGCCACGTCACTTAAGATCCAAAAAGTCACAGTTCATGTCATGATGCGTTCTCTAAAGCATTACTCGCCATATGGCTGCCTGTCCATCTTGTTTCTGACCTTCGTGTCAGCATCACTCAACATGCACAGGTGGTTG
This sequence comes from Acomys minous, assembly GCF_964271855.1. Taxonomy (NCBI): domain Eukaryota; kingdom Metazoa; phylum Chordata; class Mammalia; order Rodentia; family Muridae; genus Acomys; species Acomys minous. The sequence continues at coordinate 98,482,785 of NC_140494.1, read as the reverse complement.
CTGTTGTTGTTGTTTCTTCCTTCTCTCCTCCTCCAGGTAGCTACTGAGATTCGGAGCTTGCCTGCCCTGGGGTCTCTCCTTTAAACTCTAAGAAAACTATCTACTTTGAATAGACTTTACTTTGTTGGGGACAGGAAGGAGGGGCAAATGCTTCGCTCTATCAGAAGAAAAAAGAAAAAGAAAGAAAGAAAAAGCCAGATGAGTGGGCGGCCTCTGCAGATTTTAGAAGCAATATGATGTGTGTCACATGTGAATATGTTGCTTTCACCCTTTGCTCTGGAAACTCCCATGGGGCTGTCAGTTTCAAGTGGGGGTCCAGAATAAGAAAAAAAAATATTTTTTTTTTTTGTGCCGAAGATCCAAGCACAGTCTCTTGCTACACCCTCAAGTGTAGCAGACAACACAACCCAAGCAGTCAGGGAGTAGGGCAGGTAGGGCAGGATCTTCAGGAGTTCTCTGCAATGGTTGTTTTGCACAGCTGTAGTGAAGAAAACACTTCTTAGAGAAGGAAGAGGTACGGGAATGACATGCAGGAAGGAAGTCAGTGGCTGAAATGACATCAGGCACTAACCTAAATTGAGGAAAAGGGACTTAACATGCCTAGGGGAACATTTGCTCAGTGTGGCAGCTGTGGCCCCTTTTACCTGGAAATATCTGAGGATCATTTATTTTATTTTATGTTTTAAAAACTTTGGGGGGGGGGGCTGGAGAGATGGCTCAGAGGTTTGGACCACTGTCTGCTCTTCCAGAGATCCTGAGTTCAATTCACAGCAAGCACATGGTGGCTCACAACCATCTATAATGAGATCTGGTAGGTAGTCACACATGCAGACAGAACACTGTATACATAATAAGTAAATCTTTTTTAAAAACTTGTTTTGGCTTTTTTAAAAATGTATTTATTTATCATGTATACATGTATGTATACAGTGCTCTGCCTGCATGTACACCTGCAGGCCAGAAGAGGGCATCAGATTGTAAAAGGCTGTGAGCCACCATGTGGTTGCTGGAAATTGAACTCAGGACCTCTGAAAGAGCAATCAGTGCTCTTAACCTCTGAGCCATCTCTCCAGCCCCCTTGTTTTGTTTTTTTGAGACAGGATCTCACTGTATACAGCACAGACTAGCCTTGAACTAATGGCAAGTCTCCTGCTTCAGCCTCCCAACAGCTGGGATTTTAGGTATAAGCCACAATTGTGCAGCCATTTAAATTATTTTTAGTTATCCGTAGAAACATAAAACTGTACATATTTATGTGCTATAATGTAATTTTTCAAAACATGTAAATATAGCATAATGTTTAAATTAGTATAAACATTGATCTCAAACACTCAATATTTATGATGAAAACATTTAAAACTAATATTCTTTTTTGTTTTGTTTTGTTTTGTTTTTTCAAGACAGGGTTTCTCTGTGTAGCCCTGGCTGTCCTGGACTAACTTTGTAGACCAGGCTGGCCTTGAACTCACAGCGATCCACCTGCCTCTGCCTCCCAAGTGCTGGGATTAAAGGCGTGCGCCACTACCGCCCAGCACAAAACTAATATTCTTATAAAATATTTCCTATGGTTTGCAGAGATGGCTCAGAGGTTAAGAACACTGGCTACTCTTCCAAAGGTTCTGAGTTCAATTCCCAGAAACCACGTGGTTCCTCACAGCCATCAATAATGAGATCTGGTGTCCTCTTCTGGTGTGCAGGCATACATGCAGGCAGAGCACAGTATACATAATAAATAAATACATCTTTTAAAAAATGCTTCCTATTCCAAAATAACTACAGTTTGCTGAAAAATGGACTTTTTTTGTATGTGTGTGAGGTCAGAACTTGCTGTCCAAAGCTGGATTCTGAGAATCTTTTTCTTTTAATATTTATTTATTTTGTTAATGTTTGTGTGCCTGAGTATATGTATGTCCACAGTGGCCAAAAAAAGAGTGTCAAATGGATCCCCTGGAACTGGAGTTACAGATGGTTGTGAGTCAGCATCTGGGTGCTGGGACTCAAACCTTGGTCCTCTGGCAGAGCAACCAGTTCTCTTAACAAGTGAGCTTCTTCTCCGGGCCCCTGAGATTCCTTTTTATTGGTCCCCAAATCAGCAATAAGAGACCAGAGAGAGTAGAGGACAGATGCCCCATCACCTCTGCCTTACCTCCAGCTATGGCCAGGTTGAAAATAAGCGGCATTATGCACCGCCCTTCGTGACATCTATGAACAGATGGGAGAGCCTATGTTTGCCACCCCCCATGTACTGAAAATTATTACCCAATGAGATGTTATCTTAAGGTGGGGTCTTTAGAGGCAGTTCATCCCCGAGGGTGATGCCCTATTGTAAGATCAGTGACCTCACAAAAAGAGAGACCTGGTGGCCCACGCCTATATTCACAATAGTGGGAAACAGAAGCAGGAGATCGCTCACAAGTTTTAGGCCAACAGAACAAAAGCAAATAGAGCTGGCTTCCCCTCTGTCACCCCTCACCATGGAAGGATACACAGAGAAGGCTGTTGCCTGTAGACCAGGAAGATAGCCCTCTCCAAGGATGCTGGATAAGCCAGCTCCTGCGACTTGGTCTTTCAACGTCCAGAACATAAACACTTGTCATTTAAACCTCAGTCTCCAGTGTATCGGTTACGGCCGTGGGAGCCCTATCTAATAGCCAGTGGATAGTGAGTGTGCTTTCTTGGAAATCTTTTTGTTTTTATTTTCCTGTTTTTATTTTTTAAGTAAATATATCTTCGTTAATCTTTTAATTTATTTCTGAGAATTTCATATATGCATACAATGCATTTTGATTCTATTCAGACCCGCCTGGATACATCTCCTCTCAGACACACTCTCCCTACCTCCTGCTCCCTGCATGTCTTTTTTTTTTTTTTTAATAGACCACTGATTCCAACTTGTGCTATTCGTATACTCATGGATGTAGGGCCACACACTGGAACATGGTTGACCTTCCACAGACAACACCATCAAATAAAATCTATTGTCCCTCCCCCAGAAGACATCAAAGTCGGTACCTTCTTGGCCAAGAGTAGAGGTGTGTCAGTCCTTAGCTCCTCTGTGCTGGAGTGTTGACTGGTTTGAATTTGAGTGGGTCTTGTGCAGGGAACCACAGCGCTACAGTTCTTGTGTGTAGCAGTCCTGTCGTGTCCAAAAGGCACCATTTCACTGTAGTATCCCCTATACTCTTTCTGCCTCTTCTTTCGCAATGGTCTCTGAGCCTTGGGAGGAGAAGGGGCTAGTTAGAGGTCTCATTTGTGGCTGACCACTCCATACACGCATATAGTCTACATGTGGAACAGTTAAGGGGGTTTGCACAAAGAAACGTCGCTGATGAGATTTCAGCTGCACTGGTCAACCTATTGATATAGAAATGCAAATATAGAGAGTGGTCCGTTCAGCAAAATAGTAGTAGTAGGTTTACCCCTGGCTCCCAGGCAGATTTACAGTACCAGGCAACACAATTCCTCACAAAGAGTAACCTTTAAATTCCATCAGACATCAATTGATTAGCCCCATAACATTGATGCCACTGCTGCACCCATGAGTGTATCTTGCCATGCTTGTCATTATTATAAATCACAACTGGGTAAGACTTTGGATGTCTTTTGTACTCCAACAGCCTGCACAGCTACCTCAGGTGCTAGCTGATAGCGAGAAAGTTTCTCGGTCAGTATCAACTTGATTTCTTACTGTCTTGTGGTCATACTGTGTGGTGTCCACAGTGGCAAGATCTTACCATCAAGGTCAGGTAGGCAAGCAAAAACAATAACAATGCCCTGTATTATTCTGAGGGTCTCCATGACACCCCAGACCAACAACTGGAGATGGGCTGATGCCACAGATGGCATCCTGTGCATGGCACACAGGTTGAAGTTCATGTATCCTATGGCTTCAGCTATCACATCCATTTCTTCAAGAAATGCATAGACAGCGATTCTAAGCAGCTGAGCCTGAGGTGGCTAAGGAGCAAAGAGCACAGTAAACTTGGCAACAGTTTGGGGTGGGAAAGCAGGAAGAGCTTTGATCGAAGTGCAATGTAGAGAGCAGGCAAACACGCTTCTTCTGAAGCTGCCCCCCAAGCCCTCCTGTAAGAGCTGCTGCAAAGACAGAAAAGAAGGCAGAGCACAAGTAGAGGCCAGACCGCAGCAGGAGCATCATCACTCAGGCAGTCCCGGAGCCAGGGTGGCAGAGGCACCCACAAATGCGTGCACGCCCTTCTTGGACCATGATGACACCCCAGGGAATTCTAGGCAGCATAATGATTTGTTGCTCCCTAACCACAAAGTTGTCAGTGGTGGCAGCGGTGGTGTTATTGTTGTGGTTTAGTGCTTGGCAGCCTCCAGGCGCTGTGCTAGCTGGCTCTCAACAGCTCTCAGCAGCTCTCTGCCAGCCCCCTAGGCACAGCCTCCCCAGCATCTAAGTCTAAGGCAGGCTGGCCTCCTCCTTTCCCTCCTCCCACTCTCCCTCCTCCAGGACCTAGGCAGTGTGCAGCTGGGGAGGGGGCAGATGAGATGCTGAGGTACCAATTGTATTAATGAAAATGGCAAATACACATCCTTTCCATCTGGCAGCACAAAGGAGAGGCTGTTGGGGATGCAATTACCCTCTACAGGAGAGAGTAAAATATTTGTCAGGGTTAGCAATAAAATTAATATCCCCCAATTACTAGAGCCTCACTAATGAGATGAATACAAATTGCCTTCCTTAGCTGCAAGAGGAAGAACCTGTCACATAAAATCCAAAGTGCCAGGTTTTGGTTTTTTTTGGGGGGGGGGTTGTTTTGTTCTGGTTGTTGTTTTTTTCTAAATGTAGGAATCTCTGCCACCAAGACAGGCATTTTGCATGACTGAAAATTCAGAATAGAGAAACTAGAGATGACGCTCTGATGGCTGTTGGAGTCCCCTGTCATCACAGATGGGGGGGGGGGTGTTGGCGTGGGTGTCTTCTATGCCAGAGGGCCCCAAAACTAGCCCGGACCCACAAGACAAGCTATCTGAGGACCATGCCCCCTGACCCACTAGCCACTCTTCCCACGCCATCCTCCAGGTCTCCTGTAGTCAGTGGTATAGTAGCCCAGTTTCCATCAGATAATGCAATTTCCGACATATTTTTCCTTTGTGAAATTTGTATGTAGCAAAAGCTGGGTTTGCTTTGAGCAGAGCATATGCTTCGTATTCGTTGGAATAAGTTTCCTAGTTCCTTAGCATTCTGTTCACTGATATTCTGTATGTTAAAAATATCTCCACTCCCCACTCCCCTCCCCGCCACCACCCCGATAGTCAGTAGTAGGCAGTCACAGTTTGCCTCTATAGTTTTTCTGGGCAGAAACCAGAACACGCTCTCTACAGCCCGAGGGAGTTTTCTATACCTTGGCAGAGGCTGACCTGATTTCCCACCCATGAAGAGAAATACAATTTTCTTACTTTCTACCAGTTTCACAGATAATGCTATCAGGCAGCTTTCATTCCTGGGAGCCAGGACCTTTATTTCAGAAAGGAAAAAGAAAAGTCAAACACCCTATTTTTCACTATGGAAGTCTGGGGTTTTAATCCCTGTTGCATGAGTGGGGTATGTTTGTGCAGGAAGTAAAGAGGAAGGAATCTGAACTCTGGTGTTTTTGAGACTCCAGGAGATGTGGGGAGCTCAGCAGGTGCACACTTCTCAGGAGGGGTGGGCTGTGATTCTCTGGGGTCATCACATGCTGAGCCCATCGGTAGGTCTCTGGGATTTCCCAGAGAGCTCTTTTAGATGTAGGAGCCACCATCTCATCAATGGGACATTGATTTTTTACTACTCCAGCAACAAGGCAACAATGAACAAGCCAGCATTATGCACAGTAACAGAGACTAGAGTTTAAAATGACAGGATCAAAACTCACAAGCTGGCCACTCAGAGAGGCAGAAGCAGGCGGATCTCTGTGAGTTCGACGCCAGCCTGGTCTACAAAGCCAGTTCAGGACAGCCAAGGCTACACAGAGAAACCCTGTCTCGAAAAAACAAAACAAAACAAAAAAATTCAAACTCACAGCTCTGTGTATGAGAGGTAGCGACAGAGGTGGAGGGAGGGTGGAGTCCTAACTAAGACGAAAGAGCAAATTCCTCGAAAGAGACTTCAGTCAAATATGACCTGCATCTGTGCTGCTGGAAAACACACACATGCACACACGTGCACACACATACACACACACACTCCTACCTCCTCAAAATCTACAAGAATTCTTGCAACCTGTTGTCTCAACTGAGTGAAAGAACTCTCCATAGGGTTATAGCTTGCTGGGCTGTCTTCTTAGACCTAGCCGTAAAGAGAATCCGGAAGCAGACCAAACATCCACTCACTGACTCAGGTGTCCTTTTGTCATTTGACTAGCTATAATTTGATGTATCCTTTTGCATGTAAACGACTTCAGCAAATGTCTGTGGTGTGCTTGCCGTACCTGGGATACGATGATGAAAAAAGCGAGACAGAGAAATGGCATTCCTAGATCAATCATCAAAGCTGCTTCCATCAACTGGAAAAGCAAAGGCATTTTTTTGTGTGTGTGTGAAAAAGAACTGGAATGGCAGCTCCATCTTGGGCTACCCAGAGAATAGCATTCCCTGCCTTGGCAATAGCAGCTGAATTTCCCACCTGGTCCCTGAGCAACTGCAACCACAAGTAAGAAGAGTAGAAAGCAATATTTACTGAGTGCCTGTCTATATTAGGTTTTCGTACAGATCTTTGAAATAGGCATCGTTGCGCTCTGTCTCTCTCTCTCTGTCTCTCTCTCTGTCTCTCTCTCTGTCTCTGTCTCTCTGTGTGTCTCTGTCTCTCTCTGTCTCTCTCTCTCTCTCTCTCTCTCTCTCTCTCTCTCTCTCTCTCTCTCTCTCTCTCTCTCTTTACAGTTGAAGAAGCCAGCACTCAGCAGCTAGAGAAGTTGTCTAAGGTCACAAAGTCAATAACCTAAACGCTTGAGTCAAGCTACAGACACGACAAGTCCATGGTCCTTCTAATCATCAACTGATCACTTCCATTTGGGGTTTGGCCAGGAAAACAAGCACCAAAGGCACTCCTAGGTGCCGTGAGGATGTCCATGGCATGCATGTACGCACATCAGTTCTCCTGATGCATTTGTTTTATCTACCCTGCCCACAACCCCTGGAACCTGTAGGAGCAAAGCGTGTATCCAAGTCTCTGGGAGCCAGCTGGAACCAAACCCTTTTCTCCCTGGTGTTTTCTAGGTGAGATGCTGTAGGAGTATTGCAGCAGCAAGCCAGGGCGTGAGTAATGGAAGGCGTTGCTTATGTAATAGGAATCCACACCACCTAGGGTACATGGACCTCGCTGGGAACCGAGGACCCAGAACCTTTTCCAAGGTGCTCTCTCAAGTTCTTTCCCATTTGGGTCAGTCCTCTTGAGCGAGTCATGGTCGCCTTCCCCAGTCTCCTGGACCAAGAGGCGTTCTTCTTCCCCTCTCTGCAGGAGAAACCCCTGCCCCAAGGCATGCCAAGGCCCATCACTCCCAGGTAATGCCTTTTTCACTTTCACATTCTCACCTTTTCATGGCACCTCTCTGGGCTTGTGCCCACCCCCAGTTTTTCTCTCATTTGCCTTCAGCCTTTTTGGAAATGCCTAAGATGTCTGGCTTTTTTTTTTTTTCTCCCAAGGGGCCCAGCCAGGTTATCATGGCTTCTAATTATCAAGCTGTGAGCAGAGGAGGGATGTCAGCAGTTTCTACTTAAGATGAAATGTCTCAGCCTGAAACCCTGTTTTCCAATTCCTCCTCCGCTACTAATTACTTCTGTGTCCTGGGAAATTCACTTACCTCTCTTGACCTCGGGTTCCTTCCTTCACAGCAGGGGGTTAAACTAAAAGTCTTAGAGAGTCTTTGCAGTCAGTTTCCTTTTCTTGGGAGCATGAACTACCTAACATCTCCTTTCATTCCGTAGCTTTGGAAATGGCAAGGCTCCATGAGTTGACTGCAATGGACCACACAAGCATGCACACCAGCCCAGAGCCCTTCCCGGCAGCCATCCAGGCACTCACGGAGTCACCTCTCTTACATCAAGTTCTCTGAGAGATGCCGCTCCAGCCACCGGACAAGGGAGGGCTGTCACGCCAGGATATTGCTTTCTGACCCCTGTTCTTTGCCCTGCACCTTCTCCCCACACTTGGTCCTCTGCCAATCCAGCTTACAGGGGGGACAAGAGGGTGGGGTGGGGGGGGGGTTCTTCTGCCCAGCAGGTGGCTGCCCACTAATCAGTCCCTCCCCGGAAGTTAGAGGAGGCCAGCAGGAAGAGGAGACTTGCTCCTTACCCTAGCCACCAGCGTCTCAGCCTCAGGACAGTTTTGCTCTGCTCCACACGCCCTGCGTGGGCTGGCTCCTGTTGCTAGGAGAACCTGACCATTTACATTTCCTGCTGTTTTTATTTTAGATTAGCAGCCACGCTGCTGCAAGAACACGGGGTATTTTAAGAGAGACAGAAAAAGAAAGGGTGAGGGGAGAACGGAACGTGAGTCCTCCTTCCCAAGGTCCTCCCGCATACACAGACCAAAGGCAATAGACATTCCAGACCCCACCCCAGCCAGCCTCCTGCCTCTTCTTTTTTCCCCTAGCAGCACCACGCACTAGTTCTGACACCTTCCAGCACCTTCCAGCACCTTCCAGCACCTTCCAGCTACATGGGAACATGTTAGCACAATTTTCTTCCAGGAAAAGCAGAAGTCAGAATTTGAACCTACCTAACACACAGAGTTTCTGCTCATTTAAAAAAAAAAAAAAACCCTCAGCCAAATAGAAATTCTTTGAGACCCCAAATACCTGATATCCAGGCATGCTCCAGCTTTCTCCTGTGCCCTGGTTCACCATCTCCCAGGTCTCGCAGATATACACACTACTTTTCCTGCAAGCCATCACTGAAACCTGTGTTGCCTTTGTAGACTACCTTCTGTTCTAAGAATCCTAGCCTCTGATACCACTGCCTTTTTTTTGTGAGCCCAAGAATTAAGTCTTCTATCTCTGTGCTTCTAGAAGCTGATATCGAAGTCATTTTTGTTTTTTTAATGCTAGCTCCTTTTCTTGCTTTTGTAGCATCTTGGTCTTAGTAGGTGTTCTTCAATACTCTTTAAATTTAAATGCATTATTTTTGTTTTATCTTATTATTATACTTTATTGTGTTACATTTTAATATTATCTCTTAGAAGCCTGTTCTTTTCCAATGAGAGGTAGAAAAGGAATGGGGAGAGAGGTGGGAGGAATAGAGGGATGGGAAACTGTGATCAGAATATATTACGTGAGAAAAGAATAATTTCAATTAAAAAAAAAACCCTTTGTCCATCCCCAGCAAACACAAATTGAGCCCCAGTAAGAAGCGTACGCCATGAAACCTTTCTACCACCAGAAAGCTGTATCCTTGTTGGGAAAGAGATTTTGAATAATGTGATGAATATGGTAATAAAGATACGAGACGATCAGAGAGTTGCAAGAAGGCCCCCAGGACAAGGTTGAGATAAAGAAGAGTAATAAAGAGTAGTTTCTTAGAGCAGACCCTTGAAGAAGGACTGAGAATCCACTCCAGATGTCCACTGAAGTCAGACATGCCAGCTGTGCCAAGGTGCAAAGATCCAGAAGAAACAGGCTGACCTGACTATACCCTATCGCTGTGGTCCTAACCAGACAGTTCAATTCACCCTTTCTACATTTTTTTTTCCCCCAATTGTAGCTTTTTCAAGAAGGGAAAAAATTTCTTCTCTTCCTTTGTCCATCTGTTCCAGATGTGGGGAGCAAAGTGCTGCCAGAGCACTTGTCAGGAACCAAAGCAAAGCCCCAAAGATACACACCATGAAGACCCTGCCGAGCCTCGCTCCTCGGGGAAATGAGCGCCTCTTTAATTCTTATTCTTATGATCCCCGTTATTATTTGAGATTTTTCATACATGTATAATGCACTCTGATCAGTTTTCAAGCTCCCCATTATAATCGCCCACCCTTCCCCCACTCCACTGAACCCCTCTTCTGCCCAGCAAGTCCCCCCTCCTATGTTCACAGCGTTTTGTTGTTCTTTTGTGTGTGTGACCCACTGAGATTCATGGTAGGGTTGCCTTCGTGGGCATGAGTGAGGGAGTATTTACTAAGGCACGGGCAGTTTACCAATAGCTACACCAATGCAGAAAATGAACTCCTCCTCCCTCGGCATCCATTAAAGGCCCCTCTTATACCCATGGTGGAATGTTGATGCATTCCATCTTGTGCAGATCTCGCACAGGTAATAAATCACAACTGCTGTGAGTTCACGAGTACAATGGCCATGTCATGTCCAGAGCACAGCGTTTTACAGGCCTCCTCCTTATCCTCTGTTTCCTATGTCCCTCCCATGCCCCTCAGGATACTCCCTGAGCCTTAGCATTTGGTGTTATACAGATATCCACTTAGGAATGAGCACTCAACAGTCACTTATTCTCAAGACCTCAATCAGGAGTCTTTATATGAACCGTCGCTAACTTCAAGTCAGAGAAGCTTTTTCTCTAGCCAAGGCAAACTGCAGCATTAATCTGTGGGTATAAACAAATATTTGGAAAGAGATTTGACATCATGTCCATTTAGCAAAACGACAGTAATAGGTTTCCTGCTGGGGCCTATGACCTCCTCAACCCTGGACTTTTAAACAGATTTAAAGTAATAAGTGTGAGATCCCTCCTGCAGAGTAGGCCTCAGGTCTAATTTTATTTTATTTTATTTTATTTTATTTTATTTTATTTTATTTTATTTTATTAAAAAGCAATTGATTACATACCATAACCGTCATGCCACTGTTGCATCAGTAGGCACATCTAGCCTGGTAGGTAGGGGCTGTCGTTTCCAGGGCCCCTAGCTGAGTAAGATAAGCGTCTTTTCAAGTAACTGAGCCTTGGTAAAAGACAAGCCCTGCCAGCTTCACTTAGAACAATCAGCTTCGGAAGCCCAGCTGTGAGCTTAGGGGAAGCTGATGGAACTCAGACCAAAGCAGCCATTTCCAGGCCAGGCACCTGCCTTCCATCAGTTTTGTCTGGAGATTTGAACTTAGAATCTTCCAAACATCTCTCTCCTCAGCACCAGAGGTTCGTATCTTTTCTGAGACAGAAACTCCTGGTCAGCTACCATTTGCTCCACTTTGGTTCTCATTAACAAAAACACTGGTTTTATGTGGAGCTACACGCAGCCAGCTAGAAGATTATATTTTCTAGTCCCTCTTGCAGGTTTCTGGAGACAGTATGTTGGAAGTGAATTTCTAGGGGAAATTCATTAACCCATTTACCTGCTTCTCTGACCCCTCTCTTTCTCCTCTTCCTGCCTAGAATACAGACGTTCAGCTAAGGTAAGTATAGGGTGACTCTCCTGATAAGTATCACATACTGAGAATGACACCGTAGATCTACCAGCCCCATTGGAAACTCACAACTCTGTCTCCAAAGACCTGCTGATGTGCACACGGGCAGTTTTGTAAGCAGTTTCCAGAGTCTGGCAAACCATTAAAGCAACGCATAAAGTTCAAGTTCAGAGCCTCACATTTCTCCAGAAGACACAGATTACAGGAATGTGCTCTGAACTTTGCAAAGATGGTCTCTTAGTACAAAGATGGTCTCTTAGTCTCGGCACTCTATTGAGTGCCTTGGAGGCTCTGATCTACTGCAAGAGTCTGAGACTTGGTTTCATATATTGACCATTTATATAGTTTATTACATTAATGCTGCTTTGTCAATTATTCTGTTATTATTCTTGGGTTTTGCTATATTAGGTATGAACCCAAAGCCTCTTGCAAGATAAGCAAGTACTTTAACCCTGAGCTATATCCTCAACCTTTTTTTTTTTAAATCCAAGACAAGGTTTTTCTATGTAGCTGGCTATCCTAGACTGGACTCACTTTGTAGACCAGGCTGGCCTCGAACTTACAGAGTTCCACCTGCCTCTGCCTCCCCAAATGCTGAGATTACAAGTGTATGCCATCCCACCTGGCTTCCTCAGCCCTTTTTTGATTTTTTTATTTTGACTATTTTATTTCTCACAGAGCTAACCAAGGTGGCCTTGAACCTATATAATCAATCTCCCTGCCTCAGCCTCCCGAGCAGTTGGGATTTTTGCCCTGAGGTACTAAGCCTGGGTGTATGTTTTATTTATTATTTTTTTAACCATAAAAGCTTTATATAAAGAAAAGATAAAGAACCTTGTCTTAGAGAAGTGAAAGGAGCCAGTATTATCCTAGTTTCTCAGATCTCTGCTGTTAAAATGGAAAGAGCCTAGGACTACACTGCAGCTATGTTCTCTGTAATCAGGCAAGCCTCGGCCTTCCTCTCAAACGGAAGCACCCAGGCCTTCCCCGTCTCGATAGTCCTGACGAGGACCCCACCCCCACCACTCATCTCCTGCATCCTTTTCTTCTCCAGCGTTTCTCTCTGGGCTGCCAATCCCACCCAGAGTTACTTTATACCTGTAAGGAAATTAGCATTTATGTTGGGACAGAAAGTGACACTGTTCAGTTCTCACTGTCATTCTGCTCTTAATTAATATTTAACCTCAGAGAGATTGTGTAGCAGACGGAAGTGGCTGATGGGAGAACAAAGCCCTGGCTGGCTCTCCTTGTCAACACTGCCTCCCCCACTTCCAACTCCTCTTCCTGCATGGAAGGGTTCCAAAGGACCCAGAGGCCCAGAAGAAGGTGGTGAGGAGTGCCAGGAGCACCCCTGAGGACCCTCAACTGTACTTTTGATGGATTACGCCCCCAGACCTCGAATAGTGCCAATCGTTCTACCACTAAGTGAGAACAGCTGGTACCCAGAACCTGAGTCTCAATGCCCAGAGCTAGACCTAGGCCTGGCACACCAGTAAGGATGAAGAGATAGGCGGGGGGAAAGAAAAGCAATGCAAATGTGCCCCTCAACAGATTATATTTAATGCACTATTTTTAGTTGCCTTCAATCCCTCGGGGCTGTCAGGGCGGTTGCAGCCCCACTCCCCCGGGAGAGGAAATGACAGGCATTATTACCCAGCCCAGGAACACTGGTGCAGTGCGTGGTGGGGTGGGGGAGGTGCTGCCTTGCCAGCTCCAAAATTTGGGAACTTAAACTTCCAACGGGAAATCGAGGACACGAAGAGAGGCAGCCACAAGACCACCTCCTCCAGTTTGCAGCCAGCCAGCCAGATCAGCCTTGTGTGGTCCACTGAGCCCAGACCAGAAGTGTAGGAGTCTCTTCAGTGCCCAAGTTGTCTCAAAAAGTGGGTTATACAACATCCCTCACTGCCAAGTTCTTCCTGCTCTCTAATCTTAGCCCTGCCTCCGGTCTAAGCCCAGTTCCCTTTGCTCTGCATACAGAGGCAACGGAGGACAGCTGGCCATCATCCCCCAGCCGGAGCCCTTCTTTGTCTTGAAGAAAATGATTCAGTTTCCTCTCAGCTTTCTCTTCTCCAACCTGAGTCATCCAAAGTCTTTAACCTTTCCACATGTCATCTTTTTTTTTTCCATTTTTTTTTCTCCTTGTCGCTCCTCTAACCTTGCCTTGAATATGTCCCCAAGTTCCTCCTGGAAACCTAAAGAGACCCTAGACTTCCCTCAGGGAGCGACAGAGCTCAAATGGAGAAACCTATCGCTTGTCTTCCTGGAGAGGTTCGCTAGCTGCATGGCTCTCCTGCCTCCCCACAAGATCAGAGGCTCCACATAGGCTGCACCTCCATCCACCCTCGTTCCCGCAGCCTCCCTCACCTCCTCTGCACCCAGCTGAGCGCAAGGCTTATAACATGTGGCACATAAATTTTCATGATGTCTGACTTGAAATGAGGTGCACACATAAAAAATTTTTGGCAAAGTACTTATAATTTACTGATAAATTATACAGTAGCTTTTGAGTTCCAGTTTTTTGTTATTGTAGTACACGCAAGATAGACCTTTGAAGAATGCTTATATTTTTAACCATAGAACTGTAAACCATATAAACCGTAGCAGTATGTAACATTCATTCAATAGATATGTATTGAACTTCTACCATGTGTCAGGCACTATGCTAGGTGCTGGGGGTGTCAAAATGAAAGGCTACATTCTGCAGGCACTGATAGCCTTCATAGGGAAGAAAAGAGGGTACAACAAGCAAGCAATGTTGCAACTGAAATGACAGAGGACACTGAGAAGCAAAGACATGGACACAGCCCTAATCCTAATGATTTCACCTGGCTAAAAATTGGTGGGAAATGGCTTTAACTGGCAGCATCCTTTCCTGGGCTTGACCACCATATCCCCAACTCCATGTGGTCCTACAGTATTTGTCAGTGTGGTGGATGAAATAGTTTGGATCCTGAATGCTCTCCAAAGGCCCATGTGTGTTAAAGGCTTGTTAAAGGCTTGATCTCGAACCAGTGTCACTTTTGAGGGATCAGTAGTTTCTTCCTAGTGGGAGGAAGCTAGGTCTCTAGAAGCCCCCTCATGGCAGTGATTTTAGGATTCTGCCCCCTTCCTCTCTGTGTCTCCTTGCCCCCACATGGTGAACAGGCTTCTCGACCACCCACTCCCACCACGATGGACTGCCCCATCACAGACCCAAAGCTACAGGGCCAAGCAAATGTGGACTGGGGCCTCCGAAGCTATGAGCTGCTAAACACCTTTCCTCCTTACAACTGATTGTTTCAGGAACTTTGTCATAGTAATGGAAAGCTGACTAACAGAATGGGCCAAGGAGTACTCAAACCCCTTCCAAAAATGTCCCTTTATGGATGCATAGAAAGATGATCTCTTTAAAGGTTTAGAGTGTCAGCAAACCACCTTTCTCGTACCACACCTCTCTGAGGGTAGGGCCAGCAGAAAGCCCCTGAGGGAACACTTACTGAAAGATAGAGAGGAAAATAAAAGACCCAATATCAGTCTGAGCTCTGGGTCCAATCATTCCATCCCAGCTGACGATCCAATGGGTGCCTGGTTTTGTTGAGGCTAGTTACTCTAGAAGGAAGCACACACTTCAAAGTGCCTTTGATGCCAAGGTGGCCTCTCCTAGAAGAGAACAAGGGCTCGAAGATGGTTTCCTGGTGTGCAAATAGATTTCTGACACTATGATGTACAGATTGAGGAGAAATCCAATCAAGGCAGTAGAGATGACCAAATAATGTAGTGGCTGGAATTAAAGGGACCCTGTAGCACCTGTATGCTCAAGCTACTCAGCCATTGTTTCCCGCTGAGGTCCTTAGCTATGAGTACCATTGGATTGTGTGCTCATGATATCACCTGGTATACCAGGATGAGCAGGCGTTCTTTAATCACTCTTGGGCACACTTTTCCATTGTGGAATACAGTTCTCCCTCCAACTCCACGCAAAAGGCTCTGAAGGACACTGCAGGCAGTGCAATCCATCTGACCACATGGGCTGGGCCAATTATAACATTCCATCTTCTTTACCACAATGATCCAATGCAGGGAAGGTCAACGGTCCCCTTCTAGATCTGAGAGACCTCGCCAAAGAATTTTAGATTGCTATTGATAAAATTAAGATTGAAAGGCCGGGCGCGGTGGCACATGCCTTTAATCCCAGCACTAGGGAGGCAGAGGCAGGTGGATCTCTGTGAGTTCGAGGCCAGCCTGGTCTACAAAGTGAGTCTAGGACAGCCAGGGCTACACAGAGAGACCCTGTATCAAAAAAAAACAGAAACAAACAAACAAACAAACAAAAATTAGGATTGAAGGATTATATGTCCTCTTGAATCCCAAGTTTATAATGGCGTAAATTCAAAGCAGCCAAGAGCCAAAGGCGCAGGGTAGGTGCTGGCAGCAAAAGAAAGCAAAGAGTCCCAGAGAAGAAAGTATAGATGCAATTCCGCCCTGCTATGCTAGTTATTCCCTTGTGGTTTTCCATATGTTGTAGTGAAGAAGGCTGCTGGCACATCAACTCCTTAAAAGTAAAGGCCACTGCATTGTGTGATGGCTCCATAGGAAAAGGTGCTTATGCCTGGTGAATTGTCCTAAATCAGATCCCTGGTTTAGATCTGAACTGGATCCTGATTACTACCCACATAGTAGAAGGAAGGAGAGAGCCCACTCTGGCAAGTTGTTCTCTGACCCACTCACGTGTGCCATAGAAGAAAACCCCTTTCTCCAGCTGGGCATGGTGGCGCACGCCATTAATTCCAGCTCTCAGGAGGCAGAGGCAAGTGGATCTCTGAGTTCAAGGGCAGCCTGGTCTATAGAGCAAGTTCCAGTGCAGCCAGGGCTGCACAGAGAAATTGTGTCTCAAGAACAAAGCAAAATAAAAGTCCCTTTCTTAGGGCTGGAGAAATGGCTCGGTGATTAAGAGCATTTACTGCTCTTCCAGAGGATCTGCGTTTGATTCTCAAAACCCATGTGGCCACCTACATGGAAGCTCACAGTTCTAGGGGATCAGATACCTTGTTCTTCACCAGGCATGCACGTGCACATATGTGCATGTGAGCAAAACATTTATACACATGAAATTTAAAAATTGAAAAGTCCATTTGGGAGGCAGAATCCAGCCTGGTCTACAAAGTGAGTCCAGGACAGCCAAGGCTAGATGGAGAAATTCTATCCTGAAAACACAAAAATTAAAAAATAATAGATAGATAAAAATTGAAAAATCATTAAAAAATAATTCTTTCTGTCTTTCTGTGTATGTGTGTCTCTGTCTCTCTGTCTCTCTGTCTCTGTCTCTCTGTCTCTCTCTCTCTCTCTCTCTCTCTCTCTCTCTCTGTGTGTGTGTGTGTGTGTGTGTGTGTGTGTGTGTGTGTGTGTATGTATGAAATTCTGGTCTCTGAGCACCTTTTTATGGGTTTTTACCCATTTTGCTAGTTAGCTTTCCATTACAATGACAGAACACCTGAAACAGTCGATTATTATAGGTCACAGTTTCGGAGACTCTAGCTTATATTTGCTTGGTCCTGTTGCTTTAGGCTATGGTGGCACCATACTTCATGGTGGGAGTGTGTAGAAAAAAGGGGTCAATTTACATCATGGTGGCTGAATTGTTCCAGAAACTCAACCTTGGCCCTTCTGTTGAATCAATGCTTATGCTAAGGTAAGTTGGTTTTCCATCTCTTCCACCCAAAGAAGTCCTGATGGACACAGCATGAACTCAGTATAAAACAGATGGAATATAATATACTCTCATAATAAATATTTGGCACAGGAAATGGTTGCAAGAAAAAAAATGAGACCTTCTACACTTACAGAATCTATGCTTTAACTCAAGATAAACTCAGAAGCCCATGTGCACATGCATACAAGCATGTGTGCATGCTGACTTATAATAATTATAATGATGGTGACAATAATAATGATGAACAATGAAGAAACAAACAAACAAACTTCCCCCTTCCCAGTGTCTCAGAGGTCTCAGATCACTGATACAAGTCAGTCCAACCTAAAGGTAGTATCCATTTCAAAGGAAACAAACTAACATTTTCTGAAAAATGAATAGGAAATCTTTATCGTCGGGTTATTTAATTGCCCCTTACAAACATTGGTGTAGCTAGATTGATAGCTGTGTATAGATTATGATGCATTCTCGTTGCCCAAGGAGCTGCAGAGGTTAAATAAACAAGGGGCTTTTCGTGAGTGTCCCTCTGCATTTTATCCGTCTCCTTCCAGAGCTAACTTTGAAACCCTTTATTTTTATTTTAAAATGTAGCAGACAGATTCTATAATGGTTCCTTCAACAAAGCAAACTAAACTAGAACAACCAGTTAGGAGTGCGAGGCTGCACAAGGCTCCGTGGACTCCTCTCTGGCTTGCTAGTTGTCCCTTGAGTTTTCAGAGAGCGTCATTAGAGATTCCCTAGAAGTAACCTGAACGAGTAGACTGGGTCTCGTCAAAACAATAGGCGCACTGCCATGACCTGACACCCACTTAGCATACTGTGGTGTATCAGGGCTACATTCTCCTACCTAGTCGGACAGGATGTGTTTCATCTTCTTTAAGGGCCAACCCTGACATCCTTTCTCTTGAGAGCATATAATGTATAAGACTTCATAGACACAATCTGTACAGAGACTAAAAGACTATTAAAATACTAGTGAAATTTCTTGATGCCTCGGGGTCAGAAGGAAACATGGTTTTGCCTGGCACGTCTTCTCTCTAAGCAGCAGGAACATTCCCTCTAACAACCTGATCCAAAAACCAGTCAATGTTCAGCTCTCCTCCCACTCACCCCGCTCACCCCACTCCAACACACAACCCAGTGAAGGCAAAGCAAAAATAACACGAAGACATCAACCCAAACAATATCAACGCATCCACTTCAATGCTCCTCCACACACACTGATGAATAACAAAAGTTCAAGATTAATAATCTCTTATATTTTCAGGGCTCTAGTCTGACCAAAACTTACACAAAATAGAAATCAAGAAAACAAGTTCATTTCCCAAGGTTGTGCAGGAAGGGCATGGTATCTGCATAGAAGCAGTCTTATTTTTGCATATGGAAATACATTGGCCCGGATAACCAAATTCCTACCGTGAACCCATCCCAAGGCAGTGTGAAAAGCCCTTTGTTCTGGGTAGTGCCCATGAGGAAGCTACAATGACTGACTTCTAATTGTTTCCTATATCATGGCCATATTGCATGGCAGCTGATGAGAATAATTCTGTCAACGCCTCCTTCCTCCTGAAGTTCAAAGGTAAAAGAAGTTTCTATACCAACAAGTTTACTGTGAGAAGCGCCTGTGAAATTCAGCAAAAGATGATTTTTGCAGGTTTAGAGACATTGGTCAGTGTTAAACGTTAACTCCGTACGATCAGTAGTCACACCTTAGTCTTTATTCACCCAACAGGATACTGGCTCATCCCAGTTGACAGAAGCCATTGTACTGCTTAGGTCTTATGAACCTGACACAAACTAGATTCAACTGAGGAACTGCCTCCTTCAGATTGCCTCTGTGGGCATGTCTCTGGGGAATTTTCTTGATTAACTATTGATGTAAGAGAGCCAAGCCCACTATGGGTGGTGCAACCCTCAGGCAAGTAGTTCTGGGTTCTGTAAAGAAGCAATCTGAGAAGGCCACGGCAAGCCAGACAGTCAGCAGCATTCAGTCTCTGCAAGCAGGTTCTGGCCTTGAGCTCCTGCTCTGACTTCCCTCTAAGATGGACAGTAAGCCATGAGATGAAATAAGCCCTTTTCTTCCCAAATTGCTGCTTTTTTTTTTTTTTTTGGTCATGTTATTTTTCATAGCAACAGAAACCAAACTAGACATTCATTAGCTTATAGGAATACAGGCTCAGTAGTATCTCATTAGCCCACAAGACAAATGTTCTGACTTTTAAAAAATAAAAATAAAGATGCTGGTGCATGCCTTTAATCCCAGCACCCAGGAGGCAGTTCAGTCTCTGTGAGTTCAAGGCCAGCCTGGACTACAGATTAATTAATTAATTAAAATTTTCTGAGATTATCACTAGAGAAAGACTCTATGAATGAGTTAGCACTCTAAAATTTCAAACTCTTAGGCAAGTTTCTCTTGTGGGACCTGCTTAGATTCAATGCCACCAAACTGGCTGCCTTACCTTGGCTTGGCTTGTCCCACATCTAGAACATAGTTCTACCTTGACCATCTTGGGTCATAGGTAAGATGATGTTGAAATGCTTAACTAAGCCAAAGAACGGAAATGTTAAAACTGAAATAAATAATACCGTTAAACCAAGTCAAGGGTACAAACATGGCTTCTCCCTGACTTTCAAGCCTTGGCATGATCTATCTGCCATGCTCCCATGAAGCAGTCACCTCAACCAGAACATCGGAGGAACATTATCTCCATGTCTTCAATCATCAGAATGGAAACCTAAAATAAGATTGCAGAGCCATGAAAATCTGTTTCCTTCCCTGCTTAGTTTCTTTTTAATTTTGTTCTTGTTTTATTTGTGTGTTTGAGTGTTTTGCCTGTATGTGTGTATATACATAATATGTGTCCGGTGTCACCGGAAGCCACCAGAGAGTGTCAGATTCCATAGAACCGGAGCTGCAGGTGGTTGTGAGCTGTCATGTGGGCGCTGGGAACTGAATTTGGGTCCCTCTGTAAGAGCAGCGAGTGTTCTTTTGTTGAGGAAGTACTGAGCCTCTAACAGAGCCAGGTCCCACTTCCAGTAAGGTCACACCCGATTAATGCAATGGGCACTTTTCTCTAAAGCCTGCTTCCTCTTGAGATACCTCCATTAATTTTACCCTTTATTCATTCAAATATTAGAAAACTATTTGTTGAGTTTTCTACATCGCATACGATGTGCAAAGGCTACAATGATTAAACAGTTCTAACTTTTCCTTATTGTATTGCATTTTATGTTTTCCCTACTATATATAAAATTGACAGGTTAAAACTGTATGTATTCAAGTGGTCAATTTAGCACAAGCCACAGTCATCTGGGAGGAGGGAACCTCAATTGAGAAAATGCTACCATAAAACTGAGCTATAGGCATGCCTGTAGGACATTTTCTTCATTAGTGATTGATGTGGGAGGGCCTATTCCATTGTGGCCATCCCTGGTCTGGTGATCCTGGATTCTATAAGAAAGCAGGGTGAGCAAGGCATAGAGAACAAGTCAGCAAGCAGCATCCATCCCTCCATAGCCTCTGCATCAGCTCCTGCCTCCTGGTTCCTGCCCTGTTTGAGGTCCTGCCCTGACTTCATTCAGTGATAGACTATGATATGGACAAATAAGCCAAACTCTTGCCTGTTCAACTTGCTTTGGGTTATGGTGTTTCATCACAGTAGTAGTAACCCCAATTAAGACATGTACATTATAAAGTGATTACCACAATCAAATTAACACAACCCATGCACAGTCACTGGTGTCCGCACGGGGTGTACTTAAGTGTCACTCTCTGAGGAAATGTGACCATGTTACATTGGGTCCTTTCCCTACAGAACTCATAGTTTAATAATCATATGTTCAAAAAACAAGAACTAAGAAGGCCTTACATTTCAGAGATACATACTTGGGTATTTATAAATAAAATAGTTATGAGAAAATTATAAGAGATGTAAATTCAAAGTGTGGTGACAATCAGTAAAAATCACTGCTTATGGATGATGGATACAGTGTAGTTCATTAAATACTGTGCAACCAGCTTTTGTATAAGTAAAATCAAAAGGCATCTTCAAAGTATTAATACAAGGCAATAAATTCTAGCCAATGAGTGAACCACATATCCACAGACCAAAGCATACGATCAGAACAACCACTCCAAGATTCCAGGGGCATCACCAAGATGAAGCACAGGTCTACAAAACCAGCCAGACACACAAAAGCCGGGAGATGCTCATCCTGGGTGATTTTCAGAGGATCTTCATTACCTGGATGAGCTGCCCCAGACTTCCCCGAGGTAGGTAGCAAGAGCAGTGTGGCCAGAACCCTCATTTAGATAAGTAGACTCACATTGCTGCTTGTACCAGGAATTGTCTTTTCACCTATCAAACTAAGTAACAAAAAGAGCAAAGGTCCCTAAACAGACTAAGGAATGATGTAAGAATTTTTACTCATTATGTCGTTTTGTAAAAGCAAATTAAGATGCAGCTTTGAGTGTGGCACCACTGATAGAGTGCTTTCCTAGCAAGCACAAATCACTGGATTCTAGCCACAGTACTCCATGCACCAGGTGTGGTAGCACGTGCCTGTAATCCCAGCACTCGGAAGGCGAAGGCAGGAGGATCAACAGTTCAAGATCCTTGGCTGTATATAGCAAGTCTGCGGCCAGCCAAGGCTACATGAAACTCTGTCTTTAAAAAACAAACAAACAACAACAACAAAACAGTTAAACATACATGTGCCTGGACCTCTGACTGATAAAGTTATTTTTAGGTTGGTTCTGGAGTTTGCTATTCAAATGACATTAAATGCTTGTTGCCTTGTTATTTAAAATGCTCGTGTTGGGTAAATGATTCAGGAAGATGTGTTTGTCCAGCAGCTAGCAGAAGCATTTACTCGTGCGATAAGCAGGAAGTAAACTGAGGGAAGGGAAGAGGTGGGAGATCAGCAGATGCTTGAGACAATACAGGAATAAAGGTCAAGCCACATCCAAGACTTTGGATTACACTGAGACTCAGAAAAGAAAGGGGTGGATGGGAAGGAAGCAGACCCCTGACATATCTGCAGGAGCGAGGGCCAGGCTCGGGGAGATCTCTAAAGAACATCGAGGCTGAGCACCGTTGTAGTGAGCAAGCACCATTTGGTGTGCTCCTGGTGGTCTAGACATGCTCCAATATGTCACCACAGATGGCAATGAGGCACTGAACTTTGAACATAAACACCCTGTGTTTAGGGAAAGAGATCAAGACTTCAGTCCTCAGGTTCGTCCGGCCGGGGCCAGGGATTGCATGAGTTCAGTGACACGAAATGAACACTGCGGCTCGCAACGTTTGTTTGCCCTTACCTCCCGTGCTCACCCCTCTTTACTTAAGTGATGACTCCAAACCTTGCTTCAAGTCTCTGTGATCGCCCAAACTCTCAGCTCCCATAACAATTATTGTGCCATTCACTCAGTACTTATGGTAGAAGACTGAAGAAAAACGTAGATAGAACTAATTTTTTAATCAAACACAACCTGCTGCACCAAGAAGCCCAATACAATGTGAGAGGTTGGGGGAGGGGGCCGGCAGGTATGCACGCACACGTGCAAACTGTGTGCTTGTAGACATTTACTAATGTTAGGTGTCTTCCTTAGTGACTTCCCATCTCATTTGTGAGACACACTCCCTCACTAACCCTGGAACTCACTGATGGGGTAGGCTATCCGGATAATGAGCTCCAGGTGTCTATCCATCTCTCTCCTCCCCAGCACCCAAAATTTAGGGATCCAAATGGGTCCTCATGCTTGCAGGACCCGCACCATCTCCTCAGTGCTGTGAGATGCTTTTTAGAGGAAACCCAATGTGCTGCAGCCCCAGTTCGGTATCACACGGGAGACCTAATGCCACACAAGTAACGGGTCCCAGAAAAGGGGGTTAAAATGTAATGTGGTCTAAAAAGTGCCACATCGGATGATATCCATGGAAGCCCTTTGCAGCGCACTATCCGGATTAGTATCCACTCGTCCCTGTTGGTTCTTTCCTTTCTGAGTCTGTTCTGGAATATCCATTGGGGAATTTCCAGAGGCTCAAGTCCCTAATACAAAATGACGTATTTGGGGCTGGAAAGATGCCTCAGCCATTAAGAGCAAGTACTGCTTTTACAGAGAAACCAAGTTAGGCTCTCATCAGGTAACTGACCACAGCTGACTGTACCTCCAGCCTCAGGGGGCCTCTTGCAACCCTCTTCTGGTCTCCATGGGCGCCTGCATTCATTTGCACATACCCACACATAGGCATATACGTACACGCACACACACAAAAAAATTTTTTTAAAGAAATAATTTAAAAGTCGTTTAAAATGACATGTTTGCGTGTAACCTATGCAGATCCTTCTGTGTATTTTAAACTTTCTCTCGCTTGTGCATAATACTTAATTCAATGTAAATGCTATGTAAATGATTCTTCTACTGTGTTATGGAATGATGACAAGAAAGGAAGTCTGAGCAACATAGATGAGTTTATTTTCCCTGAATATTTGCAGTCCACACTTGGCTTAGTCCATATATTCACCCCCATAGACACGGAGGGTGAACTACATATTATACAAGTCTATATTGTACCCCTGTAGCATTCTTTACAGCACAAGTTCAGGAAGTATTTACACTTCTTGATGATGTTGTGGACAGTAAGGGTGCTGTGGACAGGATGAATAATGACCGCTGATAAGGATGACTTCATGGTCATCTACAGTCCAGCAATCCTGAATTTTAAGTTTGACCACAACGCTTAGGACATGTGCCTTCCCCCTCCCCCTCCCCCTCCCCCTCCCTCTCCTTCCTGACATGTGGGTTACGGGTGGAAGGAGTCCTCCAGTCTGGCACAGGCCCCTTTAAAAATGTACCCAGGCTCCTCCTCTGCCAACCAGGTTGCTAAAAATATGACTACAGCAAAAAGCTGAAATATTTGCAGAGAAAAACTGAATTTCCTGCTACCCCCACTCCCTCCACTCAAATGGGTAAAACCTGACCTTAGAAGCCCCAGATCAGCTCTGCCAACGGCACAAGCCTCCAGTTTTCCCACCCCTTCTTATTATGGAGTCTCTCTGTGGGCTTGAGCGGAGATGTTATGTTCAGAGAGGGCTCACTCGCAGGAGGGGAAGCTACAAGTACTGGCAAATAGATATTCACTCACGTGACACCTCAGTTTTTTCTCTCTGCTTACTAGAACCGATCTTCTCCAAAGCCATCTGTCCCAAGAAGGCTATGTACTGGGCCCCAGAGGCTATACATTAATTGTGTTTTATCCTCTCTCTGATCTAACCACCTCTTTTACCTGTCATACCTTCTAGTCTTTGCCTCTACAATCCTTGCTAGCTCCAGCCCAGGGCAGGAACATGCCCTCACTACCTCCCTAACCCAGCCCTTTCTAGAACTCTTCTTCTTTCCAGGTCTGCAATCCTTTCCTTCAACAGCTATGGTAGCTGGAAAATGGGCAGAAGAATTGGAACCGGGAGAGTCAAAAGTATAAGCCAAATTAGCTCATAAGTAGTTAGTTCTCTAAAACTTGGCCTCTGACACGCAGGCCCTGAAGTTAAGGAGGCTGTCATGGGAAGCATGACCTGACATCACTTTGCCAAAGACCAGATTCACGCAGCCACACTCAAGGGTCCCAGTCCGGAAGCTCATCTAGAAAGTCATAGGCTCAGAGTTCCATCAGCCCACCTTGCTGACAAAGCCCAGGCACCTTGCTAAGAAGAGGGGCTTCCCACCAGCCTTAGGGTGTGCTCCAAGGCGGTGAGAGAGTCCAACAGGAAGAACTGCTGTGATATCCAGCCTGCTCAGGCTGTTTCTGAAGATATCTGAGCAGCCAGCGTTGGGTGCCTTTGAGTCTACGTACGTGTCGCTTGCCTCTGTATATTCGAATTGTGAGTGTGTCTGTCTTCTCTTCCTGGGCTCTGCCTCCCTCTCTGTCTGTCTTTTCCTTACCTTGAAGCCTGCCCATCCCCCAGGCCAAGCACTGAGGCCAGTTCTGTGTGGGCACTTCAAGTGGGCTGCTGCTCTGTGGATGGAACTGGCGGTTGCTGTATCTGGTATCCCATGGGTCTGCCAGTGTTCAGACACTCTCACCCCACACAAAGGTGGCTTATAGGAGGAAGGGAAGGAGGTGATGTGTGGGAGTCAGAAGAGGGGGGTAAAGATACCCCTCCTTCTAGTTCTGACCAGCAGGAAGAAGGGCCCAGAGGCAGCACAGCCTGCAGAGAGATGTTGCCTAGCAACTCGGAGACTTTACTGCAGACTCACCAAATCCCGAATTCTTCAGCTCTAATTTGGGAAAATCAGAGTCCAGATCTGATATCCTTTCTGCCCCCTAGGTTCCCCATTCCCTTTTCTCTCTGGATTCTGGAGTAAAAGCATAGGGGAAGTTGGCACAACCAGAGGCTCCAGATGTGTGTGTCATTTAGGCAAGGACCTTAGTTCCTAGGACACCCTGCCATTTGGTGGAGGTGGGGGGGACTAAAGATGTGCCAGAGACAGATTGGGGAACAGATTTGCTGTTACAGGGGTGGGTGGGTCCCACATGCTGGGAGAGACACCCCTACACCCCAACCCTGGAATCCCAGCCAGCCTCCAGCTCAGCTTGGAGCCCCCAAGCTGGCTAATCATGTCCCCAATCTGAGTGGACACTGGCCTATCCCTCCCACTCACTCTCCCTTTAGCAAGGAAAGCCATGACCCAAACACTCAGTGGAATGCAAGCATTCAACAGTACCACCGTGGCTGGCCTGTGACAGTGGGATCCGTTGCAGTTCTGCTGTTTGAGGTCCCCTGTCCTGCTCAGAGCCATGGAGCATTTAGTCCTCTCTATTCTAAGCAGTAGCTTTCCTTCCCTACCCTTCCTTGGAGACCTTAGCTGAGGAGGACTTGAGCTTTTTCAGAGGTGTCCCAACCACCTGGATATCACATGACATGGTCAGCTATACTGCCCTGACAGGCTGAGAGGTTAAAAGACCCCAAAAAGAGCAAGTTGCCTACTCCCAATGGTCCTTCCATATCTCTGCTTACCAGCCTCTCCCCAATCCACATCCTTTCCCCAGCAGGGAACCCAAGGGGTCAATACTAATTATAGCCTCTACATTGCTTGAGTTGACAGCATCTTTTTTTCTTCCAAAGAACAAATGTGAGGATGGCTAACTTTTGTCTTATTTTGAGGCACTGAGTCAAAAGGTTAGGAAGTCTAGTATGAGGAGTTGGATGGGAAGATGTGCTAAATCTGTACCAGCATATAAATACATTCAAAGTGGGTGCTGGGCATAAATTATTCTATTTGGTGCAGATGGGGGAAAGGATAGATGGATGGGTAGATCACAGATCGTGGGTAGATACAAAATAGACACCTGATCAGAGATGATGACAGGCACCTAGAACTTGTCAAAGTACTGAGGTTAAATGGATATTGACTGGCCAGACATAGAAAGGACATATGTACACCAAACCCTTCCGAGGCTCAGGAAACGTCATGGAAGAAGGGGCTGAAAGAACGTGAGAAGCAGAAGGGAGATGGGGTGCGGAATTCTGACTTCAGGCGTCACTTGGCTGCTGTACTCTTGAGTTCACAGCAGCTGGATTATCTGAACAAGATCGGCCCCATCACCACTCCATCACGGAAAGGGGAGAGGCTTATGAGGTCCCACCTCCTCCCTGAAGATTTATATGCAATTCATGGTCGATGAGGCAGTCAGTGGTACAGTCATTATCATGATGCCTACATTCCTGTAAACAAACCCTTACCCATGCTCCTGAAAACAACATTAATAAAATTGAATGGGTTCCTTTCTCTCTACCCCCCCCTCAAAAAAGACATGACAATAAAAAAAATACTTGTGGAAAGGATGGAGATTATCAGGAGTGGGAGGGGCAAGAGCCGGAAACCAGGTGAACACGATTTAAAGTACACATATTAAAAAGTCACAATGAAACCAATTATTTGTAAGCTAAATATGTGCTAATAGGATGGTTTAGATAAAAAATTTTAAAAGAAAATACATATGTAATGCAGACGTTGGCAGCAGTGGGAATACAGCCATGTTTGTCTATGTGCTACTGAACAGAATGTCTACAATTTACCGATGCTTCACAGGATGTGTATACAAGACTTGTGTAGTTGGTTTTTTGTTTGTTTGTTTGTTTTGGTTTTTTGTTTGTTTGTTTTGTTTTGTTTTTTTTTTGCCTATTGCGTCTGCACTGTCCCCGCATGTGGGAAGATAGGCACACTTCACTGAGCCTGGGAATATATGTGGATGCGTGAGGCTCAAAGCGGCTGTGTCGCTATGTGCCCATCGTGCAGGCTGTTTACCAACAGCTCTCTCCGTAGCTAGAGTGATGAGGGCACCTCTTTGCTGTTTAGGGAGCTTTTCTTTGCGGACCGGGCAGACAGAGGGAGCAATGTTTGAGACTGGCTGTGAAAGTACAGGGAGGTGGGTGGGGTGCGTGGTTTTCTATGGGCGGTAGGGCCTGCTGTGCCCAGATGTGTGTTTGTGCCCTGGATGTTGGGGGCCTTGTGCCTACTCCGACGTACATCTGCCTGGCAGTCTGCGATTTAGAAAGCAAGGGAATTGAATTTGGGAGATGGGTATGTAGGAGGAATGGATGGAAGTGTGTAGGCGAAGGGGTTGAGGCATCAGTGCGAGCAAGGCGGAGAGAGCCGAGAGAGGGAGTGGTCCTCGCTCCAGCTCTCCCCGCCCACCCTACTAAAAGTGTCTCCTGATTGGCTTCGAGGCCACAGGGCTCAGGTTACATTCGCAGGAGTTGCGGAGCGCGGGAGACCGGACCCAGGAAGAGAGAGACTGGTACTGCACCGATTCCTTGCTGGTCAGGGAGTGCCCAACAGTCCTTGAGCTGCGGCCCAGCATCCTACAGACCCACCCCTTCTCTGCGCCAGACTCCACCCCAGCCAAGAACCCTCAACACCAGCATGGACTGCTGCACGGTAAGTCCAAGCTTGAACTCAGGTTAGTCTGGGGCCAGGGGTGCCCGAGAACCGCAGGAGGGTGAGTGAGAGATGGAAGTGTTTGCGGAAGACCTAGGAGCCACCTGGGGAAAGAGGGTGCTGAGATACTGTGTTGGGTGGCGGAAGGCGCCTGCCTGATCTGAGCCAAGCCCTAAAGAAAATGTTCCCCAGCTCGCGGGGGCGTCTGAGCGCCCATGGACCAGGCAGTCTAGGTTGGATGGGAAGCTGAGCAGAGCTTTCCTGCAGGGAAGCTGCAGGTTCGACAAGTGGTGAAACTTCCCCCGTGGCAACACAGGAAACTGTTGCTGGTGTGCGAGTCCTTTCTCTTGATATTTCTTGGCCTCCACACAATTCCCTATCCTATTGCTGCCGATGTGGACCGTGGCAAGATCTTCAAGACCCTCAGACGATGATCTGAGCCCTTAGATGTAGCAGGCGGGGAGAATACGCCCTAGTCTTGGTGGTGATGGACAGCAAAGAACCTAATCTATGTGGTTCTGGGGAGGAGCTGGCCCGACCCCCAACGCCTTCTCCTGGATGAGTGACCGGGAGAGGGCCCTGCTGGCGAGGGGAGGAAGTGTCTGTGTCAGCGCCCACGCGGAAACTGGATGCTGCGAGTGCCTAACGCCGAAGCAGATCGTGTTAGGGCACTTGTATGAAAGGCGCCTTGCACAGGACCTAGCTGGCTAAAGGAGTGGAGTGACCAGACCTATATAGAACGTGTTTACTTATTTCTTAGGCCCTATCTGAGGAAAAAGAAAACTCTAAACTCTTGGTATTCTTTTTTGTCGGCCTGGCTAAAGACGCCAGAGGGTACAGGAACCCTGCCTCTCACTCACAATATACAAAATAAAATTTGAAAAGTTCAGAAGGAAGGAGTAACCTGGTTTTCTTTAAGAAGTCAATCTTCCTGTTGTCTGGGTGCCAAGAGGCAATGGGAATTTAGGGGCAAGCCATTGTTGAAATTTTAACTCTTGTTAAAATCAATAACAGCTACCAGTGTGCTTAATCACCCCAGGTAGGTAGGTCTTTTACTGATGTACAAACGGAGATTTAGAGATGTGATTTTTTTTTTCCCTCCAAGTAAGCACCTTTGACAGGTGTGGAGCCCTGTCGTCACAAAAGGCTGCCCTCCAATCTCTCTTTGAAGCATCCTGATTTTCATTACCGTGAACGTTCACAGCACTAAACGTATAGACTAGGAAAAGTATGAAACAGAAGCCTGCCAATCACATACAGTCCCGCCCCTTGAAGAAAACTGACATGGGCTTCTCCAAGGGAAGCTGTTTGCTATTCTCCAGGGAACAGTTTGTTTGCCTATTTGCTTACTTGTTTTTGGTGCTGGGGATTGAACTTTGGACCTTAAGCGTGCTAAAATACTGACTCTGCTTCTGAGCTACACACTCAGCCCAAGAACCACTTTTTGGCTGTGAAGGGAGAATTGCAGGTCTTCAGTCTCGATTGAGAAAGAGGCTCTCATCCCCGGCAGTGTTTTGTTAAGTAAACAAAGTAAATAGATGGCAGATTATAAGATATGAGTCAACGGGGGGGGGGGGGGGGAGAAGCTGCTGCTCAGCAAGAAAGAAAGGGGGTGAGAAGGCAAGAGGAGTGGGGAAGGGAATCAGAAGATATGGCCAGTGGGAAGATATGAGCTAGTGAGGATTCTAGGAAAGCCTGGGAAGGAATGGAGCATTTTCCCTCTGGGATCTGCAGGGCAATGAGGGTGAAATGTGCGGCTCTGAATACCCAGAAAGCCATTGGTGCATGGCAGGTAGACAGCTACATAACAGATAACTACCCCTGATAGTAATGGCTGAGGATGTGGTTGACAGGGTTGAAATCAGTGTCCCTTAAGAGGAGGGAATATCCACCCGGTAGGGGGCTACCAGAGGTGGTGAATGCCCAGGGCCCTGGATCACCTCCTCCAATGGACTATGAGACAGAGGCTTCTGTTTTCATGTCTCGAGTCCACTAGGCCATGGGGCCAGACAATGCTCAGCATCAGTCTCATTTTGTGGTGTTGGAGGGAGGGAGAAAGAGGGGAAAGGGAGGAGAAGGGTGGAGGGCTGGGGAAGGACAGGCCTGTACCAGGCACCTTCCTGCCCTATGCTGGGGAGAGAAGAGTGTGGCACTTCATCTTTCACCCTGGGGCTCTCCTCCATGGCCAACCCACCTGATGTTTGGGAAGAATTCCGTCTTGTCTTACTTGTCCCACCCCACCCCCAACCCCCCCACCCCACATAAGCAAGCTTAGACAAAAATGAAGGAAAACGGATCTGTGTTCTTTTGTAAGGGGATGTTTTTTAAAGAGCTATTATTCGATGTTCCAGTGGCTGATTGACATAGCAAACGTACGTGACTTTTCCTGCCTTCGTTTTATAGGAAGAGGAAAAGAAATCTGTTTTGATAGCCCACTCTGCTCTTTTCTGTAGTCTAGTTGACTGCATACCAGCCAACAGCACAGAAGGAACCACTTCCCCTGAGGCGGGGGCAAAAGTACAATTTCTGGAGCAGATCTTTTCATTATTTGTTTGCTGTGCATCCTGGGGGAGTTATAAAACGTCTCTGGGGTCATTGCTCGACTCTAAAACAGGGATTACATAGGATAAAATGTCCTAAATGCTCAGCACAGGGGCCGGATATATAACAGGCAGCTGACTGGCATAGCTCTAGACCTGTTCGGATTTGGGGAGCTGAGCTAAGTTCACTTTGGCACTGGAGAAAACCAGAGTCTCAGAGGCAAGAATAATGTGCCCACCCAGGCTCCTCCTTTTTTGGCAAGTGCAATTCTCCCACTCCCAGATGTCCCCAGTTCATTCAGAGCCCCTCAGCGCAGACTACCAAAAGTCTTGGCTTTAAGAGGCAGCTGCCCAAACACCCAAACCAACAAGCTCCTCCAAGATTCCTATCGGTTCTGCCTGTGGGCAGTCTTGAGCAGCCTGTCTGTCCTAAGGAATCAGCCAGAGGGACAAGGAGCAGACCCAATAGAGAAGCACTACAGCCTTATGCTAGCCCTATTGGGGGTGGCTTTGCTTGTTTTTCCAGGTTTCGATTCTGGAGCATCTGTGGTGAGTAGTGATGAGGTTAGTCTTAAGGTGGTTGGAGAAACATACTCCTTCAGCATTCAACCTCAGCATTCTCTAACAGCCGCCAAGACCGAGGAAAGGAGATCGGAGATCCGGAATAGGTTTTTATGCCTGTTGTCCTCTTTCAAAAAGCCTGCTCCCTGAGACTGTCCCAAGAAAGACTTGCACTCATAGAATCAGAAAGCCCAAAGTGGTTGATTTGAATCTTAGGTGAAGAATAAGATGCTCTAGAGCTAAGGATGACCAAAAAAAAAAAAAAAAAAAAAAGACTCAGGATGCCAGCCTCTTGGCAACTCCTTCAAATTGTGTTTAAATCAATTGAGAATCATCTTGAGCACAAATTAAGGAACTCTGAGGCCCAGGAAATGAGGACAGCTGGGGAAACAAGATGAGGGGGAGTCATTTGTAAACTTGGCCTTCGGCTTCTGGAGTAGAAAGCTGTGCTTACAGGTTGGGCGTGTTGGTCCTCACCTGTGTTCCCAACACACAGGAGGCAGAGGCACAGCAAGCTGAATGTCACCCAGGGCTACATAATGAGCTCTTATCTCAAAAATATTAATTGATTGATGGGTGGATGGATGGATGGATGGATGGATGGATTGACTGATTAATTAATTAAAATGTAAAAACTATGTCCTTACGGCAAACCTGTCAGGGACATACGACTCTGAATCGTCACTGGGCTCCTTTCTGACAATTAGACAGCTGATGCCCAGGCTGAGGCAGAAGGAAAGCTAACTTGCAGTGAGAGGTCTTGGCCACCTGACATGAGAAGAGAAAGACAGTGAAAGCAGTGAGCATTCTTGGTTGAGAAGTAAGGACAGAATCCGAGAAGCCCAGAGGCAGATCAAAAGTAAATGCCCTTCTGACTTTATAGCAACATCCCTTCCCCAGGCCTCACTGATGCTACAGTGTTAGGTTCTGAAATTGATACCATCAACTTCCAAATCCTGTCTTTATTCTTGCTCTGCTTATAATGGGGTGGTGGTGGTGGTGGTGGTGGTGGTGGTGGGTGTGTGGGTGTGTGTATGTGTTTGTGTGTGTGTGTTTGAGAGAGGAGATCATGTATCCCAGAGTAGTCTCAAACTCCTGATCTCTCTTCCTCCAGCTCCATAACTCTATAGGACTGAGAGTAGAGGAATCTACCACCATGTCTGGCCCTAATCCTCTCTACTCTCACCTAAAGCAGAGTGACAGAGGAACAGAAGCTGGACAGGAAAATATGCCTGCAGTACCCTGTGGGCAGAGGCAATAAGATCATGAGTTCAAGGCTTGCCTGGAGTTCAAATGGCCTTCTGTCTAGGGATGTAGCTCAATGGTAGACCATTTGCTTAATGGCAGACCAAGGCCCCAGACTTGATCCCCAGCACTCTGAGAAACAGCAGGTGTAAGAGTAAAGGAAAAAGAAAGAAAGGGAAGGGAAGAGACAGTTGGGAATAGAAATGGCTTTGATTATATCACACTTTTTTTTTTTTTTTTTTTGGTTTTTTGAGACAAGGTTTCTCTGTGTAGCCTTGGCTGTCCTATACTCACTTTGTAGACCAGGCTGGCCTCGAACTCACAATGATCCGCCTGCCTCTGCCTCCTGAGTGCTGGGATTAAAGGCATGCGCCACCATGCCCGGCTTATATCACACATTCCTTAATGATGGTAATATGTTCTGAGAAATGTGTCGTTTAGCCAACTTCATAATGGTTTGAACATCACAGGTATATTTACAAAACTAAGATGTCTACAACATCAACAGTTGATTCATGTAGGACTGACATTACATGTGATGTATCATTGGCCCAACCCCATGGCATAGCACATGACATATTATTAGGAAGGACTGTGTAAGACTGTCCTTATAGGACCACTTTTAGCTTACAGAATCCATCATTTTACATCACCTTATTGTTCCACAAGACAATCATACCATAGCTGCTGTTTGATGATCAGCTAGATTGTGCCAGAAACCTCTGCGACACCATGTATGCGATTACTCTTCTCCAGAACCCGTAGAGGTGAACATTACCATCCTGATTTTTTTCTTTCAAATGGAAGAGCTAAGACTGGAAAAACTCGGATAACTTCCCAAGACCACACAGTTACAGCAAAGAGTACAGCTAAACTGGTCGGCTGGTTGCATTTCCTTTCTTAGGCATTAAAATAAACTCTAGAACTTGACGTACAAGGTTCAGTCTTCCAGCTACTGATAAATTGTCTGGAACCCCAGGTAGGTTTTTTGTTTTTTGATATCTTTTTTTTGGGGGGGGGGGGTTGGGTTTTTTTGTTTTTTTTTTGTTTTTTTGGTTTTTTTTTTGGTTTTTTGAGACAAGGTTTCTCTGTGTATAGCCTTGGCTGTCCTAGACTTGCTTTGTAGACTAGGCTGGCCTTGAACTCACAGTGATCTGCCTGCCTCTGCCTCCCGAGTGCTGGGATTAAAGGCGTGCGCCACCACGCCCGGCTTGTTTTTTGACATTCTTAATCATCACTTTTATCGTGGTAAACTCAAGAATGAAAGAGTGTCACAGCTTTATTGTTGAGGGGGGACTAAACCGCTAGGGAAACACAGCTCATGCACCTGGGACAAGGTAAGGGCTTAAATGGTGGCCAATGGCCCAATCCTTTTCTTTTCATGAGGACACCGAGGAAAGGACTTCTTGCCTTCTGTTTCTTTTTCGGTTATTGTTGTTTTACCTCTTTTGGCCGTTCAAGTCCAACCTGGGAGACAGTAGAAGCACAGCAAGCCCCATGGGATCGTGGTGTCTGGGCCTCTGGCTAACTCAAGGAGTGTATCTTCTCCTGAGTTCCAGCCTTGAGCTCTGGCGCAGTTGTGTAGCAGATATTTTTGTCCACTGCCTCGGGAGTCCTGCACACAGAAGTGTCCTTCTGAGCTGGAGGTATCTTCTGGGAGCAAAGGGTGGTCACTTTCAGCAGTGTCCGCTGCTTTTTCTCTGTTCTTCCAGAGTCAACTTTCACTCAAATGGGAAGCCCCCTAAAACTAAAGACACCCCCCCCCTTTCCCCACCCCTGCCCTGGACTCACTTTGTAGACCAGGCTGGCCTTGAACTCACAGGGATCCAGCTGCCTCTGCCTCTCGAGGACTGGCATTAAAGGCTAAAGACTACTTTCAATGGGACTAGTTGGCATTCTCCCCCCTCTCCCGCATATGACGAGCCTTCTTGGGGTTTGCTGCCTAGGGGTGCACCCACCCCCCTAGGCTTCCTTCTCTACTTCTCCCACAGCCCCCAAGATCATCCCAATCCTACTGGGCACTAACCCTACCCCACCCCCTCGGAGTCTGGGCCTTAATGCTCCTATTAAAAAACAAAACAAACAAACCTGTCCCATCCTCAGGAGAGCGCCTGCTCCAAGCCAGACGACGATATCCTAGACATCCCACTGGATGATCCCGGAGCCAACGCCGCTGCAGCCAAAATTCAGGCGAGTTTCCGGGGCCACATGGCGAGGAAGAAGATAAAGAGCGGAGAGTGCGGCCGGAAGGGCCCGGGCCCCGGGGGACCGGGCGGAGCTGGGGGCGCCCGGGGAGGCGCGGGCGGCGGCCCCAGCGGAGACTAGGCCAGGTGAGGCTGGTTGGCGCGCGTCCCTGGCCAGAGGCTCTCGTTTCCTAGGCTCACTCGAAAAAAACTGGGCTGGGCTGGGAATGGAGAAGGTGGAGAGAGTTCAGGGTGGGGGCCTAGGACACGGAGACAAACGGGTGTGAGAAGGCCGAGGATGCTAATATGCCAAGAGCTCACCTGTTTCCCCCCCCCTCTCTTCTGCCTCACCTTGGACCGAAGAACTGAACATTTTAGAAGGTAACCAATACGACCCCAAAGTAGCAGAGTGTGTAAAAGGGGGATGCTGGGTGGGGGAAAGGACCCGGTTCCCGAGTCCTCTCTGTTAGCCTTCAACTCCTCCCTGCCAAAGAACATAACTTTGCAGGCCCGCTGGTCTGTCCAAACGCCTGAGGCTGTGGCAGGGACACACTTGGCCCAACACATACACTCAGTCAGTCACCCTCAATTGACTGCCTAAGCTCCGGCCTAGGGCCATAAGCACTGGGTAGCTCACTCACATACCTGCCCTGGGGCTCATTTCAGCTCAATGAGCTGGGGAGGGCTGTGGGTGACAATCCCCATGGGGCGCGGGGGGCGGGGGGAAAATGGTGCCCACAGAGGGCAGATTCTCAGACCTTCTCTCTCCTCAGTTCCAGAGGAGAAGTGGATGCCGCGTCCCCTTCGCAGTGACAAGACTTCCCTACTGTGTTTGTGATCCCCTCCTGCCCACCAACCAGCCAGCTTCAGGAGCCATCCACACTACCCCACCGCGTCCCAGAGACTCCCTTTCCCAGGCTGGCTTGATCGCGGCATAGCCAAGTCCGAGCCCTTTTTAGCTCTCCAGTCTAACGTTGTTCCCCCTTTCGCTTTCCTTCCCAATCTCGTCCGAAACCCCATACTCGCAAAATGGTCCTTTTGCTTCAAGCCTACTTGTCCCCGCGCCCAGCATGCAGCTCTGCCTCCGCAGCCTCAGTGCGCTTCGCTGCGCGTACTGCAGAGGGCGCCCAATGCCTCGCCCAAGAACTCTCAAAAAGAAAAAAAAAAAGAAAAGAAAAAAAAAAGAAATGCAACCATCAAGTCCTTTCGTTCTCTGGGCAACGAAAGGGGACGCCCCGCGTCTTTGTGCCGTTTCCACTCCAGCCTAGCCTCAACTCCTAAACCTGGGGCTAGGAAAGAGGAGAAGAGGGTTTTCATGGTGTCTGACGAGGCCCCTTGCTCTGTTGGGAAGAGAAGTCCTATCCCACACCTGCTTGTCACCCCTTTTTTTTTCTTCCGAGGAGCGCACCGGAGAGCAGCCCCTTCCGCTCTCCTTTGTTTATGCAAAAGACTCCCAACGCCTGGAGGCTTGGCAGGAGGAGTCTCCCGAGGCCCTGCCCCCTGATAGCCCCTCCCCCGCTGGGCTCCTGGGGTTGCGGCTGGAAGGTTTTTTATCTCTGCGTGTGCATGTTACCATACAGGGTTGGAATGTGAACAATAAAGAGGAATGTCCAAGTGTTCAGAGGGTGCAGGGGGTGGGGGGAGCGAGGGGAGAGGGGTTTGCATGAAGCCACTAATGGGAGCCAGAACAAATCTCATTTAATCAAAACAAAACTCAGAAACAGGGTGTGGGCAGAAGTTAGGTAAAAAGGTTGGAGCCGTACAAAGACACCTAGGTGGAAACCTATTCCTTTGACCCAAGCGAACTTCCTGTTTGCTGCATAATCTCTGGGGATTCAAATTCCTTCCTTCCCTTACTGATAGTGACAAAGAGGAATTCCCCACACCACTGGAAAGGAGTACGCACACCCCACTACCACAGGGGTCAGAAATCAGACAACCATAGAGAGTTTGGACTTGGTGGTCGTTACGGTGCTGGCGGACGGGGACTTGTCGAGAAGGCCTTGGCTATAATAGGCCTTCATAGAAGCTTGCTCAGAAACCCCGGGAGCGGTGGCATCCTCCCTGAAGGATAAAAACAAAGTCATACAGAGGCTAGAAACTTCCCTTTTTAGGCAACTACCATCCTCTGACATTTAAATTGTTGCCGTCCTGAGAATCGTCTGAGGAACTTTGTTTAAAACGAAAGAGTCCAGGCAGGTCTCCACTGACACACAAACTTTTGCCTTGGGAGGCATAGAAAAGGACCTAAATCTGAATGTTTAGACAAGTTCCTGGTGGGTTTGTCTAGGCCGTCTGAAAGCCACATTGTAAGAAATGTCCTGAGGGTTGAAGAGATGGCTCAGTGGGTGGAATTGCTTCCTTTGTAAGCAGGAAGACCTTAATGTGCCATCCTCCAGACAGCTGGAGAGGTGGAGCCAGGTGGACCTCTGGGGCTCACTCAACATCTTGCTTACTTGGCCAACTCCTAACCTGTGAAAAAATGACTCCAAAAAGTTGTCCTCTGACTTCCATGTGTGTTCACAGAGCACGTAGACCGCTCCACAGAAGTACAGAATGAACACACAATATTAATAACCTAAAACAAGTAAAAATAAGAGGGACAGCCTTCCTAGAAAGGCCAGGTTATCTTCTGGCCACACGCACACTCACCTGCACAAACACATGCAGCCATGTACATTTGTGTACGTGCACACACAAGAACAAGAGATGGTTGGGTGTGGCGGTGCACACCTTTAATCCCAGCACTTGGGAGGCAGAAAGATAAAGATCTCTGAGTTTGAGGCCAGCCTAATCTACATAGAGCTCCAGGCTAGCCAAGGCTACCTAGTGAGACCTTGTCTAAGGAAAGAAAGAGAAATGTTATACCAATCCCTATGCCAACCCCATGCCTTGCAGCTGGAGCATCAAGTGTATAACAAAAACGGCTTGGACCTTTTCTAATTGTTCCATTCAGAATAACTAATCTCAGAACTAATACAATTCCTGGCATCCACCATCCACCTCCTTCCCATTACCTCTCTGCGGGATATATATACCTAAAAGCATTAAGTGATTATATATATATATATATGCATATATATATATATATATATATGCATATATATATATGCATGCATTAGGTGAGATATACTTAAATGCATTAAGATATATATGTGTGTGTGTGTATATATATATATGAAAAAACTTTTTCATTGTGAGGAGGAGGACCAGGGCAGTCCTACAAACTGAGCCATTCCCTATCCCAGTTTATAATCCAATCCCTCCTCCCCATGCCAGAGCCAAGCAGGGGAACACCCTCTCCTTAAGCGCTTTTAATGACATCAGCTTAAAAGCTGAAAACATCCACTTTGAAGCCAGTCTCTCTCTTATTCCTCTCTGCACCACCCCCAGCTCTCCTGCTCACCGAAGTTCACTACCCCCATATGTCTCCTTGGGCTCCTTTTTCCTCTCTTTCTGGAACCTGATCAGGCAGAATGCAGCGACTGACAGCAGCAGCACACCCAGGAGCACCCCAATCAGAGTCCCAGCCACTCGGCCTTCAGATGAGTCTAGGGAGACAGACAGGACCCTCAGGCTTACAGAAGGTTCTGCCCATCTTCAGATAGTGTCAGGTAGCCTTCCCAAGCCAGGCCTTTTGGCCAGGCCTCTACCCAGCATCCCCTACCAGTCACGGAGAGGTTCAGCTCGCAGGAGGCACTGCCCATCTGGTTGCTGGCCACGCATCGGTAGGTGCCAGAGGAGGTCAGGGACAGATTGGTGAGAATGAGCTGGCCAGACACTTCATCTAGAGAGTGAGAAGGAAGTGTGCTACCATGCGTTCCACCCACAGTGAGCCTATACGACCACCACAAACACTCAATGCATGTAGTCCTTAAAACAATCTACCAAGAAAAGTCTGGCCTCATTTGATTGGTCAGAATCCTGGCTCAGAAAGGAAGGAATGTGACAAAACCCAGAGAGGAACACCAGAACCACTGCAACTTGTGTGCCCTTGCCACCCCACACAGCTGCCTTCACAGAGGAGGAGGAACTGCGTGTACCGGAAGGTGAGCTCAGATCCTGGATGGCAGCAGAAGTCTTAATAACTAAGCATCCGCCCTGTAGAATAGCTCTAAGCTGACCCAACTGCTTTTCTGAACTCTATGCCTGCCTCAGAAGGCAGAGAACACATCAGGAAATGACCTGGAGGTGGGGGTGGGGTGGAGATTTGCAGGATAAAGGGGTTTATTGGGCCTGAAACAGGGCCCCTGGAACCAACAAAAGGAAGCCAAGACTTCTAAAGAAACCTACCAAATGTTTGAACCTACTCGCTAGTTGCCTCTCTAGGAAGCTTGGAAGCAATTTGTTACCCTTAAGACATCTTCCAATAAGCAGACAAGTTGACACTGTGAGACTGTTCCCCGGCCTCTACTCTCTTCCAGGCTATGAGGTGTGTTTCCCAAGCATCAGCAGGAAGAGAGACAAGAAGGCATCAACACAAGAAAGGAGGCGGGCAAGGATGTGGGGTATGAGGGTTAGAGAGCAGATCTTAGGTCTCCAATCGTCTTCCCAATGCCCTGCATGCTTTACCTTGAACCATGCTACCAGGAGGAGGCGTAGGAGAAGCTCCGAGGCGTACCCAGTTGTACACTGGCTTGGGTGCTCCCTCCGAAGAGCTGCATCTCAGCGCAGCAGAACCTCCCATAGAGGTTTGCCCACTCTGGCTGCATACAGGGTGACTGGGGGGCACTGCAAAAACCATGGAAGAACCTCAGGGATGCTCTAAGCCCAGACTTGGTGAGCTCAACATTTCCTGTTTCAATACCTCTGCCAAATAGTGGTCCATACTACTGACGTGACTTCCGCTACTGGGAATCCTGAGTCATAGAAAAGCCTTCCTCATGCTGAGCCCAAACATGTTAATATGATGTCAAGCCATTGGCTCCAACTCTTGCCATCTGGGCCCATGAAGAAAAATTATAACTTCTCCTCTACATGAAGGCCCTTCCGCTGTTTGAATACATGGGCCACACACCACGTCTTCGG
Source organism: Acomys minous (assembly GCF_964271855.1). NCBI lineage: Eukaryota > Metazoa > Chordata > Mammalia > Rodentia > Muridae > Acomys > Acomys minous. Next base: position 98,443,255 of record NC_140494.1, on the reverse strand, counting down.
CCTTCTCTTTTTATACAAACATCCCTGTCTGCTTTTAAAACTTCTTGCTCAGCTTAGAACAGGCTCTGATTTACTGTGAGTTGGAGGATCTGAACACAATGTGGTGCTCTATTACAGAGGCTTTGTTCCTCTAATGGCCACTTCCCTTCTCGGTCACCGACATTTGGAGCGACTGAATTCAAAGCTGAGCTACCCATGGGAGGTTCGTGAATGCTGGTGCTGGTTGAGTATGCTAGGACTCAGGACCCCCAGATCTGTTCCTTCTCTCTCTGTCTCTCTGTCTCTCTGTGTCTCTGTGTCTGTCTGTCTCTGTCTCTGTCTCTCTCTCTCTCTCCACACTTTGATACTAGGCCACCCAAGGCAGCTAAGTACTTGGACTGCCTGTCAGGACCGAGGGGTTTTGCAGGGTCAGGGCACACTCACAAGGTGGAATCGAGGCTAGTTCATCCTCAGCACGCCTTACCCAGCACCGTAAGGTTGATTAACCCCAACCCATTGGTGTAGAAATCTGGAGGGTTGTTAACATTGCAGAGGTAAGTTCCAGTGTCTGAAGGGCGGAGGCCAGTCAGTTTCAGGGTAGCCACTCCTCCTGTGGGCGGGTTGTGGAGAAGGCTGGCCCGGTCTGCTTTCGGGCCGGTAGGATATAGGTGGCCGTTGGTGAAGTACAGAATCTGAGAAGAAGCCCAAGGTACACACACATGTCCCTTTTCTGCCTAGCAGCAATGGGCAGAACAGTATACTACCAATCACCCCACCTCCAGTTCAGTGAATTTAGTTACTGAAGCGGGCTACATTTGCATAGGGGAATTGGGACACATGAATTATGGGAAAGGGAGGGAGAAAGTAGGGCCAAACAGGCTGAGGCCTCAGGAGGCAACCCCTCTCCCCACCCTTCATCCTGCGTGGGCCTTCTGTCCCTGGCCAACCCTAGCGGGCATCTTGCCCACAACTCACAGGCACAGATGCAGAGATGGGCTTCCCAGGGTGCACAAAGCTCCACTCCAACGCAAAGTTGTCACCCACTTTTGTGCTGTAACTGCAGCTCAGCTCGGCCGTCTTGCCCGTCGGCATGCTCAGTGGCTCAGTGGGCACGGTCACCTCCACGGCTAGCCCTGGGACTGAGGACCCCAACCCCATAGATCTGAAGGGTATGTCTCACACTACAATGGCTGTTTAGAGGCCCGCTGCCTCCCTTGCCGCGACATAACCCCCTCCTTAAATTCAACCTCTTCTCTCCTGAAACTTGAGGTTTCAGGGAGGGAGGAGCCCACGGCCCAACCCGGTTTTTGTGGGTAAAAGGTCCAAGACTGGGCCTGGTATGAGGATGTATTGGCAGAAAGGCAAACAAGAAAAGGCCCTGCAGTGTTAAATATTTAGATGGCGAGAGAGGCCAAACTCATTAGCTTGCCTCTCCGCTCTGCCCTCCCAGCCTTCGAAGCCCCCTTCCCAGCCTGATCCAGTGGCTCCTGGTTCCAGGCACTGAGAAGCCCTGCCCTGCCCCCCCAGCTCTCGCCTTGCTTCCGCCCTACCAGCCTCTCCTCACCGCTAAGGCACACGAAGGCCAGCAAGGGCCCGCAGAGGAAAGCCCACACCAGGGTCCAGGCCATGGCCACGACTGTCTCCAGGTCCTGTCCTCTGTCAGCCTGGAGGGCGTAAGGGGGGACGAAAACCCGAAGGGCAGCCGCCTTGTGTTGGGCAGGAGACAGACTGGCTATCTCAGAGCAAACAAGGGCAGAGGCGGGCACCCTAGGGTAAGGAAACCGCTCCTCCCCTCCTGCAGGCCTGATTCTGAGATACTTCTTCCTCCCCTGCCCACATTTTCTGAAGCTTTCAGGCCCTAGGAAGGGTGCAGGGCCTCAGAGCCGGGCACCCTAAAGCAAGGAGTCAGAACTGGACTTCTACAAGGGACCTGTTTTTAGCAGAAAAAAACAAGGCATCCTGATACCGACTGGCAGATGATGTCACGCATAGGCAGTGAGCATGCGTCCTGGGAGCTAAGCTGTCCTGGACCCTTCAGAGATTCTCTTCCCACCACTTGCTGGGATAAAAGTCTCTCCAGGGAAAGTACGCCCACTTCTCCGTTCCCAGAGGTACTGGAGACAGGGAAACTGAGATCCGAAGCCCCCACACTTGGTAAAAAAAAAAAAAGAATAGGGTGGTATAGGGACATCAACCTGTAAGACACCATGTGTCTCTCTTCAGTTGACAAAAAGGTCTGCTATCCAAGGGTGGTACATGTGTTAAGGACCCAGTGGCATGGGAAAGGAGACACAGGTGACCTTCCTCTCCTCCATCCTGTAGAGGAAGAGCAGTGGAGTATCTAGAGACCCAAGCCCTGGGCCCCCGAGTTTCAGTGGCAAGCACCCCAGTTCCTTATCACCTCTTTGCTGTTCAGACTAGGTTAGGAGCCCCTCAGCCTCAGGCTCTTGGCACCTTCTCTTTCCACATAACAGGGAAATGGCCACTCCACAGACTCTAGAAGAACTCTAAGGCAGAAAGCCGTGCAGTTGTGTAAGGCTTCCTGGATGTACCACCTGTGTAGGTAGGATCTACTTCACAGCCTGCCGCAACTCAACTCCTGAGAGGCCCCAGTTAGCAGAAAGTGACTTGACTGCTTGTCCACGCCAATGCGATGTATCTTTTATTGACATTTGAAAAATAAAAAAACAAAACCACCAATTTCAAGTTAGTTTCTTTAGAAATGTCTTCGCTATCTGCTGCTCCAGCAAAACCCAGCCAAGCCAGCAGGACAGGTTATATTAATACAGGGAGCTGGAGTGGGCAGCGAAAGACAGCGTTAGATAAGGGTGTTGTACAGATCACAGAGCCAGGGGCCTCACTGACTGGCAGTCTCCTCGGGAGCCCCTGGAGGGTAGCCAATCTCAGCAGCGTTCTTCTGGCTTCACAGAGACAAGCAGGGAAGAGGTGGAGCCTCCCTGCCCCCAACCCCCAATCTCAGGTCCATGAGGCCCAGTGTTCCAACAATAAAAGGAGGTAGGGGCAAAGGGCTGGAGGCCTAGAGCATGGGTATCCTCCCAAGACACAGTCCTCTGTGCCACAGGTGACCTTTACAGGAAGGTGAGATACCAGACCTTACTAATGAGTCCCTGGGCCATCATCACACGAGAGACCCAGCCTGACTCTGTGCAGGCACCATCACAGGCAAAGCACCCATGCGACTCAGAGCAGAAGAGGAAACTGTGCCTGGGCTCACGGCTACTGCCTGAGGTGGGGGCCCATCTGTCCTGGGCAGTCTTGGTGAGGACAGGGCCTGGCTAGACACACTGGGTGTGGGAGTAAATGTGCCAGGTCTTGGAGAAGCACCCTTGGGTGGCCGCAGAGCTCGTGCTGAGGTGACAGAGGAAAGTGTCCCATTCTTGGAGATTGTGTCTGAGCCTTTGGTCCAAGGCAAGGTCCGAGGAGCAATGGCATCTTCCCTGGTTATCAAATAAGTAGCATATCAGAGGCAGAAAGGGGGAAGGAGGGAGAGTTTCTACAAGGTTGTCTTGCTGCTCTCCTTACACACACACACACACACACACACACACACACACACACACACACACATGCCGGCACGCAAATCAACTTCCTTTCTTTCTCCCTTTAAATCTTCCCATAAATATTGTTCCAGCTACTGCCCGTCTTTCCACTAAAATGAGAGAGGCCCGAATTCCAAGATGCCAGAGAAAAGTCGAAAGAGTTCCCACCTCCTCAAAGATCAGGAACACCTACTTGATATCATTGGCCAGCTCCTCCAGGGTCTTGCTCCGTCGTTGATACAACAGGACCAGTCCAGCCAGCAGCATCAACCCAATGAGAGTGCCCACAACTGCTCCAGCGACTACTGCAGCCTTAGACCCTAAGAAAATGCTCGGTTTCAGAGAGGGGACACTTATCTGCTCATTATTCACCCAAATCGCACTGCTCCACTATCACCATGGCACTCTCCCTTTTTCTGTTAGGATGGGGGTAGAGGGCTGCCACGTCGGTAATGGCTAGATGCCACCAAACATTTGTCCCTGCCTTTGACCAAATCCAAGTCCTAATAACGGTTCAACGAGAACCAGCAGCCAGGCTTCATCTTTCCTGCAAAGCCACCCACTGACCATACCTTCTACCAACCACACTTACCCCTCACTGACCTGTCATCACTTCCAGGGTCACGTTGCACTTGGAATAGCCCACTTGGTTTTGGGCCGTGCAGACATAGACTCCAGACATGGCAGTGGAAATGTTGGTAAGCTTTAAGGATCCACGAGCGGCATCTATGAACACAGTTTAGCTATCAGTCCAAGGGCTGAGGTTTCCGTTCAGAAAACATCTATCCTGTGCCCGACTTCTGGAATGTCCTCTTTGAGTCTGAGAGTCACTGCTTATCTGTGGCCGAGTGAGTAGGAGGAACGCGGCCGCACTCTGGGCTCTGCAGATGCGCTAGCTCAATGCCTGCTCCATTTGTATTGCTCCCTGGTCCCAACTGATTTCTAAATGGAAGTGCTACACAGGAAAAACCAAAACATCGTTTTGACATTTCTGAAAGGCAATGTGAGGAGGGGGAGGGAACAGAAAGAACATGTGATAAAGAACTAGAAGAGCTGGGATCTCAAATGCCTATGTGACCCTTGTGGGTTCCCACTTCTTCATCTGTAAAATGGGGATCCCACTCCTTACCAGATGGGGTTGAGAAGAGTGCACAGGCTAAGCCGGCTGATGTGTTGGCTGTTGACTCTGTGCTGAAACTCTGTACCTGTCCTAGCTTTATCCTTCCCGAGAAACCTGTCCACGGAGCCCTTTTAAAACTATTATTTAATTGTTCAAATGCTCAAAAGAGAGGCCGGAGAAACAGTTCAGGAAATTGCTGACAAGCCACCATAAGCAAATCCCAGGGAGAAGCTCTGTCTCAAAAACTAAGGTAGCTAGCTCCTGGGAATTCCACTCACAGTCGACAGTGGGCTACACACACACATACACGTTCCTGCACACACACACACACACTCAACTTATATTTGAAAAAAGGAGTCCAATGGGTCCCAGGAGTTTAGTTCAGTAGTAAAATTGATGTTTAGTGTGTGCAAGACACTGGGTTCCATCCATGGCACCAATAAAATAAAGTAAGTAGGTCCAGTGAAAAGTAGAAAAGGGGAAAAAATAAAAATGTTTATGCCCAGCGCCCACATCCAGTAGTTACTAACACTTTGCTATCCTTGTGTTGTTTCTTAAATTGTTTCTTTCTCTTCCCCCACTGATATTTTAAAGTAATATTTTATGGCCAGTAAGATGGTTCACTAGGTAAAGACATTTGCCACACAAGCCTTCTAAAAAGTAGAAGGAAAGAATCAACTTCACAAAGTGTCCTCAAGCATCGCATGCATGCGCACATACCCATCGTGTGCACATTAATAATAATAATCATCATCATCATCATCATCATCATCAATAAATAACTTGTTAAAATATTTAGAGTAATACTTCAAAATGTATCCTCAAAAACAATATCAAGGCTGGGTGTGGTGGTGTACACCTGTAATCCTAGCACTCAGGGAGGCAAGTCAGGCAGATCTCTGTGAGTTTGAGGCCAGCCTGGTCTACAAAGTGAGTCTAGTACAGCCAAAGCTACACAGAGAAACTCTGTCAGGGGGAGGAGGGGAGGGATTTATATATATATATATATATATATATATATATATATATATATATATATATATATATATATCTGGGCTGGAGAGATGGCTTAGCGGTTAAGAGCACTGACTCTTCCCACCTACCCCCACTTTACATTGAGATCATAGCCCCCTCCCTCTTCTCTTCCCAGCCCACCCTCCCTTCCTCCCTCTTCCTTCATCCTCCTTCCCCTATACCTGAGTAAAGGGGAACCCCTCCCCCAATACACCCACCCCAGCTCATCAAGTCGCATCAGGACTGAGCATGTCCTCTTCCCTTGTGGCCTGGTGAGGCAGCCCTGCCATGGGGGAGTAGTCAAAAAACCAAGCAACCAAGTCCCCATGTCAGAGACAGTCCCTGCTCCCCTTACTAGAGGATCCACATGGAGCCTGAGCTTCCCATCTGCTACATCTGTGTAGGGGACCTAGATCCAGTCTATGCATGGTCCTTGGTTGGTGCTTCAGTCGCTAAAAGCCCCCTCTGCGCCCTGTTTAGTTGGCTCTGTTGGTCTTGTAGCACTCCTGTCACCTCCAGGTCCTTCTATCCTCCCCCTCCCCCTCCCCCTCCTTTTCACAAGACTCCCTACACTTTGCGCAATGTTGGGCTGTAAGTCTCCACATCTGTTTGGATCAGCTGCTGGGTGGAGCCTCTCAGAGGGATAGCTATGCTAGGCTCCTGTCTGAAAGCATAGCAGAGCATCACTAATAGTGTCAGGGATAGGCTCTCATCTATTGTGTGGGGCTCAGGTTGGGCCAGGCATTGGTTGGACATTCTCTCAATCTCTGCTCCATCTTTATCCCTCCACATCTTGTAGGCAGGGTAAACTTTGGGTTGAAGTTTTTGTAAGTGGGTTGGTGTTTCCCTCTCTCCACTAGGAGTCCTGTCTAGTTAAATGGTGTCCTTTTCAGTCTCCATGACTCCTGCTACTAAGAATCTCAACTAGAGTCAACCTCTTATCCTCCCAGAAGCGTACCCTGTCCTAGGTCTCCAGCTTCTCACAGAGATGCCTCCACCTGTGGCTTCTCCTCACCTTGCAGGCCTTCTGTCCTCCCACTCCCACTCTCCCCAGGTCTGATCTCCTCCCTCATTTCTCTCTGTGTCCCTTCTTCTACCTTGTTCCCTCTTGTCAACCACTTCTGCTGTCTATTCTATTTCCTTTTCTGAATAAGATTTAGGCATCTTCCAATAAGTCCTCCTTCTTACTTATTTTCTTTGGGACTGTGGATTGTAATATGTTTATCCTGTACTACATGGCTAAAATCTGCTTAGAAGTGAATATAATCATATGTATCTTCCTGGGTCTGGGTTACCTCACTCAGGATGATCTTTTCTAGTTCCATTCATTTCTCTGCAAAAGATATCCTTGTTTTTAATAGCTGAGTAGTATTCCATTGTATAAATGCAACACAATTTCTTTATCCATTCTTTGGTTGAGGGACATCTGGATTGTTTCCAGTTTCTGGCTAGTATGAATAAAGCTGCTATGAACATAGTTGAGTAAATGTCCTTATTGTATGGTGGAGTATCTTTCCAGTATATACCCACGAGTGGTTTAACTGTGTTTTGAGGTAGAGCTATTCCTAATTTTCTGAGAAAGTAACAGATTAAAGTGGTCATAGCACTGGCTGCTTTTCCAGAAGTTTTGAGTTCAATTCCCAGCAACCATGTGGTGGCTCCCAACCATCTGTAATGAAATCTGATTCCCTCTTCTGGTGTGCATGAAAAACAGAGTACCCATACATAAAGTAAATAAATAGATCTTTAAAAAAAAAAACAATATTCATGAAGCTGGGTGTAGTGGCATACATCTTTAATCCCAGTACTTGGAATGCAGAAGCAGGCAGATCTCTCTGTAAGTATGAGGTCAGCCTGGTCTACATAGTGAGCTCCAGGTCAGCCAGAGATACATAACAAGATGCTGTCTCAGAAAAAAAAAAAAAAAAAAAAAAAGAAAATGAAAGAAAAAGAAAAAGAAACTCTTGTTGTTTTAGACAATCAAAAACTATTGCAAAGCCTCAGAAATTAGTAATGATCTTCTAAAGTCATCGAATGTTTCATATTTAAAATATTCCAGTTGCCAAGGAACTGAGTGATGTAATCCCAGCACTCAGGAGTCTAAAGCAGAAAAGAATCATTATTTTAAGGCCAGTCTTAGCTATATAGTAAGACTGTCTCCAAAACCAAGAAGCTGAGTGTGTGGGTCCGTGGCAGAGTGCCTGCTGTTTATGTCCAAGGTCCTGAGTTCAATTGCCAGCATCACTCACACACACACACACACACACACACACACACACACACACACCAAATACTTTTTATAGTTGGCACGTATAAATCTCATCTTACAAACAAGAGAATGGAAGCAGGGTCACAACGTTCTTGAGTGGCAGAACTGAAACTTGAAGAAGTCAGTTTGGCTCCAGGCCTCAGTAACAGTACACACAGTCGCTGGAAGCACTGAGCACAGCACATGCTAATGTAACATCTTTCTCACTCTCTTTCCATGTCTTCTTCCGGTCCCTTTCAGTAATGGTTGTCCTTGCCACCCCAGTCACTGAGGCCCCTCGCATCCTTCCCCATCTTCAGCTACTATCTCAGTGACCTGCAGAAACTCCCTTACCTAAGGCTGGTGCAAAGAAGACCTGGGAGGACGGGGCCAGCTTCTCCCAGTGGTATTGTGCAGCAGGCTTACTCCTTGGGGACTTGCAGTTCAGGGTCACATTGGTCCCCACGTAAGGTACACCCTGTAAACTACAGGATGGAGGAGCTGGAGAAACTAGAAAAGGGGAGATAGGTTAAAATCCATACCCTAAGGAGCCAGACTCTCCTTTCCCCCATCTCTTTTGTCATTTCACATTTCATCCCTAGGTCTTATAATCAGCCACTTGAGAGGGAGACCTGCCTGACTTCCCTGTGCTGGGGCTGGGGCGGGATCCAGAGATGTGCCCTTCTCACTCACCCAGCACTTTGAGCTCTATGCTTTTGCTGTCATGGTTCACACTCGCATTGCCGTCACCATTTTGCACGTTGACAGAACAAACGTAGGTCCCAGAGTCTCCCTCTTGGACAGCCTCCAGCCGCAGGGACACATTCCGTGTTGACAAAGGGTGGACAAGGGATACTCGAGGTTTACTTGACAAAGCTCCGTTTAAACAGGTCAACACCTAGTGGGGACAGGAGATGCATCTGTTACTAGTCTCTCTGATGCACCCTCTGTCTCAGCCTGCCTCCCTCCTCCGAAATGGACTTCTTCCCAGCCTCCTCACTTGAATCCAGCCTTCCGACCAGAACCATCTTTCATTTACTCATCTTCTCACCCGCCCTCTCACAACACACACGGCGGTTTTCACTTCCCATGTAGAACATCTTTCCAGCTCTTTTGGTGGCTTTTAGGGGAGTACCATAGTGGGAAGGGAAAGGAGAATGTGAAAGTGTAAATTGCAAGTTTGTAACACCTAAAAAAGCTGTTTGTTTGTTGGTTTGTTTGTTTCTTAATTTAAAAAGGTATGGTGGCCAGGCATGGTGGTGCATGCTTGAGGCAGAGGCAGGCGGATCGCTGTGAGTTCAAGGCCAGCCTGCTCTACAAAGTGAGTCTAGGACAGCCAAGGCTGGTACTCAGAGAAATCCTGTCTCAAAAAGAAACAGAAAGAAAGAAAGAAAGAAAGAAAGAAAGAAAGAAAGAAAGAAAGAAAGGCCACACTTTAAAAAAGAGTAAAACGCTCTCAGTTTCTTGCTTTGAACAGTTATAACATCTCAAGGTCGAGGCTGACTAATCATCCTAAGAACTGACTTTTTCCCCATCCCTTCCTAAATATGCAAAGACCATATTGGCCAGCATCATTTTACTTTTTCCCTCCTGACAAACATTCTAGAAGCTAATATAGAACCATATAGGTGGAGCTCTTATATGCCGGAAGCTGGGAAGCCACAAACAGGTAGTCTCTGGGACTTGCTGGCTGGCCAACACAATCCAGTAGGTGAGCTTTAGGGCTTCTAGCACGAGATTCTGTCCCCAAAACAGGGTAGACAGCACCTGAAGAGTGACGCCTAAAGGTTGATTTCTGGCTTTTACATGCATGCACACATGAGCATGCATGCACATGTACACACATCAACATGTATACACACACAAATGTGAACGTACACGCAAAAGTCTGTAAATGGGGGATTGCACCAGAGTTGAGTGCCTGCCTTGCTCTAGTGCTTGAGCTTCCAAACCCAGCACTGCATAATCCCTGCACTTGGGAGACAGAGGCAAGAGAACTGGGATTTTTAAGGCCATAGCGAACTGTATGAGACTGTCTCAGACAAAACAAAACAAGCCCAAGCTCAAGGCCAGCCTGCTCTACATTAGTGAACTCCAGGACAGACAGGGCTGTATAGAGAGACCCTGTCTCAAAACAAAACAAACAAGGGGGAAAAAAAAACCCCAACATAACAAGATCAAATGACTTCCTTGAATACATCTTCTAAGAAGGTGCAAGGAATCAGTCCATACAAGTGAAGGAATCTGAAGAAATGGTCACACTAGCTTTTGGATAAAATCGCTGAGGGCCAGTCCAGAGTCCATTCAGTCTGGACACTGAACTCAGATCTTCACGCTCGAAGGACAAGCATGCCAGAGGAACAGGGATGGCAAGTGGTGGAAGGTGGCCATACTGCCTTTCACAGATATAAAGAAGTGGGAGGTTTGGAGATGACAAGGTGGCTTGCTGTGTATAAAACCAGTGCCACCAAGCCTTGTGATCTGAGTTCAATTCCTGGAAGTCACATAAAGACAGAAGGAAAGAACCGGCTCCTAAAAGTTGTTCTCTGACCTCCATACTAGCACCATGGTCCATACGAGCCCACTCATACATAAGCATGATGACGATGATGATGATGGCGATGATGCTGATGCTGATAACTTTTGCATAAAAAAGGAAAAGAGGGGAATGGTTTAGAAGGCAAATAGATCCAGGAAGAGATGTGGTCTGTGTCTGACAGTCTCTCAAGCCCAGAAAAATGTCAGCACACAGTGAGCGGAGCTTTTAAAATTAGTGATGCAGGCCCATGGTGGGCCCCTTCCTTCAATCTCAGCACTCAGGAGCCAGAGACAGGCAGGTCTCTTAAGTTTTGAGGTCAGCTGGGCATACAGGATGAGACCAGGTCTCCAATAATAAAAAGGTTGTGTTTTACTCACCTGGTGTTTCTTCTATCCTCAGCCCTACCCACCCACACCCCATGTCTACCTCTGTGTTTTTACCACATTTTGTGCACTGGACTTTACAATGAGAGCCAGCACTGATACCGCTGAGGCGGGTCTTCTCTTCCCTATAAAACTGTCCTCCGTCCTCATCCCTACATGCCTCGGTTGTCATTCGCTAAGAGTTTCCTCTTACCTGGGTTAGTTCCTTTCCTTCTTGTTGAAAGAACCAACTCAGGAAGGTCACCTCCCGGGTGTGGGAGGAAGACCCCTGCTGCCGTGTCACCGTATACCAGGCCGGGAGCACCACTTCTTTTCCCTCCACGGCCTCCAGTTTGTAGAAGCCTGTGGGCACGTGCACCTTCAGCTGCGCCAGCGAGAAGGAAGCTGAAAATACAGCAAGGAGGTGTGAGCTCCTAGGGCTGGCTGCCTGCCTAATACCTTTTACTTGAAGGGGGAAACTTGTCACTTGAGGACCAAGCCTGGAGGACTTCTTTTCCGGGGTCCTGATCCTCATCACTTTTCTAGGGTTGGGGGAGGGGGGACTGGACCACATTTCTATGAATTTATTCTAATCCAGAGGAACAAAGGTGAGCAGACCTACTTTTGATCTACACCGGACATAACATACTCGCCCCTTCAGTCTCCTTGGTAAAAGGCAAGGGAGAATGGAGATGCCGGTTCAGGTCACCCGGACTCCCACCCCGAGGTCTCAATCGGGTGGCAGATCGCAGTGGGTGGAGCACAGTTACTCATTAACCCCGCGGCTCTTTCTGAACCCGGGATAGCCAGCACCAGCCCTGCACTCCTCAGCTCTTGAGCCTGCTGGTAACTGGGGGAATCCTGAGCCTCCCCTCAGTCCTATTAAGTCAGCTCCCTAGGAAAACGCACGTCTGAGATCCAGCCAAACCCTCAAGAACACTTTTGGGGTCCTGGTTACCAAAGCGAAACACCGCTGGGTTGCAGGGAGTTTCAGGATGGGAGGTGTGGACAGTCTTCCCACGGGTAGACGGGAGTGTCCCCTTCGGTTAGGAGGACACTGATGGCACTGCATTGCCCAGAACACTTGCTTTTTCCCCTTCGGAGAGGCGAGCGGGAGTAGACTGCTAAAGCCTTTAGGGAAATAACTCTGGATTAGTACAGAGCGGAGCCAGGGGACGCCGGCGGCTCTCTTCTTAGACTCTGCTCTTCCGGAGGATAGCACTGCACACAGGACAAGCGGCTATCTTGGGGAAGGTGAGCGGGCGGCCGGAGCTCGGAAGCTGAGGACTGTCTGTACTGGCAAAAGCAGACGGAAGGTCCCGCAGACCTAGAACCCACCGAGCCAGGATGCGTGCCTCCACCAACACCCCCGCCCCCATCGCTTCCCGGCCGCGTCTTAACTGAGGCCCCCACCCCTATTCCTTGTCCTTCGTGGCATCCCCCACCCCTGACATTTCCTGGCGGGTCCCTGCGGTCAGAGCAGGAAACTTGCACCGGCCGATAAGACAGAAGACAATGAAGCGGGGCGGCTAGACCGGAGGCTCTGCAAGGCAAAAACAACCCCACCTTGAGAAGCTCCACTTCCCTCCAAAGACTCCGCCTGCAGGTTGTTCCGCTACCGCTAGGCGCACCTGGAGACTCCTGGCGGCAGCCACTTTGCCCAGCATTCTGGGAAGTAAGGCCAGTAAGGGGGGGGGGGGGGGAAGGAAAGTGTCTTTCCCCAGATGGACTGGAGCGTCCCTCACCAAGAGCACCCTAGATGCCTCTTGCAGGCTTTGCACTTGAAGTTCTCAAAGTGAGGGGGGGGGGTATCGTGGGTGAGATGCAGCGGTTGGACACACCTGCTTCGAGGTGTGCTAGAGATCTTGAGATTTCCCAGCCTTCTGCTGTAGTATCACTTCGAACAGAAGTCACCCAACCTGGTCAGACCTTTTGGTAACTAAGTGCCTCACAAAGAGAAAAATGGGGAGTATCTGGGTTCCAACGGATTCCGGAGGTACTCAAGAACAGCATCATTTGGTCCAATCTGAGATCAGAGTGAGAGAGCAGGCCAAGGGCCTCAGCAGAGCGAATGGGCCCTGTTCCCCAGGGCTACTATTTTTAGTTTCCCTCTTTCTCTGAGAAACTCCCTTTGTGGACTTCTCACGCTCCAGGGGCAGTTCTGAGCAGGAGGGCCTTGCTGCCTTGTGCCTTCCCCAGGAGCGATGAGCACATTTAACCCTCCAGAGGCGAAGAAGGGCAACTTTCATGGCATTGGTAGCAACATAGGCTCTGGGGCTTTGATAGGACCAACTAAGACTCAAAGCTGAAAGAGAAAAAGGAGGGGTGACCAGCAGAGGATGGCAGGGGTGACCAGCCAAGGATGGCCGTGATGGCCAGGCAGCCAATATAGGTTTCTCCTCTCTTGCTTGGAGACCCACACTGCACCACCCACCCCCCCTTCCAACAAGGTAAGGACCAAGTTGAGAAAGAATGCAGAAAAGAAACAGAAGCTGACGTTGAAGATGCAAAGGCAGAGCTGAGAAGCTGAAGGAACAGGAAGCTCTCCGTGCTTTGGACCCGCTAGGAAGGGCGGAAGCTCTTGAGACTCCATCTGGGGACCTTAAGATTTCATGCCCTCTACACCACTAGCACATAGACCAGGGCTGGCAGAGACTGTGGGCAGGAACAAGGAGATCTCCATTAATGCCACTGAATTATATACTCTGCAATCTAGCATGTTTTGCTTGCTCTGACTTCCTCTAGCCTGAGAAGGGAGTTGAAGCAGAGGCTTCCAAACCGAGATAGCAAACCCGCCTGGGGGTGAGGGAGCTTATAATGGACTTAGTTCTTACTGAGTCTTTTCTCTCAAAATAAACCGCTGGGCTACACTCAGCTCCTGCCGAAGCTAGGTGCCCCAAGCACTTGGTTCGGGAAGTTTCCTTCCTCTGGGACCCTTTGGCACCCTCTCCCTATTTTCCTTGTCCCTTCAGATCTGAGAAAAGATAAAGATGATGGTAGACCTGACGTATGTGCTGTGACTCGGCTCAGCATTTGACCTCTTCCCGAATTTCCTGTGTCCAAATGACCTAATGGTCAGGCTTTGAGGGCACCTCCTTTGATTTCCAGGGCAGGAAGCAAGAGGGAAAGAAAGGAACTGGGTGGGGGAAACGCTGTGACATGAAGTATTGACTTAAAGTACTTGCGTCAAGGCTGAACGCCAAGCATCCCCCTAGGGATCTCTCACATGGGCTCGAGGGTTGCGGAGGGGACTGGAACTAAGTCCTTAAGCTCTTTAGTCCGCTGTTTCATCTAGTGCCTCAGCGTATCCAGCTGTGAGGAGTGGGGGGGTGGCGAGTAGACAGGAATAGCTCCCGCAACTCATCCCAGAGGCCTTGCCTGGAGATGCCGTTATCCTCCTCCCCAATACCGCACCCCAAACCAAAGCTGGGAGTCGTTCTAGCCATAGAAGGGAGCACCAACTAGTGATGGTCAGAATTGGAGGATGAGAGAAGACAAGACTGTCAAGCAAAAGTCTCGTCCAACCTACCCCAAAGTCCGTCCCAGGGTCAGATTTACCTGATCAAAGACCCTCCAGGCCCGAGGTTTGACTCACCGAGGGTACTCAGTCCCAGGAACAAAATCCGCAACAAGCTGGTCTCGGGGGTTCCCGCTTTAAGAACCATGGCCCTCCTTGGCCCGGAGTACTCGGGACAATTGGGACACAGTGTCCACAGGTGCTATGGGTGAGCGGCGGTAACCCGAACCTGCACGGGAACCAGGCTACTGACAAGGGTGGCTCCAGCCCAACTCTGCGGGTGTGCGGATGGGGAGGTGGGGTGGAGACCGACTGGACACGGGGCGGGGCGTTTAAAAGGGGTGGAGAGGTCACCGTCCTACCGGGCGCGGCGCGCTAGTGACCCGCAGAGGGGGGTGGGGGTGGGGAGGAGGGCTCTCCTAGTCGGATCCAGCGGCCTCCACCCGGCTGTTCTTCAGACTGGGATCGGAGAAGTCGTGGCACCCCATGAACCAGATCTGGGAGCAAGAAGGAATTACAATCCTGAGTCATATACATCTCCTGAGCAGGTGTCGGGTGTTGAGGTGACAAAGGAGGAATGGGGAACTAAACCTAAATCTAGGACCCACTCTCATCAGACACTAAAAGCCCCGTAGCTGAGGTCAGATCGCCCGCTCCAACCCTGGGGTGCTGAATCCTCAGCCTAAAGCAGGGAAGCCTATTCAGAGGAAGCGTGTGTGAAGTGCGGGATCCTGTGGGCCAGGTGCAGCCGCCGAAATGGGGATTCGAACTTTCCTCCAGGCCCCTCTCCGCGCGACTCAGGCCCGAGGCTTCGGAGAGGGGGCAGGGGGAGGACGTCCGATATCCGCTCGTCGCTACGGGCCTTCCTTCCTTCTCCTAGGGCGTGAGAGGGGCAGGATCTCCAGAGCTCCAGAAACCGAGGCCCGAGGGAGTCCCGACCCTTTGCCTCATTGCTGGGAACACGGAAGATGGGTACAAGGTAGATGAGCAGGAAACGGAGGCAAACTGTCCTCAGCTTCTCATCTGGGAACTTAATGCTGACTGGAGAGGAGGCAGCAGCTGCGGGGGGGTGGGGGGGGGAGGGATAAAAATTTCCTTTCCTCTGTACAGCCACTGGGTCTTCACAGCCGCGCATCCTTGCAGTGAACGGCTTAGGCCAGCTCTGATCCTTTAATTCCCAGGACTAGATCTTTCTGCTGTGAATTTAATTTTAAACCCACACCCCTCCCACGTAATTCGGTGGAGGCACCTCTGCGCCCCCTGTTGGCCGAAGGCTGCTTCAGCAGGGCACACACTGGTTTTTGCCTTTGCCCAACAGCCAAGAAATAAATTTAAAAGATGCTTCAAATATTTGGGCAGAGCTTTGGCACTGAACAAAGTTCACGGAGGACGGAAAGCATAACCACGGATGACTGGCGTGGCCCGTTCGTAGGGAGCGGAGTTATCAGGTAGTAGAAGTCCACCAGCTTCCAGCATCGTGCACTGGCTTTTCCTCCGTGTAGAGAGAGCCTCTGCGGCTGCGTCTTCCCAGTGTAGCCAGCCTGGCTCCTCTTAAAATACCCGTCATGCAGCGGCTCTACAAAATGCCTGTCCAAACACTAGACCGCTCCTGACATCTCTGGAATCTACCTCTTGGCAGCTCAGCCAAGGGACGGAGACCTTCAAACTTTGAAACTGTCAAAAGGTGGTAGTGCAGGTGGGCTGGCTTAGTTTTTTCTAGTGTATCAAACCCAAATTTGTCTAGATTTGAGAGTATTATAAGCATTAAAAAAAAAAAGCTTGTGGGCATTGTGCCTCCATGGGTGTCTGCATCACGTGCATCTAGTGCCTGTAGAGGCCAGAAGAGGGTGTTGTCTCCCTGGAACTCGGGTTTTGAGCTGCTATTTGAGTGTTTGGAACCAAACAGACCCCAGTGCTCTGAAACAACACCCTCAACCACTGAGTCATCTCTCCGGCCCTATAAGCACATCTTGAAAACACTTTTGTTTCTGGACCAGGCAGGACAAAGCCTTGGTTCTAGTCCAGTGACACTCAAGCATCTGATGACAAAGGTGTGCCTGTCCCTGCCCAGATGCTGCGTCCCCAAAGCGCTTAACTCCGGCACAGCAAAGCCACAAGGATCTGAGCTGAGTGACTGTCTCCATGTGACACAGCATTCTCAGGCTTTTACCCCCAAAGAATTGCCTTGCCTCCTATTCCAACCACTTCTGACCCTGAGGAAGTTAAGATGTGAGGAAACGCAGCTCTTTTGCACGAGTTCTGGCTCAGACGCTTTTGAAGGTAGCTATGTCTCTGTTATGGTGTAAAACTCCATGTTCGCACATACCTGTGATAAGAACTGCTTACCTAAACATTTGACTGGGCAAGCTAAGTTCATAATTTCATAGGCTTCTCTCAAACACACTTCGTCTCAAAGAATTTATAATTTGGGCTGGAGAGATGTCTCAGCAGTTAAAAGAGTACTTGCTGGTCTTGCAGAGGACAAAAGTTGGATTCCCAGCATCCACATGGTGGTTTACAACCATCACATAACTCTAGTACTAGGGAATCTGATGCTTTCTTCTGACCACCGAGCACACATGTGCTACACATATATATTCAAGCTAAACACTCATACATGTAAAATAAAATTGTTTTGTCTTGTTTTTTGAGACAGGATTTCTCTGCTAACAGAGCCTTGGCTGTCCTGGGCTTGCTTTGTAGACCAGGCTGGCCTCGAACTCACAGCGATCTGCCTCCTTCTGCCTCCAGAGTGCTGGGCCACCGATGCCCAGCTGTAAAATAAATTTTAATTAAAAAAAAAAAAAAAGACATGCGGGCTCACAGGGACTGAACCACTAACCAAAGAGCGTGTGTGGGCTGGACCTAGGCCCCCTACACATATGTAGCAGATGTGCAGCCTGTTCTTCATGTGGGTCTCCTAACATGGAGTGGGGCCTGTCTCTGACTCAGGTGCCTGCATTTGAATCCCTTTCTCACAGCCGGGTTTCCTTGTCTGGCCTCAGTAAGAGAGGATGCTTAGTCCTGCTGTGACTTGGCCGTGGTGGGTTAGTATCCATGAAAGACCTCCCCTTCTCTGAGGAGAAGGGGAAAAGAGAAGGAGGGCGGCGGATATGGGTAGGGTGGGGAGGAGGGAAGAGAGCGAGCTTCGATCAGGCTGTAAATTGGTTAAATAAATAAGAACTAGAGTGTAGACTCACAAGAATCTCCTAAGACCCCGACATACAAACTTCATGCAATGAGCATTTATGCTCTCCCCGAAGTGGCACCTATTTTTAGCAGCTTACATCCGAAAAAAAGGTAACGCCTTGTATCTCAGAATCAAATAACACAAACTATCCCAGTTGTTAAAAAGTCTAGATCACAAGCCAGGTGTGGTGGTTCACACCTATAATCCTAGCCTGGTCTACTAAGCGAGTCCAGGATACCCAAGACTATATAGAGAAACCCTGCCTTGAAAAACAAGCTGGGCGTGGTGGCGTAAGCCTTTAATCCTACCACTCGGGAGGCAGAGGCAGGCGGATCACTGTGAGTTTGAGGCCAGCCTGGTCTACAAAGTGAGTCCAGGACAGCCAGGGCTACACATAGAAATCCTGTCTTTACAAACAAGCAAAAAAAATGAACGAAAAAAAAAAAGAAGAAAGAAAGAAAGAAAAGAAAAACAAACAAACAAACAAACAAAACCCTTGGCTGGGCTGTGGTGGCACACACCTTTAATCCTAGTACTTGGGAGGCAAAGGCAGGTGGAGCTCCGTGAGTTCAAGACCAACCTGGACTACAGAGAGCATTCCAGAGAGCTGTCATACTGAGAAACCTTGTCTCAAAAAACCAAAAACAAAAACCCTCTAGATCACTAGAAAAAGATATAAGCATCAAATAACCAAGTGGTATCAGAATAAGGGGAGAAATCACTGATTTGACATCATTTTGTGGGTTGTGGGAAAGAATATTTCACGATATGTAATTTTATTTTATTTTTAGTTCAAGATGGGGTTTTTCTGTGTAGCCCTGGCTGTCCTGGAGCTTGCTCTGTAGACCAGGCTGCCCTCAAAGCCGGAGATCTTCCTCTGTCTCCCAAGTGCTTGGGACTAAAGGACCACCACTATATCTGGCTTGTGATTTTATTTTCAACAGTATAGAAAACCAGGACTTAAAGAGTTCTCATCTGGATTTGCTGCCCATTTAAAGCAGAACATCTGATTGGCGCTGAGGAACCACTAAAGATAAATAACCCAAACTAGCAAGTCCCTGCCACCAGACCAAAGTGACCCTTGACTACTAGAGAGTATCCTTAGCTACGTGTACTGAGTTAAAAGTGGAGCCACGGCAATCTCAGAAAAGGCATATGCACGAGTCATTACCTAATGGACTGATACCTTCCATTTCCTTCTCTCATGGATCACACCTCAAAATCATTAGTACTGCATTTCTATTGGATCTTCATTTTCTTTTTTTAGACACAGAAAGATGGCAACAAGTTTGTCCTTTCACTACTTAGGTGACTTACCCCAATTACTAAGAAAAAGATGAGGAGGCAAAGTGCCTTACAAATTTAAACTTCTAAAGTCAGATGGAATATCATTATTTTCTAGTAAAACACAGTGTGATTTCTAATGACTTCTGGAACTCTGACAAGAAATGGCTATGGTCATTGTTAATACATAGAGAAAATAGAGTGGTTTTTTGTTATTGTTGTTGTTGTTGTTTGGGGGGGTACAGTCTGGTTATTCTTTTTCTTCTTTTCTTTCCAGTACTGGGGTTAGAACCCAGGGTCTTGTGGTTTCCAGATAAGCACTACTGCTGGGCCACACCCCAGCCTTGGCTTGTTCATTCTCACAGCAAAGCCAAGCATACTCCCCACAACCAATGTAGTCACACTCTGCTATAAAAAGCTCAACTCACACACCCAAGAAGTCAGGAATTCCTTTAATTTTTTTTCCTTTTTTAAGTTTAAATGGCAACACAACCATAAAAGTCAGTACATCACATAAACAAAAGTCTTTGCAGGCAACACTGATTGGAAATAGCAAAACACTTGGTTCGGTGAAAAATGAAACTCTAAATTATATACAATAGTAGCTAAAGGTAATATTGAAAAACAGCCTTATTTACTGTGACTCAAGATTTACTTGTCATTATCTATTGCTTATTTATTCAAGGTTGTAAATAATACTTATAGAGATGTGTAAAAATGAAACATTGTGAAAAAAATACAATTTTCAATTTCATATGAAACTCAAAGTATAAGTTTTGTCCAATATGGAATGTAACTACATTTGTTTATACCAAGGCTCTAAACTCCACTTAAAAAATGATGTTTTCTTTTTTTAAAAAAGAACTGACCCACCATGCAAGACCTGCTTGCTCAAAATGAGCATTTCAGGTGAGGTCTGCTTTTTCTGCCCAGAGTCTATGATGGTTTCTTAGAGGTTGTATTGGTCTCATCGTGGAAAGAGCTCCCATGAAGAGTCCGACGGCAGCATCTGGAGGTGGGGTAGTCTGGGTAATGGGAGGAAGGGAGAAGACTGCACAAGCCCAAATCCTTATGAAGGATGACACTCAGTTGTTAAATTTTAAGGGGTATCCAATGGCTTTTTCCAGGCACTCAACTAATGAGCCGGCAGACAGAAAATCCCTCTCAACTTCTACGAATTTGATATAGATGGATTTGGGGGATACTCCAGGATCCACAATACAGTTCTGAGACAAAAACCCATTAATACCAACCCAATCTTTACTGAAGGTTTTGGTATTTGCTTGGAAGTGTAAAAATAAGCACTGTTGAAGAGTCCTGACTTCAGCGATACCGAGGTAGCAGTAGGTGATCCGGGGCGGTTCTACCTCCACCTGTAAAGGGGCTTGTGCTGAGAGGGTTTCCATGTCAACCCGGCCCTCTTTTCCTGGGTCCAGGGCATGGCGCTCCACATCTGGAGAGAGAGGCCTCTCAATACATTCTTCATAGCCAATGGCATAAAGGCCTGGGCTTTTAGGAATCCCTCCTGGCAATAAATACTGAACAACATTCCCACCGGTTGGCTTGGAGTGGGCGATGGGTATCCAGTCAACCTCCATGTGCAGCTCCAGGCACCTAGCCTCACTAATGGTGATCTCTAAGAATTTGTAGTAAACATTTTTCCAGTTCATTTTTTGCACTCGGGTCATAATGATCCGCCCCTCGGGCTTCTCAGAGTTGAAGTACTCCCGGAGACGCTTGCCAAGGGGCACCTGTGAGCTGATCTCCGCATAGTGGTAACGGATATCTTCTTTCCAGCGGGTGTTATAGCCAATTCCAAAAATGGCCAATTTATTGGAAAGATGGAGCCTTGAAAAGTCTGTCCAGCTCTGAAACAATTCCCATTTCAACTGCACTGACTCCAAAATCTGTACAATATTCTGCATTGTGTCTCGCTTCCTAGAAAGAGAAATCAACAGTCAAATTCTTCAGGTGCCTTGAGCAGCAATGTCTAACAGAATTTCCTATGATAATGGAAATGTTCAATACCTAGACTGCCCACTATGGGAGCCACTAGAACGTAAAATACAGCCAATAAGAGTGAATTGTTTACACAGAGAGACCCTATCTTGAAAAACCAAAAAAAAAAAAAAGTGTGAATTGTTACACTTAAATACCCACACCTCAAAGGCTTCCACACTGGATGGTCACTACAGTAAATATAAGAAATAACCCATAAAATTCCTAGAACTAAAAACAAATTGCTTTTTACAATCTTGTATCAATTTTAATAAATATAAATACACATACTCTTAATATTTCAGAAACCATGGTCTGTGAATTTAGAAAGTGCATGCATGTGCCGTGCTGTTTGTGTGGCGGTCAGAAGAAAACTGGATTCGACTCTCTCCTCCTGTGTCCCTACACATTCTGAGGACTGAACTCGGGCTTTCAGCTTTGAACAAGTACTTTACCCACTAAGCCATGTCACTGACCCAAACCAGGACCATGCTTTTTTGTTTGTTTGTTTGTTTGTTTGTTTTTAAAGATTTATTTATTTATTTATTATGTATACAATGTTCTGCCTACATGTATGTGTGCCTGCCCACCAGAAGAGGGCACCACATCTCATTATAGGTGATTATGAGCCATCATATGGTTGCTGGGAATGGAACTCCAGACCTCTGGAAGAGCAGCCAGTGCTCGTAATCTCTAAACCATCTCTCCAGCTTCTTTATTTATTTTTCAAGATAGGGTTTTTCTGTGTAGCCCTGGCTGTCCTGGAACTCACTCTGTAGATCAGGCTGGCCTTGAACTCAAGATATCCTCCTGTCTCTGCTTGCTGAGTGCTGGGATTAAAGGTGTGCACCATGGCATCCAGCGGAGCGTGAACTTTTTAAAAGTGGCTATCACAGCCTTTGTAGTGGTCTTCAGACCAAAGTGCCAAAAAGCCAAGGATACTTTAACAAAGCACCAGTGCTGCCTCAAATGACACCTTAATTTTTAACATGACATGTATGAGAGTCAGTAATTTTTTTACACATGTGGTGGAAGAAAATAAGTGGTTATGACTAAGGGTCTGCAACAAGAGTAATTAGCTATCTCCAGCGAAATGAGTTAATATGAATGCATTACTACTCTCAGCTTTAAGTTAACACATTAAAGGTGAAATGACAGAAACGCTTCAATTATAACTTACATAATTAGCAGATTAAGATAGAACATGCTATGTACTGACTGACACTTTATGTAATTTACATAGATGCAAGTATAAATGGTTTCTCACTGGGAATGGAGGTATACACCTTTAATTCCAGCACTCAGGAGGCTAAGGCACTTGGATCTCTGTGAGTTCAAGGCCAGCCTGATCTACGTGGTGCGTTCCAGGACAACCCAGGCTATGTAGAGACCCTGCCCCCCTCCCCCAAAACAAAAACCAAGTTATTTCTCAAATATGGCCAATAAGACTGGCTTATTAGATATTAACTTGGAAATCAAGTTGTTACATAAAAAAAAAATCAGTTGTAAGTTTAACCTAGAAAAGTGCTTACACCACACTCACAAGCAAGAAAAGTAAATTTACTAAGAGTACTTTTTTGTTATTACTGTTTATGTGTAGGGAAGAAGGAAGAGGGAGAGGGAGAGAGGAGGGAGGGAGAGAGGGAGAGGGAAGATCAAGATATTTATATTTTGTTCAACACTTCACACTCTGAGCACTACTTACACACTGCAAGGAATTTCAGAAGCCCTAGACTTGAGAAGTAAATGGCCTACTGGAAGCTCTTCAGGACCTATCACTCCTTAGTTGAGCTGGCACCCACAGAAAGAGCAGCAGAGAACAGCGCATACAGGAGTCCTGCTGTCCTCAGCACGAGGGTGTTTCAGAAGCTTGGAGCAATTTGGCACCATAGTTATTTGAGTGGTTGCTGAGAACTGCCCACTTCCTGGCTTCGAATGCCAAAAGAGTTCCAGAATTTAAAGCTAGTGACAACTCTGTGATTTATGTATCCATACCTGGTTACATCAAATGACCATCCCCTGCAGTGGCTATTTGGGAGACATGGGGCATTTTAGTTACAAATCCAGAGGCTTCTTTTGGAGAAATAGAAATTTAAAAGTATGGACTTAGAATAATTCACTTTAAGAATCATTTGCCAGGGCTAGTGAGATGGCTCAGAAGGTAAAGCCCTTGTGCTGTCAGCCAGATGACCTGAGTTCAACCCTCGGGACTCATGTAAAGGGGAAAGGAGCGATCCCACTCCACACAGCTGCCCTCTGACCTCCGAAAACGCACTGTCGCCAGCATGCGTGCACGTACAGTAACAATTCAATATTTTTTTTTTCAAGACAGGCTTCTCTGTGTATCCTTGGCTGTCCTGGACTCACTTTGTAGACCAGGCTGGTCTCAAACTCACTTCAATCCGCCTGCCCCTGCCTCCCAAGTGCTGGGAATAAAGGCGTGCACCACTATCACCAGGCTAACAATTAAACATTTAAACTACCAGTTTTTTCTCTTTTCTACTTTGATATTACAATCTTAAAAGGACAGCATGGCTTTAGGTTCACTGATTTGGGTTTAAAACCTGCTTTTGAAGAGCAGGATAATGAGTAGAGATTTGGGGGAGACTTTCATGTTCCTGAATGCTCATTCCCCCTTCCCCAGACATAGGATCAATCAGACATCACTGGGGATTCTGATTCTAAAAACATACTGCAAAAAAAAAAAAAAAAAAAGATGTGGGGCGCTGAAGAGATGGATAGGCAATTAAGGGCAGTGGGGTTCAATTCCCAGCACCCACATGCCAGCTCACAACTGTCTGTAACTCTAGCGCCAAAGCTTTTGACACCTCAACACAGGCATGCATGTGGCCAAAACATCAATGAACATAAAATTAAATAAATTATATATATTTTAAAAAGATATGTACATTTGCAGTAGTAGACTGCTGACCTGCTGACTTGCCTAGTCTGTGCAGTTATTAGCCATCTGCAGCTTGTCTTTCTCTCTATCAAATTTCATCTGGAATGCAACACACAAGGCGTGGCTGCTCTGAATGCAACACACAGGGCGTGGCTGCTCTGAATGCAACACACAAGGTGTGGCTGCTCTGAATTCAACACACAAGGCATGGCTGCTCTAAATGCAACGAGGAAAAATGAGTAGTGCTCTTCATTTAGCCTCAAACTTTATTTTTTATTCTTTTTAATAGTTTTGATAAGGAACTCATTTAAGTCCATTAAACAGATCCATAAATGTAACAGATGGTATTAAACTCTTAGGAGGAAAAACAACAGGTGGGCCAGTGAGAAGTCCTTCCTCTGGGAGCTGAGCTGTTTTCTACATGCATAAGTAGGTCAACTAAGAGGTTCCTTTCCAATGGCCAAACTATAATATTATAAAGATTGATTTAAATGCCCCGTGGCCCTCCTACCATTTCACCCAGCCCCATGTAAACTCGGGTCCTTATGGCTCATGTTGTCTCCGAGTAAGCATCCAGAAGTGCACACCCACACAGGGAAACACATATTTTCACATTACACTTGTCTCCTCTTCCTGGATCTAAAATTCAGCAGTTCAGGTCCCCAGTGGTAGAGTTAAGAGTGGGCAGAAATGCTTCCAAGGTGTACAGCTGGAGTGCCTCCATCATGCCTAGGTACCCATGACCCTCCCAAGGTGTACAGCTGGAGTGCCTCCATCACGCCCAGGTACCTACGACCCTCCCAGGTCGCTAAGCTCGACACACTGGGGCAACAATGAAGCATCTACTTACTGTGCCTCTTCAGAAGACTCCTGTTTTATTTTTAATGTTCTCTTTGAAACTGGCATTTCATCTGAAAAACAAAGAATTTTGAAGGGAATTATATTTTCCTAAGTGGTGGCATACATTTATATGGATAAATAGCTCTATTTATCGCCCCTTCTGTACTTTTAAATTCTGATGTCTAACACTGTCCAGTACCGGATTTAAGAATATAACTTTATATAATGAGATGCGAACATTTATATGCAAGATCAGAACCAGACTCCCCAAGCATAAAATTCTTCAAGGTCACCAGTGGATTTCAAGCGAGGAGCTTAAAGCTTAATTTCATTGCAAACATGATTTTAAAAGAACAAGAATGGAAATGATTCTGCTCTATTCAGGCTTTCTGTGTAGGTTTTGCAGGATAAGTAATTACTCCCAAATAGGAGGATCAGCATATTGTACATGTTATTTTTTTCTCAAGGTCTGGGTGACAGCAAACAGGGTTATACTATGCTGCCATCATCCAGCCCTTATTGTTCAACTCTTTTTTTTTTTTTTTTTTTACATATGGCTAATAATCTTAACATTTTGAGAGCCTCTTCCTTTTCCCTTCCAATATTTAGAAGAAATTAAAACAACAATAATAGAAAACTGCAGTAACAAGGCTCTCTGTTACACAAAGAAACCCTGTCTCAAAAAACCAAAACAAAAAGGAAAGAATGATTCACCCCTTTTCTTTATTTCTCTGTTATCAGACAGGATTTCTGAAAAATTTTTTTCCTTAAGCAAGGGAATCAAATTTATACCTGCACCTTCTCAGGAGTCACCTGAGCACCTCACTAGGGGGAAAGGTATTTACTCCTAACACTCATTACACAACTTGCTGCTGACATTTACACAGGCTATAGCTAAAAATACTTCCAAAATAAGAAATTCAAAACTGGGCTGGAGAGATGGCTAAGAGGTTAAGAGTACCAACTGTTCTTCCAAAGGACCCCGGTTCAATTCCCAGCAACCACATGATGGCTCACAACCACCTATAATGCGATCGAACGTCCTCTTCTGGCATGCAGACAGAGCACTGTATACATAATAAATAAGTAAACCTTTTTTTTTTTTTAAAGTAAATTGGCCAAAAGAGCAGGGGTATTTTGTGTTAAATAAATAAGGTTCTGTCAGTGAACCTCCCTGTATGACTCAGGTTAGGAAACTTAGCAGTACCCAAGTCATCAAGTAGCCATCAAGCATTAGTTGGCAGTTTAATGCTATTCCAAGGATGCCCATGTTGACTCAAATAGTTTGGCAATATGCCTTGTGCTGACAGCACTAGAAGCCACCACAGATGGTAAATACCAGACACACACACACAAACACACACACACACACACCACACACACTGGTTTTCTTACCCAATTCCTGATCTGTTGGATAGCCATGGAGATCCTGACTGTGGTTTCCCCAGTCCTCCTGTGAATAGTCCTCCATAGTGCTGCCATCTGACTCCAGCTCCTGGTACAAGCCACTACTGTTAATAAGTACAGGCTGGCAGGGCTGAGCATCCCATCCTCCCTGACCAAACACCTGTTCCAACTGTTCAAATGTGTAACTGCTCTTTCTTTTCCCAACACCATGTTCTTTCACCCGACTGTAACACCTGCGAAGGGTCTAAGACACAAAGTCTTTTGTTATTCCTTTAAAGCTGTACTTCCTCCTCCAGATACGGACCACAGATATTAATTACTATCAGACAGACACAGACAGACAAACATAGACACATTGTTACAGGAATGCTAGATTTCAAATTCATTATTATATTAGAAAAATACTAATTTAACATTTACTCAAACATGTTATAACTCAAACAATTATTTTGCAATTGTCAATTAAAACAACAAGAAACATTACAACATTATTGCATGTACCCCATACACATATTTTATGCCCCCTCCCCCATTTAAAAAGGGTAAGGGGGAGGAAAAAAAGAAATACCAGCCAGCCAATAGGATGCACACCTGCCACAGGAGAGAGAGCTGCTATGGTGCCCAGAATTTGAAAACGTGAGGGAAGGAGGACAGAAAGAAGAGTTTCCCCAAGTGAAAAACATCTTCCTTACTCTTGGTTAAGGAGAACAGGGGAAAACAGTTGCCTAGGCAAAGTAGCTAACAGAACAGATAACTCACAGTGTCTTTATTCCTTCCTAACTCACCCTGTCAAGGTAAAAACTTCTACAATTTAAACAGAAAACAAACCAATAACGTCATAAGGCCCTAGTCTCAGACACAACGACCAAGAAGAAGTGCATTAATACCAACATTTTACTAATTTACCAACTCAAACTGCCAGCTAAACACACCAAAAAGGCCAACAGCCTCTCTTGGGGAGGGTGAGGAAGGGAGGCATCTCACTTCTTTCTCTGTCACTTGGTACACAGTAAATAAATACCATTATGTAAGCTCCCAGACAAAACCTAGATGACCTCTTTGCCTTGTTCAACCCTCTCATTTTTAGGGTCTTTATTTCTACTACCTATTTCAGACTACCCCAGTTCCCTGAATTTAATGATATACTTCATGCTATCTTACCTAATAAACCAAAAGATATATCAAGGACTTAGTCTCAGCTCTACTTTGTCTCTGCCTTCCTTTCTTCCTTCAAATTGCTCTTCTACTTTACAGAATTTTTTTTTGCTCAGAATTTTGTTGAGAAACAAAACCCCCTTTTCCCTAGTGGCTCCTAAATATTAACTAACTGTTAAGATTAGTTTATCTCTAACCTAATGTATAAGCATTATCAAGACTATAGGACTCTCCTAGGGCTGGAGAGGAGAGATGGGCTCAGAGGTTAAGAGCCCTGCTGGTCTTCCAAAGGTCCTGAGTTCAATTCCCAGCAACCACACGGTGGCTCACAACCATCTATAATGAGATCTGGTGCCCTCTTCTGGACTGCAGGCACACATGCGGGCAGAATACTGTACAAATAGTAAATAAATAAATCTTTAAAACAAAAAACAAAACAAAACAAACAAACAAACAAAAAATACTCTCCTAAAGGGGAGATTACCTCCATAAGCCTAATATATGACCTATTCTCACTAAACTAAAACACGTCTGGAACTTTATGGCTTTCCATGAAGGGCAGGATCTTTAAATCATAGCTGATAATCCATAAGACTTTTCCTCAAAGACTTTAAAAATCTGCCCCCTGAGGCCAGAAATCCAAATAAGGCAAAATAATAAAAACATGAGACAAAATCGTCTCCTTCAGACACAGTCACCCACCCTGCAGCCTTAGACCCCCAAACAAGCATCTGCCCATTTTCCCTTTTATATCTCTCCCACCACCTCAAGATCCTTACAGAAAACTGAGGCTTCTCATAAACCCTTTAAAAATCATCTTGAGTTTCTTTTTGTAACAGAATTGTGACTCCGTAAGACAAAACTTTCTAAAACAATTCAGAAATGTAAACTTGGAAAATGTGTGTCATGGTCAAATCTCCCAACAGAAGAGACAAGCACAGCAGCAAATCTCATTTGACTTCGCACAGCACCCCTTTCCCAGCACCCTCTGCCCTCCTCAGAGATCGGAATTTGAGTTGCAAACAGCCCCTGACAATTTATTTTTATCTTACAATGTCTGGTTTCTGCCTCCAAGAACACCCCCAAGCACTCCTGACTCTTCCAAGAACTGTAAATAGAGTCCCAACCCTGTCCATTCCCCTCCTAGGACCATAAATGGAGATGGGAACCGTACCCTTCTCACTGCTTACTGGCTGCCTACAGCACAGCAAATCCACTCTGATGTCACTAAGGGTTACCCCAGAAGCCAAGGAGAAAAGAAGGGTCCCACACTTACGAGGAAGTGACAAAGGCCCAAACAAATCTACCAATTTCTCCCTATTTTGCAAACACTTGTTCTCTGAATCAAAAATAAATTCACCAATTTTTGATAATATACATGGGAAGAAACCAAGAGAAAGGACATTTTTCAAAGCCACCAAATTGAGCTTATAATTTTCTTTGGTTATGTAGTTGTGAATACTGGAATCAGTGATTTCTGACAGCTACACACACCTGTCACTTGTAGGACACCTGTAACACATGTTTACAATTAGCACAATGTGCTGATATCTGCCAGGTTTTTGGTAATGTCTAAAACCATAATAACCTGATGTACTGAAATGACATTAAAAAGATTTCAAATCAACTTTCTCTGCTTTAAGATATAAGTACTTATAAGCAGTTAACTCATAGGTCTAATAAATACCACAAATTCAAGCACAGTCTGTTTAAACAGGGCACATCCACTACGATGGTGGCGGGAGGAGGGAACTCAAACATCGGCTTCACTGCTACCCTTAGACCCACTAGGAGCGCTTAGACATAGATAAAAAGGACATTTGGAGACCTTCCAATTCTTACCACCCACAGAAAAGATTACACAATACATTAGCCTCTAAATGCTTAATCAAAGCATATAATTAAAAGACTGGGCAGCTCTATCAACAATCCTAAATAAACCAACTAAAAATCTTCTCTAAACCAGAAATCATGATGCTCCAGAGTCCAGAAAAAATGAGACTGCAGCTCCCATTTGAGTCAGCTACCAAATCCAACAAGATACACCATTTAGCTTTCATGGTGAACCACATTCTACTTAACAATAAAAAATCTTGCTTCACTTCTTTCATTTACCTCGCTCATCTCTAATTGGAAGAAAACTTTAAAACTACTAAAGGCTATGCTATTAAAAAATAACAGTTAACTTCCTTACTGTGAGAATCTCTCTGGTAAGTTGACAGTACGGTGTCCGCTCCTCCCTGGAGGAGGGGCTGTAAGACTACTATCCACCCAGACAGAGGTAGTGAGGAGTTAAGGAAATCTAAACAGAGCTAAGCAAGCTAACAACTGCAAGGGGCCAAAACAGAGTCGTTCCAAGTATCTGATCAGAAATGCCAGGTAAATGCTTATTCAACCCACCATACCAAATGCTTGGGTTTCAGGGCTACAAACAGAAAAGAACCAGACAAAAGGCTTGAGGGATGTTCCATTCCCGAAGCAGGTGAAGGCGGGGCAGGGAATTGGCTGACAGCTGAAAATTTACAGGACAGAGTCAAAGTCTTGCCAAAGCTTAAGATTAAAGTAAAAGAAAATCAGAGAATAAAAAGATGACATTCATTGTGGATGAATGTACAGGGGGTCTATGGGGAGAAGGGCAGGTAAACAAAGGCAGGAGTTTTAGATGGGCAGGACTGAGGGTTGGACGGCAGCAATGCAGAGAAAGACCCAGGGTTACAGCACACGTAACATTAAATACAGGGCACAATGCAGCTATCTTGCCAAAGTAAGTAAATCCAGTATTGGGTTGTATAGGCAGAGGAATCACATGTAAGCTATGAAGGTGGCTCTTCCTCTCTATTCAGCACCGGTGAGGCCACAGCTGGAGCACAGCATTCAGTTCTGGGCATCGAACCAGCTACAAGAGAGGGAAATTGTAGAGTTCAGAAAAGGGCAAATAAAATAATGAAAGGCTTGGAAAATAAGATCTATAAGCAGGCTCAGTGGTTTCAAAGCCCTTCCTGGCATTATTAAGTAATCTAAGGGTGAAATTTAGGTTTTCACTTCAGTGTCCTCTTAGAAAGTGGGAAGAACTAGTTCTCCCCTGCTTTGGGAAAACATGAGGCAAACTAAACAGCTCATATAGGCACAGGCCAAAAAACTGCTACTGGCAATTTACCCCCTTCATCTAGTACAACGGTCACCATGACAAAACCACTGCTCTAAGAGAACTGGAGTGGAACACAGCATACAATGAGGAGGAGCAGAAGTAAGTCATAACAGCTCTATAAACATGCTGCTTAGAAACACTGCTTCACTGGTCTAAGATGTCAGATGAAAATATAAGTGAACCCGGAGGGAGGACAGCTCACTTACAATAGTAGGAAGCAATGTTATAAGAAAAAACAAACAGTAACACAGCTTTTCAAATGTAGTTGTCAAACTGGCCATACTGCGCATGCCCTGCAGTTACCGTACCCAGCAGCAAACTGAATGTGATAAACCCAAAACTCCTCTCAATGAGTAAGTAAGACAAATCTTCAAAAATCACATATTCCAAAAGAAATGAAGAAATTTACAGGAAGTAAATCTCCAGTAACTAATTTTCTTATAAATGTGTCAAAATAAGACTTCAAGCAGGGCATGGCAGTTCAGTTCCATAATCCCAGACACAAGGCAGGACTGCTGCAAGTTCAAGGCGGCTGGCTGTGCAGCGAGACCTTGTCTCTGATAAACAACCCTACCAAACAAATGTACGTTGGACTAAGATAAATGAGTAGTCTCTGTAAAATAGATCTTTCCCCTTTAAACTCCTACTACAATTATTACTAGTGGCTCTTAACTGAGCCAACAAAACACTACATGTAAGTAAAAACTAAAAAGGTCCTAGGACACACCTCAGTGGAATGTTTGCCTAGTATGTACAAGGTCCTGGGTTCAATCTTAAGCAATCCACATACACAGACACACACATGCACACACACACAGGCTAGGGATGTAGGTCAGACAGACACAGACACACACACATGCACACACACACACACAAACACACACTTGCGCCAGTGATGTAGCTCAGACACACACACACACACACACACACACACACACACACACACACATATGCTGGGTATGTAGCACAGAAACACATACACACACACAGACACAGAGATGCGCACGTGCACCGGGGATGTAGCTCAGTTGGTACAGTGCTTGCTTCACATGCTAACAGTAGGTGGCGCATGCCTGTAATCCCACCCCTGGGAGGCAGAGGTAGAAGATCTCTGTGAGCTCCAAGCCTACATGGTCTACATAGAGTGGTTTCAAGCTAGCCACAGCTAAATAGAGATCTGACTAAAAAAAAAAAAGAAAAAAGAAAAAAAAGAAAAAGAAAAACAAACAAAACAATAAGCATGAATTTACACTCACATCTTGTTATACATAATTGCAACGTTGGGTAGAAAGTACCCAAAACAAAACCATTTGGGCAAAACTCAGAATTATCACACTGGGTTTTCTGTATATTAGTATCTGGCAAACTGACAAAACCCTTTAAAACCGATCCCCAACAAAAAAGAAAAGGGATAAGGAGAAGAGAAAGGGAAAGGAGGAGGAGGAGGAAAAGAAGGCAGAAGAGGAGGAGGGAAGAAGAACCGAGAACAAAGAGGGGAGGGCAGGGCTTGCTTCATGCTCCCCTGGCTCTGCATCTGAGAGCAGAGCACAAACCTCTAATTCTAACATCTGCTCTTCCTTTTCCTAAGCAGGAAGCCTAAGCCTATGAGGGCTGTAGATCCCCTGCTGAGGAAACACACAAATCACAGACTTCCCAGTCTCCCTGATGACCACGTACACACTCCTCTGCTTAAAGCTTGTTCTACAGCACAGAGGCTTTTCTTCTAGGACAGGATAAAAGATGTATGAGGAAGTCTTAAGATAAGTAGACTTAATTTGTATGACAGACTTCAGAAGAGATTCCAAAGACTGACACACTCAGGGCCAGCAGGATGGCTGAGCAGGTAAAGACACCATGGCCATACTGATGACCTGAGCGTAATCCTCTCAGACAAAATGTTGCCCAGGCTGAGCTCAAAGTCAAGGGAATCCCTCACCTAAGCCTCTCATAAGCTGACAACAGGCATGGTACACAGCACCCATATTTCCTGAATTTTTTAAAAACAAAAATTTCAGTAAAGCTCACAATAAATAAACAAATATATCAATAGAAAGCAAAGGAGAACAGTTCCTGATTCAGAAAAATGTCACTTATTGCTAGGTTTCTCAATTCATTTCAATAAATTAACTAAAAAACAAACAGTCAAAAAACCCACACATATCCTAGATATGGTCCATACTTGTACTCCTAACAGCAAAATAGAAACAGGAGGATAAAAAATTCTGGGCCAGCCTAGGCTACAAGGCCAGACCGTATCTCAATAAACAAAAAGAATGTACAAGGAAGGTAGGCGCAGTGGTGCACACCTTAATCCCAGCACTCAGGGAGGCAGACACAGGTGGATCTCTGTGAGTTTGAGGCTAGCCTGGTCTACAAGAGAAATCCTGTCTCAAAACTAGAAAGAAAGAAAAAAAGTACAAGGATCTCATTTTACAAGGTGGGGAGAAGCAACCTTTTGTTTGTTTGTTTGTTTGCTCCTTCATTCATTCATTTTAGTTGTTCTAGGCAGATTTTTTAGCCCTGGCTGTCCTGGAACTCTTTGTAGACCAGGCTGGCCTCAAACTCAGAGATATGCCTGTCTGTGATTCTAGAGTGCTGGTATTAAAGATGTGTGCCACCACCACCCACCTAGAGCACTATTTCTATGTAATAAGCAACAACTATTTTTTTCTGGAGTGGCAATATTCATTCTGGAACTACTAGGTCAGCCTGAGCTGCCTGAGACCCTGTCTCAAAACAAAACAGAATAACTCCAACAAAACTGGCAGGTACCATGGAAATGTTGGCAAACACTGTATGTGCTAGACTGCGAACTGACCCTAGAGCATGCTAGGGAAGCACTTACAACTGAGCCCAGCATGGATGCGGATGTTAAGCAGGGGGTGATTTCCATGCCCGATGGTGCTCCAGAAAAAAGCTTGCCTCTAAAGTTGCCATGTAGCATCTTTTTACAGGTTTTTGTTGTCTTTACACTTTGGGGCTCTGACTCCAAGTGTTATTCAGATAACATTAAAATTGCCAAATACTTATCAATAGGTAATAATGAGAGGGAAAGCACATTCACAAAAATACTTCTGGCATGGCAGAGGGAACCATTCCTCCCTTTTGAAAATCCCCCCCCCTCCCCCCAATCCGGGACTGAAGAGATAGCTCTGAGGTTAAAAACATGCATTGTTCTTAAAGAGGACCTCAGTTTGACTCTAGGAAGCCACACCGGAAAGCTCACAATAACCTGTACCACCAGCTCCAGGGGGTCAGACACCCATCTGACTTCATCAGACACACATACATAAGTAAACAACAACAAATCCCCATACAAACTAAGAACTGTTCCACAATCATGCCCCCAAGTTAAGGCCACTCCCCTAATAAGTAACAACAAATCCTGACTGGCTTTTATTGTAGTAACATTACTTGCTGCTGAAATACAAAAGTGGCCTCTGCTCATTCCAAGTTTAAACGTAGAGCCAGTGGGTCAATGAGAAGGCTCAGCAGATAAAGCTGCTCGAGGGAACGGGCCTGGATGCTGAGTTTGATCCTCAGAACCCATATGAAAGTAGGAAGAGGGAGACAATTGCACAAAGTTGTCCTCTGCCATCCATGTGCAGACACGCTGCGGGCACACCTCAAACAATAACAATAAACAGTAAGCCATATCATCCCTTCCACATGCTGGCCATGTGACTATCTCTGTTTTGCACTTGTTTTCTTACTGGAAATGACTATCTAGCAGGCAAACGTAACCTGTAATAAGAGTTTCTATTAGTAGGCTTATGAAATTAATCCTGGCATCCATAATAGCTCACTAAAAACTAAAGCTACTAGAAATCCTCCATCAAGACATGTGGCCCACAGCTGGAAAGATGGCTCAGCAGTTAAGAGCACTGGGTGATCTTGTAGAGAAACCTCGTTCAATTCCCAGCACAAACATGGTGTAGACACACATGCAGGCAAAACACTTATATACAATTTAAAGGGGGGAAAAAAAGACTTCTAGGCCTAAACATTAAATCAAGATTAAATCAGTTCAAAAAATATATTTTTCATTTACGTGGTATAAACTATAAGCCATAACTGTATAAGCTTTCTTATAATTTTTATGAAAAAAGTAAAAAGTTCTAAGTTTATTCTAAGTTTCTGCCTTGGAGCAACCTAAACTTATTTAAGAAGTTGGAAGAAAATTTAGATGATCGGCGTAGGCTGTGGTGGGGACACTCCTGTAACCCTAACACTGGGAGGTGGAGACAAGAACATCACTCGTTCAGGGCCACCCTCAGTTACACAGTGAGTTTCAAAACAGCCTGAGCTACATAAGATCCTAGCTCAGGCTCAAGGCCAGCCTGGTCTACAAAGTGAGTCCAGGACAGCCAAGGCCACACAGAGAAACCCTGTCTCAGAAAAACAAAAACAAAACAACAAAAAACAAGCAAACAAACAAAAACCTAGCTCAGGGGAGAAAGTGTGTTGTTAAGACCATTTTGTCAGGAGCAGGAATTATAGTGTGTACGTACCCAAACCTAATCAGCATGGGTGTATCATTGCACATGGCCTCTTAACCAAGAAGGTGAGTGCCTAAACCACCAGCAAGTGTTATGCACTGTCCACACTTACATGTGCCACTTTGTGCCATTCTTTTCTGTCTTTCTTTTTTTTCTTTTCTGTTTTGTTTTGTAAGACAGTTTCACTGTGTAACTCAGGTTACCCTGGAACTCATGGAAATCCTCCTGCATCAGCCTCCCCTACTATTTTTGTCAACTGGACACAAGCTAGAGTCATCTGGCAAGAGGGCACTTAAACTGGAAAAATGTCTCCATCAGATTGGTCTGAGGGCATGGCTCTGGGGCATTTTCTTGATCAACTGATGGTGGCCCACTATAGTCAGGCCACACCTGGGCAGGTGGCCCTGGGTAGTATAATAAGCAAGCTGAGCTAGCCCCAGGAGGTAGTTAGTGTTCCGCCATGGTCTCTGCTCAGGTCTTGCCTTCAGGTTCCTAAATGAGTCCAGGCCCCAACTTCTCATGATGGGTTGTAAGCTGTAAAAATGAAGCCCCTTTCCTCCTCAAATTGCTTTTGGCCATGTCTACCAAAGAAAGAAAGAAAGCAGGAACAGTCTCCCACGTACTCAGACTACAGAAGTGAGCCTTCATGCTTGGCTGCACTGTACTTGTACTGACTGGCAACAGTCCGCTTCTTCTACAAGCATCACAAGATGCTGCGTAATGCTTTGCCATAGGACACAGATAATGATTATACGATGGGAAATGTTTGGCTCCGCTATAATGGGACTGACTTATAGGACTGCTTCAGTGCACAGCCATTGTTGACAAAAATGTCATTGTGTAGAACACAACTTGTATTCATTACAATTCATCTCATCTCCACTATTATGTCTAAAGAGGCAAGTTCCCAACCACTTCCTTATGTAGCATCTAATGGAAAGCATGAGAGAACGGTCATACTCTATAGCATCCCTTGGCAAGTAAGCCTCATACTTCCCTGGTTTTATTGTCACAAAGTAACTGTACCTTGAGGATGTTTCTTCTGCTTTAATTCAAGCTCACCCTCCTTTAAGAGGAGCTGACAGCCTAAGAACCAGCAGCATCCACTGAGGATGTGAATGAATGGCAATGCATCTTCTACAACAAAGACTTTACTTTCACACGTGTTTTAAACTCTTCCTGAAAACTTTCCAAAGCAAAACTTATGTTCTGTTGTCTTCTTTTGTTAACCCTGTGCTGACATACCCATAAATCTATGGGGAAGGGCTCTCTTACTACAATGGGGTACTCAGATTAATATCCCTGCAATTACAGAGATAAACAATGATGAGGCTAGGGGTGAAAGGGTACATGCTGCCGGAGAAGATATTAAAATAAGTAATCAGGAGCAACCGTGAGCTATGCCCATTATCCAAACTCAGACAGGTATTGAGTTTCCAATTTTGTTGTTGTTGTTGTTGTTGTCTTTGTTTTTCCACCTAGGGTTTCTCTATGTTATCTTGGCTGTCCTGGACTTGCTTTGTAGACCAGGCTGGCCTCGAACTCACAGTGATCCACCTGCCTCTGCCTCCTGAGCGCTGGGATTAAAGGCGTGCGCCCCCACGCCCGGCTAGAGTTTCCAAATTTATAAGAGGGGCCACTGCTGATGTACCAACAGCCTTGCCCCTAAAATGGATTTCAAACAGGCCTGTGTGGCAAGAGTAGTAGCCCATAACAAAAGAAGAATTGCAGGCAGGCGCTTCACCATTTAGTACAAGAGCAGCTGGAGGCCCAGCATACAGAAGAGTCTCCCAGCCCCTGGAACTCCCCAGTGTCTGTAGTAAAAGAAGCCAGACAGCTAGAGGATGATAACAGATTTGAGAGCAGGAAATAAGGTAATCCAACCAATGGGTCATTTACAGCCTGGAATTCCTTTGCCTTCCCTGTTACCTACGTCTTGGCCTATAATAATCATTGGTTTAAAAGATTGTTTTTTTTACAATACCTTTGCATAAGAAGGATAGGGGAAGGTTTGTTCTCTCAGTACCTACGCTGAACAGTAGTGGTCCAATGAAGAGGAAACCATTGGAAGGTACTTCCACAGGGAATATTGAATAGCTTCACGTTGGGCACCACCTGTAGGCTCAATTGCCTTAATAAATATACTTTATTATGAACTGATTAACAAGCATACCTCCCCTATAACCTGACTAGCCTACATGAGAGGAGAAGAAGATTAAAGGAAACAGGAATGAAACCTGGTATCAGTTCCTAGGAATGATTCTCCTGGAGCAGTCAGCAGGATCTAAGCAGACCATTAATTCCACCAAAGCTGCTGCTGGAACCTGAAGCCTCAGCCAGAGTCCAAAGCCTTGAAGCCTTCCCTGGAACAGCTAGCTCTCTTTAGGAGTGTCTCGAAGTACAGGGGTAAACAGCCAAAAACTAAGTCCCAACAAAAAGCTCCAAGCCTCCTGTTTTGGATATGTATTTATGTATGTATATGTGTGTGTGTGTATGTATGTATGTATATATATATATATATATATATATATATATATATATATATGTATATATAGGTATATATATCCCCTCAGTCTGTTCAGGATGTTTTTCATCAAGCTCCCCCACATAGTAGTCCGATTTCCAAGTGGAAAACATTCTGCTCTCTTCCCCATTCCACACTTCAGATAAAAACAAAAACAGGTTTATCTCCCCTACATAACCCAAAACTCATTGCTCACACTGAGTTTTGATACATATAAGAAAGAATATGATATTGATCATAAGGATGGATCTAGGAATAAAAAGTTTATGGGGGGGGGGGTCTAGGAAGATGGCTCCGCAGTTAAGAGCACTGGCTTCTCTTAGAGGATCCAGGTTCAATCCCCAGCTCCCATACGGCAGCTCACAATGGCCTTTAACTCTGGTTCCAGGGGATCTAACGCCCTCTTCTGGTCTCTTCTAGCTCTGCATACATATGATGCATTTAAGCATATGTGCAGGTAAAATATTCATAAAATAAAGTATTTTTGAGCTGTTAACTTAAAACCACGGGTAGTAAAGAAAACTCAGATGTAATGGTTCAGCATTCCACTTAGCATGTGATAAATGAAATATGTCCTTTTTAAAAGGCTTCTGTCCTGAATATATCTACAGCTGATATGTCTTGTTGCAGATGGATGTTCAATGCAGTAAGCAGTACGCTGTCACATGAAATCTTCATAGGTTTCACTTTAAGAGTTTGTGGCTTTCCTGTCCAACTGTGACAGATTTCCAAAAAGCAGTCTTGGATTCAAACATTCCCTAGTGATGTGGGTGGTGCCAGTTTTCTTTTTACAAGACTTTCTGAGGGGGCTCAAACCCAAATGAATCTAGAGCAGTAAGTCTAAATGATAAAATTTAACTCAATCAGAAATATATGCATTTGCCTAGTGCATAAAAGGACCTGGGTTTAATCCCAGAAGCAGAGAGGAAGGAAGGGAGGGAGGGAGGGAGAGAAGGAGGGAGGCAAAGGGGGAGAGGGAGAGAGCACTGGAGGTGCAGTTCAGTTGGTAGAATGCTTGCCTAGTATGCACGTAGTCCTGGGTTTGACCGCCAGCACTTAAATGAGGTGTAGTGGCAAATGCCTATAATCCCAGCACTAGAGAAGAGACAGAAAGATCAACAGTTCAAGGTCATCCTCCTCAGCCACATAGTATGAGGCCAGCCTGGGATAAATGAGACCCTATGTAAGGAAGGGAAAACAGAAAGGAAAAGAGAGAAGAAAAAAATATGTGAGCATAGTGGTGTGTCCATCTGGATCCTACTATATGGTTTTGGTATTACATTTATGCTTTATGCTCCAAAACATTACTGCAGTTGTCAAAATTTAAGGAAAGTGGGTTGGTGATTCGTAGGAGGAAATAAACCAAGTTGTTATAAACACAGGATCTGGAATGCAAATGCTTATTCTATTGTCACCACCTGCTAGTTTTGTGACATTTGCCAAATTAATCTCTCTGTGCCTTAATTTCTCCATCTGTACTGCGGAGTTAAGGATAGTGCTCCCTCCTATTGCCGATTTGTTGTGAGCATTAAAGTGATGTATGTAATTGCTTTCATTCAATAAATGTTAGCTATTATAATTATTACAAAATGATGCAGCCACAGTGTGTGTATACTGAGGGGTTATCAATAATGGTAAACTCAAGTAGAGCAAAGCAGGACATTAAAGTGTTATATCAAAAGCACACAGTAAGAATATAGTGTGAATTATACCTTAAAAATGAACCCCAATGCCAGTAGCGATCACAGCACTTGGAGGATGGTTCCAAGTTCAAGGCCAGCCAGGACTACATAAAAAGACTATTTCAACACCACCTCTACAAAAAGAATCTTACCGCAGCAATCAACATCAAGAGTGGGCAGTGGTTAGCACATGCCTTTACCTCCAGCATAAGGAGGCAGGGAAGCGCAGGCAGAGACCTCTGAATCTCAGACTAGCCTGGTCTCCAGAGTAAGTTCCAGAACGTTCAAGACTACATAGAGAAACCCTGTCTCAAAAAGCAACAACAACAACAACAATGAAACAAAACCAAAAACAACGTGAAAGTTATGTTGGGGGAAAAATTGAGAGTTTCAACTAATCCACATCATTCAACAGCATAGAAATGCTACCTTGACTTTCTCCCATTTTAGTATTTAAAAGATTTTAAGAAAACTTTGCTTGATAACTTAAGTTAAGCACACAACAGGACTTCGAACGTAGATGGTTTGTGACATTGCTATGTAAATACTCCCAGAATCAAAATTTCAGAAACATCTAGCTTTGACAGTTTTTAAGGCTTTGCATAAGTATGTATGTCTAACATGCAATTAACACACTGACATATGAACAAAGAAGGAAAAGGAGTCTTACTCCCTACCTAGAGAATTAAGCCTCAGTGAGGCTACAAAGTGAGTCCATGACAGCCAGGGCTATACAGAGAAACCCTGTCTCTAAAAATCAAAACCAAAACCAAAACCATCATCATCATCAATATTTTTTAGGGTTGTGTGATTATGCTATAGTAAAGAATTTTAAAATTCTTCCATTTTTTTATTACTGTAATAGTACGGACACATTACTTACAGGAAAAACATTTTATTGTGTTCTAAAATGAACACAACACTGAACTCTCAAAGCTCAACTGTTGTTTTTTAATTTGAGCAGGAGAGGAAAATTACCTGCTTTGGCTCAAGCCTGGACGCTACACAGCACCTGTACCCAGAGGAGGGGAGTTCTCTGAGGTAAGCCCTGACAGAACAGTAACACAGCATTTTGCTGCTCTCAGAGTTACCTTGATGCATACAATGCAAAAGAATAAAAAATAAATAAATAAAGCACAAAAACAAAAGCCAATTTTCCTTATGCAAAGGTGTGCAAGGATGGTGTTCAAACTTAGGGCAATAAGGCTCAACCAAAAACATGACATCTGAGGAGCTATGGCTTGTGCTAGTTGTTCTTACTTATTTTTGAAGCAAGGTCCCACTATGTAGACAAACTGGTCTCAAACTCTTCTGCCTCCTGCTATCAGGTGCTGGAATTACAGGAGTAAACCATTTGATTTGAATTAGATATTTGTGTATGCCTATTTTTTCAGGACTGGGGTATGTGGGAACATGACAAAGTGCCTATCTAGCAGATGCAAGGCTCTAGGCTCAATGCCCCAGTACTATAAAAACATAAATATCATCATTTTCTATTAGAATAATGATCTGTAGTTTGTTTTGGTTTTTGAATCAGTTTTGTAACCAGGTGTGGTGACACAGACCTGTAATCCTGGAAACTGAGAGATGAAGGTGGGCCAATCAGAATCTCACAGTCCTCAGTTACACAGTGAGCTACCCAGTGAGGAGAACCTGGGCTAGAGATACTGTCTTAAAAGGGGGGGGGGGCTTCTTCTTTTCATTGATATACTCCCAGTGCCTGTAATACCTGGCATATGAAAATGGCTCCATAAACTCTGATGGATGTGTGAATAAAAATTCTTTAAAATTGGGTCTAGGCAGTTCAGACTCCACATACAAGGTTGACTTGCTGACCTAACACATTCTTTATATATCAAACCTAATCTTTCCATGTAGAGAAAAATATTCATAAATTAAATAAATAATAAACGCAGTTTTTGATTGATATAAACTTTTATTTTTGTTTTATTAATATCATTTACAAACATAATTGGCTTATTCAAATAAATGAAGTAACCTAAAGGGGAAAAGTACTGTAAATTTCACAAGCTTGAGCTATTACAACGAAGCAGTCTCACAGACAGGAACTCCAACTAGAAAACAAAAAAATAAACAACTTCCTATCTACTCTATCAAATACACTGAATCAATAATATTTGCTAACCCAAAATACATTATTCATTAACATGGCTGAAAACACACACAGAAAACCGAAATGGTGACTGCTGTTCCTGGAATAGCTGAGAACAGATACAAGTTTATTATCTCACTGTCTTAACAGTACAACCTGAGTGAAAAGAGAGCACCCAATCAGTGCCAAGAGAAACAAGGTGTGTCCACAGGCTCTCAAGGACTCTCTAAACTATGAATAAGTAATAATTACAAAGATTTAAATACACATCTCTTTGCAAGGGCAGACATCTTCCACCTAGTATTAAGAAGATCACAAACTCCAGATAATTGTGGCACATGCGTAAGAGGCACTAGTTCATTAAGCATCTGTTTTAAATACTTAAGAAAGTTTCTGCAAAAACAGAAGCAGGCAGAATAGAGCATGGTGGATAAACTTGCCCTACAGTAAGAAAATTAAAGAGTATGTCCTTATCCCTATGACCCTAAAAATGGTTTAAAATCTAAAGCACTACCAGGCTTGCTGGTGCAAGTCTTTAATCCCAGCATTTGGGAGGCAGAGCCAGGTGGATCTCTTGAATTTGAGCCCAGCATGGTCTACAGAGTGAGTTCCAGGACAGCCAGAAGAACTACATAGTGAAACCCTGCCTCAGAATCACTCATGAATGAATGAGTGAGGGGACGGTAATAGTATTTGTTAGTTGTCTTTGAAACTCAGAGCTCTTTATTTCATTTCCTAAACATTATTTTTTATAGCAGTGGAGGGGGCACTTATAAGGGAAAATACTGCTAATGCAGTGGCTCTCAACCTTCCTAATGCTATGACTCTTTAATACTATTTCTCATGCTGTAGTGGCCCTCAACCATAAAATTACTTCACTGCTACTTCACAACTATAATTTTGCTAATGATATCAATCACAATGTAAATATCTGATACACAATTCCTGAGAAATGGTCATTCGCCCCTCAAAGCTGTATCGATCCACAGGTCGAGAGCCACTGTGCTAATGTGCCTTAGCCCAGTAATACAAGCATACCTGTATGATAATTAGCATATGAAATCTGGCCCAACTTGGTGGCACACTCTTATAATCTGAATATTCCATAAGTGGAGACAGGAGGATTGCTGCAACTTTGAGGCTAACCTAATCTATCTAGTGAGGACTAGGCCTGTCAGGACTATCTTGCCTCAAAATACATCAATATTTTTTTAAGATTTACTTATTTATTATTCTGTATATAGTGTTCTGCCTGCGTATACACCTGCATGCCAGAAGAGCATCAGCTCACATTATAGATGGTTGTGAGCCACCATGTGGTTGCAGGAATCGAACTCAGGACTTCTAGAAGAGCAGTCAGTGCTCTTAACCTCTGAACCATCTCTCCAGCCCAATATTTAATATTTTTAAAACTGTAATCTTAGATCTAAATTTTTGTCCTTACCCTCTAGCAATGTTAAGAAAAAGAGGTAGAAAATGAGGTAGGATAATCACATCTGTCCACATCTGTCCAAATTGGACAGACCAGAGGCTAAGAGAATGTGTCTTCCAGGCCACAGGGCAGGGCCGTCCTAACATGGTGTTCCATTTCTGTCTCACTGGGTTGTGAGTAATGAAGCCTATCACTTAGCCATGATGCCCCATGAAGGTCACATGACCATAGAAAGAACTGGCAGAAGTTCTAGAATAGGTTAGGATCCAACAGATCACTTAAGAACTGTGCCAGGTATGAAATCTGTTCTCCTCTCCCAAGTTTCCACCGCCACTGCTAACCCCTGCAAGAAAGATTTCACAATGACCCCCACTCTTTCCTTTCTATTCACATTACTGCCAGTGACTGCTATAAAAAGAAGGGTAACTATGTCACTAGGTGGATTAAAATGCTTTGTTAGGTGAGGATAAAACCCCACTTCCCCAGCACATCCCCTGACTTCCAGTTTGTCACTAGTCCCCTATCTTACTACCTACTCCCTTGACCCTTCACTCAACCAAGTGTTCCACTGGAGAATCTGGGGCTTCGTGCCATGTTGGAGTAACTCTCCAAAGGCACAGTGTAGGCATGTGATGGCTCAACAGGCAGATCAAAGAACTTACTTCACAGGTCTGCTGACAAGTTTGATCATTGAAATGCACCTTCTTCTGGCCTCTATAAGCACTAGGCATACATGTGATGCACAGACATATATACAGGCAAGATGCCCATACACACAAAACAAACAACTTTAAATATAAAATGAAAACTTTTAACAAGAGCACAAGGCTAAACTGGGCAGTGGTGATGCACACCTTTAATCCCAGCACTAGGGAGGTAGAGGCAGGTGGATCTCTGTGAGTTTAAAGCCAGCATGGTCTACAAAGCAAGTCCAGGACAGCCAAGGCTACACAGAAAAACCCTGCTTCAAAAAACCCAAAAATAATAAATAAATAAATAAATAAATAAATAAATAAATAAGAGCACAAGGC
Source organism: Acomys minous (assembly GCF_964271855.1). NCBI lineage: Eukaryota > Metazoa > Chordata > Mammalia > Rodentia > Muridae > Acomys > Acomys minous. The sequence goes on along the minus strand of NC_140494.1, from coordinate 98,399,711 downwards.
TGTCGATATGGCTCAGTGTGTAAGGGTGCTTGCCACCAAGCCTGACTCACCTGAGTTCAATCTCTGCAATCTACTTTGGTAAAAAGAAAACTAACTCCCAAAAGCAGTTGGACTGACTTACACATATGTCATCGCATTTGAATGCCTGAGAAAACACACACACACACACCATACACACACACCACACACCACACACACACACCATACACACAAACTAAAGAAATGTGATAAAACTTTCAAAAGAGCGGAATCAAAACTGTTGATCTCACCCCTGTATCTTCCAGGTCTCCCCGCCCACCCGCATGTCTGCCTCCCACCCACCCCCTGGAGGGGAGGAGAAGATGGGGGAATCTCATGCCATGTAGCCCAGGGTGATCCTCCTGCCTCTATTCCCAGGTAGAGATTATAACTCAGCTCAGTCTACTTGTATCTGATTAAGAATGAGGTTGAGAAGTCAATTTTAGTGCCTTGTGACAACAGCCCATATAGGAGCTACAGAGACAATGTACACTGGAAAACAAAAACTGCTCTAGTAAAGAGTTTACTAGTAATAGGTTATAGTCCCAGTATTAGAGGAAGCTAAGGCGGGAGGATTATGAGTTTAGGACCAACCTGAGCTGCACAGTGATTTCTAGGATGGTCTGAGCTACAAAGCAACTCTTGCCACCCTGCCTGAGAGACAGGAGCAACAAGGTGGGGGGCAGAGGGAGGGGGGAGGGAGGGAGAGGGAAAGAGAGGGGGGGGGGAGGTGCTGCAAGAGGGTAGCTACTAAGATGGTTGAACAGGGGTTGGCTTAAGTCAAAAGGACGGATGCAAGCAAGGGACATATGAGGAAACCAATCTTGGGGAAGGGGTGGACTGAGCCTGTGGGCACAGAGTAACGTGGTATCCTGGCTCTACAGTGCTACTCTCTAGCAAATCTTACTGAAGGGCCTCAAGTGTCTCTGGGAATGGGTCCCTGCTGCTGCAGACTCAACAAGGCAGAGACTAGCACCTACTGCTGTTCTATCAATGTGCAGGAGAGCAAAGAACCACAGCCACAAAACTTTAACACAATGTACTGGTTAGTGAAAACATACACACAGACAGGGAAGTCAGGCCGGCCTGTCTCCCAAATGTAAAGCTTGGGGAGTGGAACATGAAGGAGGGGGTGAGCTGTAAGCTGTCGCCCCTTCTCCTGTTCCTCCAGCTCTTCTATTCTGCCATCTCCAGAGAATACCTCATGTGGGGACAATGAGACCCTGAGCTGCAAGTGTTCTCCTTCCTCTCATTTTCTTCATACTAGTCCTAGGTGTAAATTGTCTAGAGACCACTGAAACTGAGCTACAAAAGAAAAATAAGCATGGAGTAATCAGGGAGGGGCAATACTGCCAAAGACTGGGGAGAAGAAAAATAAGTGTGATGCAGGGGCAAAAAAGGGTATATAGCACAGTCTGTGTTAGATGTTTCCACATCCACAGTTATTTAGGAGGCTCTGATGTTGGCCTGTCCGTGTTCAAACAGGATAGAACCTACTGCAGTAAAGTGCACATAGTGTCACCAAGTTAATGTCTGGAAAACACCTAGAACAGTAAGTACCCTGTGGTACATTACTGTAGCACTACATAGTGATTTTGTGAAAATAATTTCTATTTTATGTACTAATGTGAGTACTCATCCCCAGAGTAAAATATCTTCTTGTGTGTGGTAGTTAAAGATGCACAACTCTGGGTTTTCTTAAAGTTAAAATTAAGGAACGTAATGCATTATAGATATTTACACAACTACAGTTCAATACTACAAAACAAAAACATTGCCTAGAATTGGCACATTCAATCAAATGCCACCCTGAAATTACCAGTTTACTCTCTCAGATGGTTCTTTATGACAATACGTCCTGGGCTGGAGAGATAGCTGGCTCGGCCACTAAAGGCTAGGCTCACGACCAAAATCACATCCTTCACCAAAGGCCATGCACTACACAACAAATTGCTCTTCAGTTAAAAAGCACTGCTTTTTAAAATCACTTAAAAACTTTGGAACATTTCACTATTTACAAGGATCCAGGCTACATTGCTCCTGAGCTCCACACCAACTACTCATCTACTCCACTGCCTCTGCCCTGTCAAACACGACGACGCTACCTTCAGGTGAAGCCCAGAAGCCTAGATGGCGTGCTCCTAACGCACACCCACAGCACCCAGTGAGCTTACCACCAACACCAGCACAGCCAAACTACACAGCAACTGGTTCTTCGGGGTCTAGCTCCTCTAAGGTAAAGGCTCACCACTGTACTTCTCCAGTACTCTAAGTGATGAAAACTTAAGCCTTTATTTCACACCTTATTACTTACAGAAACCTTGGATCTTAAGGATTGAGTCCCAGTGTATCAGGCAAAAAAGATAGCTAAAAGATAACCAGGACTACAGATTTCTTCTGCTGACCAAGGGACCTAAGGACCTTGGTAATTAGTGTCATTCCATTGTCTTTTTTAGAAGTAAAATTAGCCTCTGAATTTAGAATGACCAAAGCAATGATGGGCCTGAGACATTGCTTCCTTCAAATATAACAAGAATATTTCAAACTCCATAAACCTGCTAACACTCACCAACAAGAATATTACAAGGAGGCCGGGCACTATGGTGCATGCCTTTAGCCCCAGCACTCGGGGAGGCAGAGGCAGGTGGAATGAGTTTGAGGCCAGCCTGGTTTACAAAGGAAGTCCCGGACAGCCAAGGCTACATGGAGAAACTCTGTCTCAAAAAACCCAGGGAAGAGGGAGGGGAGAAGAATAATATTACTAGGAGTTTTCAGATTCACAGTACATTACTCATAAATTTTACAGACATCTTTGTCTTATTCATCTCAAACCAGAGTTAGTAGTGTTTTGCACATCCTAGTAATTCCTATAAACCCTTAAATGTTTTAAAATTTAACTTACATGTATGAATGTGCACCACATCCTTACCAGTGCCCAGGTATCAGATCCCCGAAACTGGAGCTACAAATAGCTGTGAGCCACTATGTGCTTGCTGGAAGCTAAACCAAAGTCCTTTGAAAGCACAACAAATGCTCCTAATGGCTGAGCCATTTATTTCTCCAGCTCCTGATCTAAATGTTAGCTATTTGACTATAAATGTCTTAGAAGGTACATGAATTTCAAAAGTCTTTGGGGACTACATAGCAGAAAGCTTGAACGCCATTAGTTCCAGAGTTGCCCTGGTCAATGCAACAGCATTGACACATATGACTATTCACATTTAAGTTAAATTAAATTAAAAACTCATCTGCAGTCGCTCTGGTGACGTGTCCGTTATTAACAGCACCCGTAGCTAGTGACGGCTGTAACAGGCAATGCAGATGTAAAGGCAGAGGGCCAAGAACTTAACACCTGCCCCAGTCAGCTTAGAATACTTTAGCTCTTGGCCTAAAATCTCTCCCAACTCGAACCATTTCCAGGTTGCTCCCATAGAGAAATAGAATGGCATGACGGTTGAAAGGAATTCTGACCTCCCTTAGCAGTCTTATGTATGTGGCCAAGAGAATCCTTTTAAAGGTTGCTTAATACTCCAACAACATTCAATATAGTGGCCATTAAAGTGGTTATTTAAAGGTTTTAAGTAATGTAATTGAAGCTAAACATAATTTAAAACCAGCTACTTAGGCACACTAGTCACATTCCGAGGGGCCAGTGTCACATGTAACTGACAGCAACCACACTGAACCAACACATACGAACATTCCCACCATCACAAAAAGTTTTGCTGGACAGCAATGTTTATACTACAGGGCTTGTTTCGTATTTTTCCTTTTGGGGGGGTTTTTAGTCAGGATCTGACGTAGCCAAGCCAGCCTGTCTCTATAGCCAAGAGTGAATGACTGTGAGCTCCTGACCTTCCTGCCTCCACCTCCCAATTGCTGAGATTCTCGATTCTCCTGCTCCACCATGCCTCCTTGGCTGTCCCGGGAAGGAGCCCACGGCTTAGCCACACTGGGCAAGTATTCCTGCCACAGCTACACCTATACACTTTACAAATGTTTTTCTTTTACTTTTCTTGTTTTTTTTTCCTGATGGTTAGACTGAGTTTGGACACATTTATGGAAACACAACTATGAACATATCTACAAAGGTCTGAAGAAGGAATCCACTCAATGCTGTGGTGCCACCTCCAGTGTGATGGGGTCTCAGGCTGAATAAGAAACACACAGCACTGAACAGCAGCCCTCACCTCCCTGTTTCCTTACTGTGACCATGACTTCCCTGCCATAGTGGATACATCTGCAAACTGTGAGCCAAGGAACCCCTCCTTCCCCAAGTGGCTTTTGTAGAATATTTTGTTACATCAATAAAAAACAGTAACTAATATAGAGTCTCTACATATCCCAGATTAGCTTGGCACTTTTCACGCAGCCCATGCCAGCCTTGAATTTGCAATCCTCCTGCTCTGCCTCCTTAGTGCTGCTATTACAAGTGTAAGCCATCAGGCTCAAATACATATTTAACGATACCCTTCATTAGATTAAAAAAAAAAAAGTAAGTGAGAATCCCATTCATTCACAGTTTTCTAGTGGGACTTGTAGCTCTTTACAGCTGAAAGCCTACAAGTAAGGCTCATGAGACCGGGCTCTGATAACTAGGACGGCCTTGACCTCACTATACAGCCAGGGTGGCCTTAGCCTTCTGCTCAGCCCCCTAGTGCTGGGATTACATGCTTGAGCCACCATATTCTGCTCAAAGAAAACAGGTTTTGTTGGTTGTTGTTTCAGGCAGCGCTATGGACAGAACCCAAGGCCTTACAATGCTAGGCAAATAACTGTTATACCACTGAGCCACACTCCCAATCCCAAACAAGGAAACTTTCAAGTGATATACAAGCTTTCAAGTGACAGTAAGATAGGGACAACAGAATTCAGAATATGTAACAAGTGGCAAGAAAAAGAACTTGTTAGATCTATTTATGTGGCTTACAACATTTCTTGGAGCTCTTTCAATATAAAGAAGAAAAGTCTTGTCTATAAACACCAAAGTAAAGTCCGCAGGGATGGGCAGTCCATTAAAATGCCTGCACAGGGAGAAAGGCTTTTTTTTTTTTTTTTTTTTGGACTCCAAGTTAACTCAGCTCTACTGGTTCTCACAAACAGAAATCATAGCTAAAATAAAGGACCAAATACATTGTACTGCGTTTGGGTGTTAAATTTAAAAAATGCATTCCAACATAATGACAAATGACAAAAAAACCTAAGCAATGTCCCAAGAGAATTAACTGTTTGTTTGCTAGACAGAAGACTCTTTTGGTTAAGCATGGAACAGACATAGCAAAGACAAGTTTGCTGGGTTACACACAAGCACCTTGCCTTTCAACTTCAGCTAGACACATACATCTGTTCAGAGACATAAAGCCAACTCTCAAGAGGCAAATTTTTGGCAAACACCCAAAAATATGTGACTTGAGAATGAGGTTTGCAGTGCGTCAGATTAACTGACTGAAGTGTGAATGTGGCATCTGGCTCAGAATTGAATGCTTTCGTGAACTCTAAGTCAAGACGGTCTCTCGGCTACTGAGGATGCACTACAAGATGGCTCCCCTTTCAAGTTATCACACTTACAAGCTGCATTAGTTCTATGCCACTTAACCAAGTGCTGCTCAGCATCGCATCACTTGTGCTGTTTCCTACATCTTCTCAACTCTTCGGTGTGTGCATACACGCTTCAGCTGCAGTAAAAGCTTAGATTATAGGAACTGTATTTAACAGGTTTTCTGTATTCAGACGACTAACAGCCCCACAAATAACACACTCACGGTCCATTTGGTGAATGAACATATGAAGAAAAGGTTTATAAAAAAGGAATAAAATACAAGGTAAACAAAACAACACTAAAAGAAAAAAAACCAATCCTCTATATTTGTTTATCTGACTCCAAAATTGGGCTGGAATTGTTAGCAAACACATTTTCTTCTGGCAAACAAAAACGCAAGAAAATTTCAGAATAAACAATCTGTGTAGTAAAGCCATTTCAAACACATCTATTTTATCCAAAAGAGAGAACAAATGCCAACATCATGGCAGACATCAAATGAAATTCTACAATGCTAAACGATATTTATGTCTAACTTTCCATTAAAATACTGTAGGCTTAGAAAGATGGTTATGAACAATATTTTAAAAGCTGAACTTCAGTAACAAAATGCAAGCATTATTAATATTTATAATCTTAATACTGTCACTGTATAAATAACAAGCAGTCTGGAGAAGTACTTTAAGAAGGGTAGTTGGGCGAGGGGCTAGGATAAGAGTCAGCCTTCCAGTGCCTTTTTAGGTGGAAAGCTGTTCCATGTTAGAAATTATCTAAATGGAAAAGCTGGTTTCCATTCATCTCTTTTCAAATCAAGAAGAAATTATTTACTGGAGGTCGGCATGGTGGCACAGTCCTATAATCCCAACACTCAACAAGGTAAACAAGATCAGAAGTTCAAAGCCAGCCTCTGCTACATGAAGCCATGTTTCAAAAAATTAAAAAAAGAAAAATTTTACTGATATGTATGTCTGTCTACACCCCAGAACGCCTGTTTAATATATATGGATATTTTGCCTACATGTATATCTGTGCATCACTTGTGTGGCTGGTGCTCCTGGAAACCACAAGAAGACATCAGATCCCACTGGAATGAGATGTTTCTAACCCTACATGTGGGTGCTGAGAAGCAAAGCCAGATCCTGTAGAAGAACAGTGCTCTTAACCACTGAGCCATCTTTCAATGCCCTTTACTGACTTTACACAAATAAATTTTTACAGGAATTTCAAATATACTACAAAAGAAATAGATTTGATTCATATGGTATTCTTTCTCTCTGTGAGCCTCTGTAATTAAGGCTTTTTTAAATTTGCTTTTGTAAGACTAGGTTATTGAGACCACCACAAGGAAGCAATGGATTGGGCAGTAACCACAGAATTGCCTGCAATTGTTCTGCAATGCTGAGAACTGAACCCAGGGCAATTCTACACGCTAACCACAAGCTCTAACACTGACACTCTACGCCTGAGCTTACATTTCAATAAGCTACATCACTCTAAACAAGAACTTCCTGGTTTAGAGGCTGGAGAGATGACTGAGTAATAAGCACTTGCTGCTCTTGCTGAGGACCCACGGTTTGGTTCCCAGCACCCACCCACAACCATCCATAATTCTGGGTCCTTTATCTGACCTCTGTAGTCACCAGACACTCACATGGTTGTGTACACACATACACACACAACACTCACTTTAGATAAAATAAATAACTTAAACAGCTGGGCAGTAGTGGTGCACACCTTTAATCCCAGCACTCTGGAGGCAGAGGCAGGCAGATCTCAGAGTTCAAGGTAAGCATGGTCTACAGAGCAAGTTCCAGGACGGCCAGGGCTACACAGAGAAAACCCTGTCTTGGAGCCCCCTACCCCTAGTCCCCAAAAATAAACCTCAATTTTTTTCTAGTTCTTTTCCTTTTTGTACAACTAAAGACAGATATTACTGACTGGGTTTCTTTCTTTCTTTCTTTTTTCTTTTCTGATTCACTTATGTGCATGAGCACATGTGTATATGTGTACCAGCATTCCATGCATGTGTGGGTACCCAGAAGCCAGAGGAGGGCATTAAATCCCCTGTAGGTGGTGCTGGAGACATGGCTCAGAGGTTAGGTGCACTGGTTGCTTTTCCAGAGGTCCTGAGTTCAATTCCTAGCAACCACATGGTGGCTCACAACCATCTAAAATGAGATCTGGTGCCCTCTTCTGGTATTCAGGCATACATGGAGGCAGAACACTGTTTACTTAATAAATAAATAAATCTTTTTTAAAAACCCCTCTGTACGTGGAGTTACAGGTGGTTGCCAGGACCCACTATGGTGCTGTAATCATTTTTTTTAAAGATGTATTTATTTTTATTATGTATACAGTGTTCTACCTGCATGCAACTCCTGCAGGCCAGAAGAGGGCACCAGATCTCATTATAGATGGTTGTGAGCCACCATGTGGTTGTTTTGAATTGAACTCAGGACCTCTGGAAGAGCAGCCAGTGTTCTTAACCTCTGAGCCATCTCTCCAGCCCCCAGCCTTTCCTTTTGCACTTCTCATTAATACAATAGTGACATAATGCTTCCAAATTACTGTTCTAAGCTGGCATTTCTAAAAACTGGGACCTAAAAATTTGTTTGTAGGTCAAAGACTCTAAGAACTTAAGGTATTCTTCCAAGCACATCTTTATATCCTGGACAACTATCTCCTAACTATATGTTTTCAATGACTACATTTGCTTCTATGCTTACCAAAACATTTACAGTGTTCTAAAGGGACAAAACTTGGGGAAATGTTAACAGTTTTATCTTTGTATTCCTCCACAGTGCTAGGGATTGACTCCAAGGCCTTATAGAAACGAGGCAAGCACTCTACCACAGAGCTAACTCCTAGCCCTTCCAAGCTTAGCTTTAATGCAGTATTTTTAAAAGTGAGTCCCAAAGTGTGTAACACTACTATAAGCTTTTATACCAGAAACAGTTTTTTATCAACTCCACACAACTCTAGACATACCTGAGAAGAGGGGCCCTCAGTTGAGGAAATGCCTCCATTAGACTAGTTACAGGCACTCTCTGAATGCTAACTGCTATGGGAGGGGCCAGCCCACTCTAGTGGTGCCATCCCTGGAAAGGTGTTGAATAGGCTGTGAAAGAAGGGTAGCTGAGCAAGCCAGGGGAGGCAAAGCCAGTCAACAGCCTTCCTATGCGGTCTCTGCGCCAGCTCCTACCTACAGACTCCTTTCTCGGGCTCCTGCCCTGGTGCTGCTGCTTGAATGGAAACGGCCTCCACCGACTCACATATTTAAATGCTTGGTGCCTAGCTGGTGGGACTGTTTTGGGAAGGATTAGGAAGTGTGGCTTGTTAAATGAGGTGTGTCACTGGGGGGTAAGGTTTGAGGTTTCAAGCGCCCAGGCAGGCCCATTCTCCTCCTCTCTGCCTCCTGCTAGAGAATCAGATGTAAGCTCTTACCTACTGACTCAGGGCCACGCCTGTCTGCCTGCTGCTGCCATACATGTACCACCATGATGGACTCACTCTCTGAAACTGTAAGCAAGGCCCCAACTAAATGTTGTTCTTTAATAAACTGCCTTGGTCATGGTGTCTCTTCAAAGCAATAGAAAAGTAACTAAAATACCTGGCTTCTCTAAATAATGGGCTGTAACTTGTAAGCCAAATAAACACATTGGTTTTGGTCAGTGCTTTATCACAGCAACAAAAAGAAAAAAAAAAAACCCAAAAACCAAAAAAATAACTTCCAAAACTCTTTCTAAATTTTGTTAGGTGAATGAAGTATTTATTCAGTGCTTACTGTATGCTGGTGTGTCAAGGACAAGACAGCGCAGAACTTGTCCTTATAGAACCTTTAACTCTAGGAGGAAATATCAGCATTAACAGAATCTGAGTTCCTTGATCCAAATCATTTTGAGCGAAGACTTTATAAAACAAAACATACATCAGCCCTTCTTGTCTGACAATTGCTACAGCGTATCAGAGACCCATCATCTCATAATCGCAAAAGACTTAATGTTTGAGGTCAACTTGGTCTTACCTGTCTGAAAACAGGTAAACTGATCCTCTAAATTCTTCAGAGGCTCAATCTCCTTTCTCTGCTTTAGATTTCCTTCTCATAACTGGACAATGAAGCATTCCAACTAGATATTCCCTGGTTGTTTGAGAAACAATTTTATGGAGAGATTTATGTTCAGCAAGATTTTGAAAGTACACTTTGAAAATCCTATGAATAAAAATCAAGAAAACAGGCATAGTTTATAAATGCCTAAGACACTCAGAATTCCAGAAAAGTTTGTGGACAGATGCTATCCAGGGCAGCTCAAAGAAACTGCCCCAAATTTAACATGAATGACCCTGAACAGAGCAATGAATGAAATCCAAAGAACAATAGTTTTTCACTATTACATATTATTTCAATGACATTCTTGTTTAACAAAGTAGTTCAATAAGAAACCTCAAATGTACATTATCAAATTATCTAACTTAGCTTTCTATTGGGTGCCAAATTCCATGAACAGTTGGTAATAATGAAACAGCTGTTTATGAACCAAATTTTCTAAGTAACAATGTCTCCAAAAGAACATCACTGGAGCCAAGGCCTCATGAACTCTGGCACAACCTCCCCAATTCAGTGTGATTACAGACAACTATTCTTATTGGGTTTTATGATTGTTCTCTAATGTGATTATTCTCAGTTAAAACTCTTCTTAGTTTTTTTCACTCCCCAGAAAAAAATAGCCTATACTATCAGACACGAACACTATGGCTAAGTACTGTGTTTTCAATGAAAATTGGGAGAAACTTTTATCAGACACCAGAATGAGGGAAAGAACAGCTTCTTGTCTGAAAAGATAGATACGAACGCCTAGACAAATCATTTGAAACAGCAAACCGATACGCAGGCCGATGGTAAAATCTAGCCCACATTAAGACTCTGCATTTAAACACGCAGATTCATAAGGGTGGCCAGATGCACACTCAGTTTTACTTGTCAGCATCCAGCAACTTAACTAGAGCAGTAAAAACTGGGTGTCAAGAAATAGAAGCCTCCTGCCTCTCAAGCCAACCTGACTCTGTAGAGATCGCCAATGGAAGTCCCAATACATCCCTCAGCCAGACTGACATTCAAGGTGTCCTCTACCTCCACGGTAACAATACACGACATGTCTTTCACTAAGCTTTTCCAGCTCTCCAAAAGCACCTCACGTCCTGCTAGTCTTTACCACCTCAAGTGACAAGCAATGCGACTAACACAAAAGGCCAGCCGCCCCAAGGCTTTTCTTAAATCTCCAGCACTTGCAGCTACACTGGGCGCTCACCCGGCCCCCTGCTGCCCTTCCTCAGTTCCAACCCAGCTGGAAAGCTTCAGCCTGGGTGGGATGCCCTCTACCTGGGAACAAAGCAGTGCGGCCGACAGTGCGGGCCAGCGCACAGAAAGAAACTAGGAACTTCAGAGCGTAGGAACGTCCTCAATTGGCAAGAAAGAGGGGCGGCGGCAGACACGCCCAACTTCAAACTCAGGAAACCTACGGGCTGGCGGCCATCTGAAAAAGAAGCGCCCCTTCCCAGCGAGAGAAGAAAGAGGCGAAGGAGACGAGAGGGGTACCCGGGGGCCCGGGAGGGGAGCCCCGCGCTCGGCCCGGCCCCCGCCCCCAGGCCCGCTTCCCCCGCCTTCTCTGCCTCTGGGGTTCGCTGACCCAGGCAGGGCGGCCGGTTACCTTGATGCGCTCCCGGCACTGGGACGGGGTCCGCTCGTAGCCCAGCTCGGCCAGGGCCCGGGACACGCGCTCGTACATGGCCGGCCCAGGGGCCTTGCTGCCGAATACCGTGCCGGCTCCCTCCAGCTGCTGGTACCGCGCCTCCACCAGCCGCTCGTTGCCCCACACAGCGATGAGCGCGTTCGTCTCTGCCGGCGTCCACGACATGCCCCGGCAGGCGGCGGCAGCGGCCGCCGCAGCCCCGCCACCGCCACCGCCACCGCCGCCGCCGCCGGGCGAGAAGGAGACCGAGGACGAGGCAGCGCTGCGGCCCCCCAGCCCCAGCCCGAGACCCCCGGACGCCGCGGCCCCCGAGCCCGCCGCGCTGCCCGGCCCGAGAGGGGAGGCTCCCCGCGGCGTGGACGGGTCGGACAGCGATGGGTTCCCGTCGCTCAGGTCGCCCGGAGAAGCCGGAGAGAGCACCTCCATCTTCGGAATTTTTAGCGGCGAGTTGGCGGGCAGCTCCGAGCCACAGGGCGCAGCCATCTTCCAAGCCGCCGCCGCTGCACCGCCCGGAAGTGACGCACCCGCGCATCCGGCCACCGCGGTCTCCGGGCTACTCTGGGTCCTGGCCCGGGGCTGGGTGGTTCATTGCGAGCTTAGGGAGCGGAGGACGTGTCCGTCTGGCTCAAGCGGTCGGCTGATCTTACCCTTTCCCCTCCAGCCGGCCAGCGCCGGCCGCTCCCCTCCGGGCGCTAGGGGCTGGGATCCGGCTAGCGACAGCTTGGAGCAGAGAAGGGTGGGAGCTTGAGGGCGCGGGAGTGAGGGACTGATTGGAGCCTCCCCACTTCCTCTCCAATCTCGGCCCCTCTCCGCTGGGGTGAGGCCCGCGAGGGGCTCGAATTAAGGGCGAGCTGGCCATTTCTATTTTCCTGTCTCCTCCCTCCTAAATCCGCCTTTGGGTACAGAAACCGTTGTCCACGGTGGAGTTAGTTTAGGGAGCCCTACAAAGGGTATGTGGAGGAAGGCAAGGCGCGAAGGCTGCAGAGACCAGTCCTGGACGAGATTTTTAAAGAACAGGTCTGAGCTGGAGTTTGTACCCTTTAGCTTTTCAAGAATCTTGTCCATTTTAGCAACTCTGATTCCACTCACTTGTTCGGCTGGGCAAACACCCTACCACTGAGCCACACCCACAAGCCCTCAGTTGTACGCGTGGTTTGTTTTCTTGTTACTCTGGGTAGATGTAGCCAATGACCTGACCGAGTAGATATATTTCTTGCTTTTGTACTGTATATGTAATGGAGACATGAAAGAGCTGCAGAGTCTAGCAGAATAGCTACTCCAGTATCTCAGTACTCTACGATTTGGAAGTAATTTAAAATCTCCTAGTTTTCCATCCTGTCGAGTGCAAGGGTATGAAAAGCACTGTCAATTATGACAGTTCTTGTGACCTAGTGATGAATTAGCACGCATGAGTCACTCCTGAATATTTCCACAAAGTGAACACCCAGATAGTTAGCTGTAAGATACATCCATAGTCTTTTGTGTTTGTTAGTTGTTGTTGTTTTTTATAGAGTTCCTCTGAGTAGCCCTGACTGTCCTGAACTTCCTGCCTCTGTCTCCAGAGTGTTGGGATTAAAGGCCTGTACCACTGCTGCCTCCACCACCAGCCCAATTTCCATATTCTTTAAAACGAGAACTCTTAACTGTTCATCTTGGGTCATTAACTTTAAAACCTCAGTAGTGACTGAAAAGATGGTTCAGCAGGTACAGGCTTTTGCTGCCAAGCATGATGACCTAAATTCCATCCCTGGAGCCCCACAGGGTGAAAGGAGAGAACCAGCTTCCCTTAGCTGTTCTGTGACCTTCACACATGGAACATGCCACACACATAGATAGGCAAAAAGAAAGAAACTTCATTTTTAAAGATGTGTTTGTTTAGTTTTATGTGCACAGATGTTGGCCTGCATGAGTGTGTGTGTGTGTGTGTGTGTGTGTGTGTGTGTGTGTGTGTCCGTGCGGGTGCCTATTGCTGTGTAAAGGTCACAGCAAAGGGCATCAGATAGATTGCCTGGAACTGGAGCCAAAGGACATGGTGAGCCATCATGTGGGCTCCAGGTCTCCTGGAAGAGTAACTACTGAGCCATCTCTCCAGCCCCCACAGGTTAAATCTCAAGAGTTTGGGAGTGTTTATTTGTTGTTAAAGCAGACTTGTAACTGGGGCAGCTGAGCAGTGATATTATAAGTAAACTATTCGACCAGGGAGGTGGTGGCGCACACCTTTGATCCCAGCACTCGGGAGGCAAAGGCAAGTGGATGTCTGTGAGTTCAAGGCCAGCCTGGTCTACAAAGCAAGTCCAGGATAGCCAAGGCTAAAACAGAGAAACCTGTCTTTAAACAAACAAACAAACAAACAAACTATGTGCTGTTTCTCTTCCCCCCCCCACACACACACACATTGCACATGTGTGCGGGTTTTTTTTTAAACAGAGCTAATTCACTTTATTTTTCTTGTATAAAAACCCCTATGTGGTAGCCACAGCTGGGTCCTGGGTCCTCTGAACAGAGACTCTGGTGTGGATTTTCACAAGATGACCAGTGAATTCCTGATAAGGAGACTTAGTGAACACAGTCTCTGTGTCAGGTAGCTGTGGGTCTTGGAGATGGCATCAAAAGCAGCCGTGGCAAATAGCTAATGTGTAGCAGTCATCAATACTGGCCATCATCAGTAGCTTCTTGGGCACAGGAGCAGAGGCAGGGATGAAACTCACCAAAACAGAGCCACAGCGGCCTGTCACCTTGCATGGAACAGCGTGTGGCTTGCCAATCTTGTTCCCCCAGTAGCCTCTCCTCACAGGGACGATGGAAAGCTTGGCCAAGATGATGGCCTCTTGGATAGCAGTGGCTACCTCCTTGGAACACTTAACACCAAGACCACCCTGACCACTGTAGCAACAAAATGTGACCCAATAGCGACAAAAGCCTTGAACCTGGCCCGCTGGCCAGCCCCGTGTCTGCTTCTGCCCTGGCATGATCTCAAGAACCTCATCCTTTAGGGATGCGCCCAGGAAAAAAGTCAATAGTCTTAGATTCCTTAATGGGCAGGGAGAACAAACAGATCTCCTCCAAGGACTTGATCTTCATGTCCTTAACCAGGCAGCCCAGCTTGGTGACAGGGATCCACTCCTTGTTTTCAGCTTTATCTTTACAAGCTCCACTGGCCTCAACCACAGCCAGGGCCCATAAGACTGCTGCCCTGTGAATCCTCCACAGAAGCGGCCCCAGCCTCTTCTGTCATGTTTTTTAAAGAAAAATAAAAAGGCCAGCCACAGTTACAGAATGGCTGTGGTAGTTGTTGGTAACACAAAGGATTATGCAATCGGTAGTAAAGTCAGAGATAACTATCTTCGTGTGTCATAGTAGAATGCCCCCATAGCAGGCTTTAATTCTATCGCCCAGGAGGCAGAGGCAAATGGAGTTCTCTGAGTTCAAGGCCAGACAGATCTACACGAGTTCTAGGCCAGAACTACATAGTGAGACCTTGTCTTCTATACATACATACACACACATACACATACATACATACATACATACATACATACATACATACATACTGCCACTGTATTTTAAGGAAGTCACAGAATTTGTTTACTTGGGTAAGTTCTACAGTGGCCAAGGATGACCTTGAACTCCTGCTCTTCCGGATTCAATCTTTCATGTACTAGTGCTTCCTGTTTATCTAAGAGCAAGACACTGTCATCTTGGATAAGGGCAAAGATTCTAAGACTTAAATGCCTGGCCTCAAACTCCACTTCTGCGACCTGCAACAGTGTCTTCACCTAAGAAATGAGGCAGATCTCACAGCAGTATTTAAAGAATTAAATGGATTAATATAGGAAGGATCTTAAAATAGTGGTTAGCTAGCTAGGCATGGTGGTACGCTCCTGTAATCCCAGCACTCGGGGAGGCAGAGGCTGGTGGGTCTCTGATCTACAAAGAGAGTCCAGGACAGCCAAGGCTACACAGAGAAACCCTGTTCTCAAAACAAAAAACAAAAACAAAAACAAAAATAGTGGACAATTCACAGTAAACATTATATGAGGGCTGGATTTTTGTTTCTTGTTTGTTTTTAATATAAAGTATTTAGCATACATGGAAAAGGAGTTATTCTTAAAATCATATACAAAATGAGAGATTCCAAAGAGTTCTTAAATTACTGCTTTATTTCTCTCTCTTTTTTCTTTCTTTCTTTTTTTGGTTGTTGTTGTTTTTTTGTTTGTTTGTTTGTTTGTTTTGGTTTTGGTTTTGGTTTTTCCAGACAAGAGTTTCTCTGTGTAGCCTAGACTCGCTTTGTAGACCAGGCTGGCCTCAAACTCACAGCTATCCGCCTGCCTTTGCCTCCCAAGTGCTAGAATTAAAGGCATGGGCCACCACGCCCGGCTTTATTTTTCTCTTGATGTAAGCCTGACAACAATCCTCCTTCTCCTATTGCCTAATTCTGGATGATTCTCAGATCAACTCTGACTTGCTCTGGAAGCCTTGCTAGATAAGGCCGAGAGTCTCCCCTCCCAGAAACCTCAGTTACTGCCCATTACTTCTGTATTATTCCTCTTCCTTCTAGTACCTTTGAGTCTGCCTAATAAGAGAAAGCTACAGCAAGATTAAAATTTCCAGGAGCATCCTAAAAGTAAAACCATAAATCCAAATGATAGTTGTAAGTAGGGAAAAAAAATCTATTTGTAGGGTAGTATATGAAATAAGAGAATATAAAACAATAAACACTAGCTGGCTACTTTATTTAATTTAGACCATCCCTTTATTCTTTCAATATCTTCCTGCATAATCTGTGTAATGGGCTTTTCTGGCTTTGACATATTAATTTGTTTTGATTTTATATATATGTATGAGTGCTTGTATGTATGTATGTGTGCCCTGCATGTATGTACGTGTGCCCAGCATGTATGTAGGTGTCTCCTGCTTGTGTCTGGTGACCAAGAAGACCAGAAGAGGGCATCAGACCCCCTGCAATGGAAATAAGTCATAAGTTTCCAAGTGGGTGTTGGCAACTGATCCCAAGTCCTCTGCAAGAGCAGCAAATGATCTTAATTGTTGCATGCTCTCGCTATCCTTTTCCTAGATTTCCTGTAAAAGCTATAAAGACTTCCACACGCTGGTGAGATAGTTCAGCAGGTAAAGGTGTTTGCTGCCTGGCCTGACCACCAGTGTTTGCTCTCCCAGGCCAACAAGGTTGGAGATAATCAACCCCCTCAGGCTGTCCTCTGACCTCCTCATGCACACCATGATACTAGGATGTTCACACACGTGCACCAAAAAAAAAAAGGTTGGTTCTTTTTGTTTTTTGTTTTTGTTTTGGTTTGGTTGGTTTTCAGAGTCAGGGTTTCTCTGTGTAGCCTTTGCTGTCTTGGACTCACTTTCTAGAACAGGCTGGCCTCCGACGCACAGAGATCTGCTTGCCTCAGCCTCCCTGAGTGCTAGGATTATAGGAGTGTGCCACCACACCTGGTTCAAAAAATTTTAATGTAAATAACAAAGGCTTTCTGAAGCAGTTGGACAGAAGTCCTTCATCTAATACCCACTCATACAACCTGGCTCTTCTTATAACACTCGTCCCTAAATATGGAGCAGTGATTCTAGAACCTCCACAGGACACTCAGGTCTCTCATATACAGTGTGGTAGTACGCCATGTGATTTGGCCAAAAAAGGCCTACAAGCCCAGCATGCAGGAGATAGAGGCAGAAATTTCAGTAGCTCAATTCAACATCTGTTTTAGTTACATAGTGCATTTGAGACCTGCCTGAATTGGTAAAAAAAAAAACCTTTCCCAAAAGCCATAAGGTTACTAAATGAAATCCCATTGCCAAGGTTGGTCTAACTCCCTATGGGTTATTAGGCACGAGGTCCCAGAGACCTCTAAAATAACTCAAGACTATTGCCACTGCTGCTGGCTGCCCACCAGAACTAGGTATTATGAACCCTACTGCTGAAGACAACTCAGACTTCAGGTCAAGATATAAAGAAACCAAGTTGGAACTGATCTGGAAGTTTCTTCCCTGATACCTAGCTTTCGTTGTGCCAGAAGATGTTATTACAGGTTGCTGGAAATTTTTAAATCAGTCGCCTTACTTAGCTACAAACCCGGCAAACTGTACTGTTGACCTGCCCCAGGAAAGAGTATTCACTGGTACAATAGTGGATGGCCAGCCATTGTGGAGGTAATCAATCACTTTCTGATTGGATCCGAGAGCTTCATATCAGAAAATTCAAGTCTAGTACTGTACTCATGGTCAAAAGCCCATGGCTGGAAAGGCTGTTGTTGTTTCACTAAATGGGCCTAACGCGTCTGATAATTGCCTTCTAAATAGTTATCTTTAAGCCCGTAGATTAGTGCCACTGTAAGTTTGGGAACACTCTTTTTCAGTAGGCAGTGGGTTACTTCTGAGATTTATAACTAGTCAAAATACACAGTATATAAATCACCTTTGAGTGACTTGAGTGATGGCTCAATGGCTAAGAGTGCCTGCTGCTCTTTCAGAGGACAGAGGTTCTTGCTTAGCATCCCCATGGTGTCCATGACTCCAGCTCAAAGGAATCAAATTTCTTCTTCTGACTCATCCGCATGGACACCAGCCATGCACTGGGTGCACGTACGTACACACATAGTGGCAAAACACTCATATCCAGTTAGTGACTCTTTTGAGGATGACTAATTAAATGCTTGTTCCTGACTAGGACATCTATCTCCCTCTTCCAGAAGTCAGAGTGTATCATAGAAGAGGGAGGAGAAAGAATGCGAAGGCCAGAGGGACTGGGTGGAGTGTGGTGGAGCTCAGCTGTCTGCAGATGGCGTCGGCGGCTGTGATTACCTGCCGTTCCGGCTATTTAGTGTCGCAGTGACAAAATTTCCTGACTAACGCAACTTATGAAAGTTGTCCTGGTTGTCAATTTGATTGCATCTAGAATGACTGGAGAGTCTCCAGGCATGTCAGCTGACGGAAGGAGTTTGTTTTGGCTCGTGGTTGAAGAGGCCAATCCGTCTTGGCAGAGAAGGCGCAGAGGCACGAGCTTGCCCTTCAACGTCCAGAGAGCAGAGAGTGGTGTCTGCGCCCAGCTTCTCTCTCTCTCTGTCTCTCTCTCTCTGTCTCTCTCCTCTCTCTCTCTCTCTCTCTCTCTGTCTCTCTCCTCTCTCTCTCTGTCTCGCTCTGTCTCTGTCTCTGTCTCTCTCTGTCTCTCTCTCTCTCTCTCTCTCTCTCTCTCTCTCTCTCTCTCTCTCTCTCTCTCTCTCTCTCTCTCTCTCTCTCCCCAAGGATTCTCTGTGTAGCCCTAGCTGGAACTTTCTCTGCAGACCAGCTGGCCCCTAACCTCAGAGATCTGCAACCTCTGCCTCCCAGGTGTGGAGATTAAAGGCATTTGCTAGGACAGCCTGCTGTATTCACTCTGGGACCCAAGTGGATGGAACGGAATCGTCCACACTGATGGTGGGTCTTTCGACATCAATTAGCCTAATCTAGACCTTCCCTAACAGATGTGCCTTGAGACTCTTCAATCATTCTACAGCCAATCAAGAGGAAAACCAGGACTAACCATTGCGCCTAAACAAAATCAGTCTGCCATGGACTGGGGGCCGGGGCGGGAGTGATTGACAAGGACGTACTGCTCATGAGAATTGTATGGGCTGTTATCAGTTCACAAGTTCGTGAAGATATTTAGGCAGTTAGTAGTTGCTAGGAGGAAGGAGAGACATTTTCTTCAGTGGTATAACATCAGTAAATTTCACCCCTCACTCATGCTCTCATAAATAACTACACACACATACACACACACACACACACACACACACACACACACACACACGACATGAAAGTAGAAGAAACTCTGAGAAGAGGATTAATTGTGGGAACCGGACAAAACAAGATAACAGAGGTTAGGGTGAACCTGATCAAAATACATTGTATGCATGCATGAACAGGCCATACTGAAGGCCAATATTGCATATAATTAATATAAGGACACTAAAATTTTCAAAAGAGCCAAGCATGGTGCCACATGCTTTTAATCCCAGCACTGAGGAGGCAGAGGCAGACAGATCTCTGTTAGCTCAAGGCCAGCCTGGTCTACAAGGTGAGTTCAAAGACACCAAGGCTATTACACAGAGAAGCCCTGTCTTGAAAAACAAAATAAAAACAAACAAAAAACACCAAACAAAACAAACAAAACCCTTTAAAAATAACAATTATGGGGCTGAAGAGATGGCTTAGAAGTTAAGAGCACTGGCTGTTCTTCCAAAGGTCCTGAGTTCAATTCCCAGCAACCACGTGGTGGCTCATAGGCATCTTTAATGAGATCTGGTTCCCTCTTCTGGTGGGTGGGCCCATATGCGGCAGGATGTTGTATACATAATAAATAAACAAACAAATAAATAAATCTTTTTAAAAAAACAATAAAAAGAACAATTATATAAGCCAGGCATGGTAGTACACAACTTTTTTTTTTTAAAGATTTATTTGTTTATGTATAGTGTTCTGCCTGCATGTACACCTGCAGGCCAGAAGAAGGCACCAGAGCTCATTATAGATGGTTGTAAGCCACTTTGTGGTTGTTGAGAATTGAATTCAGACTTTCGGAAAAGCAGCCAATGAATAAATGCTCTTAGCTTCTGAGCCTTCTCTCCAGCCCCGGTGGTGCACAGCTTTAATTCCAGCAGTCAGAAAATCAGAGACAGGCAGATTGATGTGAGTTAGAGGCCAGCCTGGTCTATAAAGTGTGTCCAGATTATACATCATTCTATGGCTAAAAGTTCACTGATGGCGTTCATTTGAAACGATAAAGTTCAAACTCTTTGCCAGCACTGTGGTTGTCTTTTTTTAAAAAAAGGTTTCATTATTTGTTTATTTATCTATTTTATTGGTATGGTTGTTTGCACATACATGCTCATGCCACTGCACACATGTAGGTCAAAGTTCAACTTTTGATTGCTCTTGAATGGCTTTTCCAGTGACATAATAAGTCGAGTTGAGCCAAATTTATAGCAAAGGGGGAGGTTTAGGGGGACATCTCTCCACGGGTCCACTGATCTCACAGAAGGAAGTCAGTGAAGCCGCAAGGCTGAGCTGGGGTAGGGGCTTCTTAAAGGGGACTGGGAAGAAGTGCAGTTGTGAGGTGATGGTGAGGTACTGGGTTATAGCCTTAATTGGTGAGTTCAGAGCCCTGTAGGTGGGTCTTAGGTCCAGTGGCCACTTTGGAATCCGGAACTAGGACTGGCTTTAGCCACTGTTTTGGTTTGGTTTGGTTTTGGTTTTTCAAGACAGGGTTTCTTAGTGTAGCCTTGGCTGTTCTGGAGCTCACTCTGTAGTCCAGGCTAACCTCGAACTCACAGAGATCCGCCTGCTTCTACATCCCAGGTTCTGGGATTAGAGGCATGCACCACCACTGCTCTGCTTGTCCAGTGTTTTGTTCGGGCTTTTAAGAGCGTGGGCAGCCAGGGCTACAGAGGAGCCCACCATGCGCCACCACGCCCGGCTTCAGGATCTAGATTTTTTAAGTGGGTTTTACGAACCAGGCTTGCCTCAGTAGTGCTTTCCCCCACTGAGCCATTTCTCTTGCTCGGTGGTAGGTTTGAAATACGTCCAAACACTAACACTCTCCCCAAAACTTCAGTTTATGGTTTCCCAAAATTAGCACTCTTTGATATGAGAATGTCTTTTAACTATCTTGAATAAAATTCAAGGGAAGTCGGCATGTGCATGCCTTTAATCCTAGCACTCGGGAGGCAGAGGCAGATGGATTGCTGTGAGTTCAAGGTCAGCCTGGTCTATAAAGTGAGTTCAGGACAGCCAAGGCTACACAGAGAAAAACCCTGTCTTGAAAAACAAAACAAAACAAAACAAAAAAAGAAATAAATAAAATAATAAGTCAAATAAATTCAAGGGAAGACACATGGCAGTATTCAAGGTTACACTTGAAAACACCTGCAACCTCTGCCAGTTCCCTTAAAATGCATTTTCCTCCACCATTTAAGGCATGGATGACTAACTGCACATAAGAATGTACACCAAAGAACCAAAAATGTTACAGCTCCCAAATGGCTCCCTACCTAGCTGTCTTAGGATGAAAAGAAGCAAGTTGGACAGGAAAGGGCTTATCTGGCTTCCACATCACTGTTCCTCATTGAAGGAAGTCAGGACAGGAACCCAAACAGGGCAGGAGCTGATGCAGAGGCCATGGCAGGGTGCTGCTTACTGATTTGTTCCCCTGGCTTGTTCAGCCTACATTCTTTTCTTTCTTTCTTTCTTTCTTTCTTTCTTTCTTTTGGTTTTTTGAGACAGGGTTTCTCTGTGTAGCCTTGGCTATTCTGGACTCGCTTTGTAGACCAGGCTAGCCTCTAACTCACATTGACCACTCCTAAATGCTGGGATTAAAGGCATGTGCCAACATGCCCAGCTCAGCCTGCTTTCTCCAAGAACCCAGGACCACCAGCCCAGGAATGGCACCACCCACAATAGGTTGGGTCCTCCCCCACTGATCACTAATTTTTAAAATGCCTTACTTAGGCATAAGGTTATTGTGTAATTCAAATACTATTTCTGTGCCCCCATATCTGGTTGTAATCCTTGTTCTAAGAATCTCCTTTCTCAATGTTGTGTAAACACTGTTCCCCAATTGTCCCCTAATATGCCAACAAAACAGCTTACAGCCAGTCACTGAGCAAGGGAGAAAATAGGTCTGAACTTCCTGCCAGCCAGGGGAGGAGGAGTTAGACGATGAAGCAAGGGGATTCAGCCATCAGAGAGGTCCAGGAGACGTCAGAGAAAGGAGCAGGAACAATGAGAGCTACAAAGTGCCGAGTATCTCTGGGATGGATGCTGGGAGGAAGCCAAGTTAGCTTAGAGGGTTAAGAATAGAGTAATGGTGGCACATGCTGTAATGGCAGAGGTCGGTGGATCTCTGTGAGTTCGAGGCCAGCCTGGTCTACAAAGAAGAAACCTGTCTTGAAAAACCAAAAGCTGGGCGGGAATGGAGAAATAAACTGCTCATTTATTGTGTTGTGAAGTTTATTATAATGGAGTCTCAATTACTTGTGTGATAGCTGGGTTAAGAGAGAAACTGAGAAACAAAATCAGTTTTGTAGAAATAGCATTAACATCTTACACCCAGATCTTTTGGAGGCATTTTTCTCCGTTACGGTTACCTCCTTTGAGATACCTCTAGTTTGTGTGTCAAGTTGATACAAGACTAGCCCAAGTTCCCAACTGACAATGGAGACGTTCTGAGATGACCAGGCCCAGAGGCCTCTGTTGCTAATCACACTAGAGACCCTCAGTGAAAGCCTCCTAGCCTGCCTTAGGCAGCTTCAAAGTCGTAACCCAAACTAGTGACTGTTGTTGCTTTAAGCATCCAACTCTGGGGTGTCCTTTTACCAGACCCTTTTCCTCTGAGTTCAGCCTCCCACAACAGTCTCCTCTCTACCTCCTAGCTTCACTGGCTTGTACCTGTACCATTGAACAAGTCAAGTTTCCACAGCATAGTCTTTGGACTTGATCTCTCTCTCTCTCTCTCTCTCTCTCTCTCTCTCTCTCTCTCTCTGGGACAGGGTCTCACTATGTAGCTCTGGCTGTCCTGGAACTCACTACGTAGACCAGGCTGGCCTTCAACTACAGAAATAACCTGCTTCTGCCCCCTGAGTGCTGGGATTAAAGGCGTGCACCACTATGTCCAGGCTGGACGTGTCATGTATTCTTATTTTAGAGCACTCTTGGGTTGTGTATGTAGCCCAGTAGGTAGAGCCTACCTAGGATGGATGAAGCCCGGGGTTCAGTCCCAGACAATGCATAAACTGTACGTGGCGGTGCACACCTGTAATGCCAGAACTCAGAAGGTGGAGACAGGAGGATTGTGAGTTTTATGCCAGACTTGGATACATGAAACTCTCATAGAAAGAAGGAAAAAAGAGGGCAGGGCAACTGTTTCAGATATAAACATAAACCTAACACTATGAAATTTCTCAAAAAAAAAAAAAAAAGAAGAGCCAGGCAGTGGTGGTATACACCTTTAATCCTAGCACTTGGGGCAGAGGCAGGAGGATCTCTGTGAGTTCAAGGTCAGCCTGGTCTACAGAGTGAGCTCCGGAACAGACAAGGCTATACGAAGAAACCTTGTTAAAAACAAAACAAAACCAAAAAGGTGTGTGTGTGGGGGGGGTGGAGCTAGAGAGATGGTTCAGCAGTTAAGAGCACTGTCTGCTCTTCCAGAGGTCCTGAGTTCAATTCCTGGCAACCATATTGTGACTCACAACCATCTGTAATAATAATGAAATCTGGTGCCCTCCTCTGGCATATGTAATTCTTCATGCAGATAGAATACTCATATGCATAAAGATACATATTTTTACAAAAATATCTGGTACCTGGGCATATACCCAAAAGATGCTTCATTATACCACAAGGACACTTGCTCAACTATGCTCATAGCAGCTTTATTCATGATAGCCAGAAAATGGAAACAACCACCCTGCTTTGGTGTGGTTCTTGTTTGTCTGTTTTGTAACTTGACTTCCTTTGTTTGGTTGGTTGGGTTTTTTGGGTTTTTTGTCTTGGTTTTTCGAGACAAGGTTTTTCTGTATAACAGCTCTAGCTGTCCTGGAACTCATGCTGTAGACCAAGCTAGCCTCGAACTCACAGAGATCCTCCTGCCTCTGCCTCCCAAGTGCTGGGATTAAAGGCGTGTACCACCCCTGCTGACTGTTTATTTGTTTTTTGAGATAGGGTTTGCTCTTTGTGTAGCCTTGGCTGTCCTGGACTGGCTTTGTAGAACAGGTTGGCCTTGAACTCACAGCAATTTGCCTGTGCCTCTCTCTTTGAGTGATGGGATTACAGGCAGCAGTGAGCCTTAATTTTGTTTCTTGCTTTTCTTTTCTTTTCTTTTTTTTTTTTTTAAGACATGGGAGCCTTAATTTTTTAAATGGACAAAATGTTTTAAGATACATCCTTTTTTTTTTTCAAGACAAGCTTTCTCTGTGTAGCCTTGGCTGTCCCAGACTTGCTTTGTAGACCAAGCTGGCCTGGAACTCACAGTGATCCCCCTGCCTCTGCCTCCTAAGTGCTGGGATTAAAGGCATGTGCGACCACGCCCATCGAGAACTGACTTTGATAGCATCCTCCGACATCCACAGATGTCCCAGAAGTGGAACTGGGGTCATCAGGTTTGGCAGCAAACACAGCAAGCACCTTCACCACCTCACCAGCCTTTACTGTCCGTATTGTTTCGCTTTTCTCCAGAACGTCGTATGGTAATGATATTCAGAGTGCGGCCTTGCTCACTAGGATCAGACATCATAACCAAATCTTCCAGTGTGAACTTCTTTTCCTAGTATACATTTTTAGAGAAAGAATATTGGGTTCTTACGTTTTTGAAGATTTTGATATTTGTCAAAATTTTTCTATAGATATTTTCTTCCAGTTTACATTCCTTTCAGCATTGTAGAGAAATATACCTATCCCACAAGCCCTTGCCAATCTCTTGCTGCCACCTCCAGGGAGTTCATTTCCTTTTATTTCTGAGTAGTATTGTCAAATCTGTATTATGAAATGCTTTAGAAATGGAAATTTCTTCCTTTTATTTGCTGAATATAAAGAGAATTCATGCTTATGCTATCACTTTAAATTATTTGCAAATTGAAAGGTTAAAATACTGTTTCATTATTTAATTTATATTTCTTCAATTGCTAACGAAGATAAATGTTTTGTCAGAAAAATATTATTTTTGTGCCACTTAAGTGACATTAATCTGATGGGTAGGTGATAAGTACTAAAATTCAGCATGGGCCAAGCAGTGGTGTACGCCTTTAATCCCAGAGGCAGATGGATCTCTATAAATTTGAAGCCAGCCTGGTCTACAGAGGGGTCCAGGACAGCCAAGGCTACACAAAGAAACCCTTTCTTGAAAAACTAAAAATAAATAAATAAAATGCACATGGAACTCATAAATACAATTATTGAGCAGTTATCCCAACATAGTATTTCACTAGGCATTCCATCAACACATAGGAAAAAAATCTATTTTTATATTTTGTATTTATTTAAGGAGAGAGCATGCACTTCAGCATTTGTGTAGAGGTCAGAGGACAATTTGTTCTGTCTTTCCATCATGTAGGGACTCCCTGGAGCTGGAGTTATAGACAGTTATGAGCTGTCTGACATGGATGTTAATAAAAGAGCCTGGGTCTTCTGGAAAAGCAGTACAGGCTCTTAGCCATCTCCCCAGACCCTAATTAGAAAAGGTTGGATTCGAACCTCTGATCTGTCTCGGGAATGCTGGGATTCCCTATGCCTGGCCAAAAATTTTGTTTGAAAAACTGCAACTGTGAGGTAGTGGTGCCTCACAACTGAGGCAGCTCACAACTTTATCCCCAGCACCAGAAGCAGGCAGATCTCTGTGAGTTCAAGGCCAGACCTGGTCTACAGAGTGCGTTCCAGGACAGGCAGGGCTACAAAGTAAACCTTGTCTCAAAACAAAACAAGATAATCTGCTGTGCTGTGGTGGTGCACACCTTTAATCCCTTCACTTTGGAGGCAGAGGAAGGTGGATCTCTAAATTCGAGGCTAGCCTGGTCTATAGATCAAGTTTCAGGATAGCCTGGGCTACAGAGAGAAACCCTATTTTTAAACAAACAAACAGATGGATGGATAGATAGATAGATAGATAGATAGATAGATAGGTAGATAGATAGATGGATGAATGGATAGATAGATAGATAGATAGATAGATAGATAGATAGATAGATAGATAGAATTTGGCTGGGTGTGGTGACACACGCCTTTAATCCCAGCACTGAGGAGGCAGAGGCAGGTGGGTCTCTGTGAGTTCCAGGCCAATCTGGTCTACATATTCCAGGCCAGCCAGATCCACACAGTGTTCTGTAGCAGTTTTCTTGGAGATTGAAACATTCCATCCTACAGGGAAGTTTCTTAAGCAGGGAGGAAAACAACTCAAAATAGAGTTCAGGAAGTCCCTGCAACTGACCAGATTCTTGCCACATCAGCAGGATGAAAAGAGAACCACGGAGATGGCTCAGCAGTGAGGGCACTGTACACGGAAGCCTGATGACCTGAGTCTCGTCCCGGAACCCACACAGGAAGGAGGAACTAATTCCTAAAAGTTATCCTCTGACCCCTACATGTGTGCCATGGCACAAATTTCCACACGCACACATGTACCATACACACATGCATAATAATTGTTGGGAAACAAGCAAAAGAAACTTATTCTAAGTGCTACTGTTTCATTTTCATACTCCTTTTAATCATAGGAAGAAACTAAGTTCAAGTTCGCAGGCCCTAGTGGAGCTGGGGACTTCCCAATAGCTGAACAGCTTCTGTTGTGAGGAAACAGTTGTCAGAGTCGAGCCATTTCAAGGACAACTTCTCTGGCTGGCTGGCAGAGTCAACTAAGTGCACGTTCCCAGGCTCAGGAACCTGTTCCTATCCTGATTGGTGGAAACTCCCTTGCTCAACCCTTTATGTCAAAATATGATTGGACAATGCTACAGCCCACTCTTGCTTTATAGTTTTATCCTTTAACAACTTCCCTTCCAGGTTGTAGTTCAGCTCCAGAGTCTGTTCTGCGGCCTTCATACATCAGTAGCATCTTGATTACAATAAATTTTTGTCACCTGCATTGACCTGGTGTTTGAGTTATGTTGCGTTTAAGCGGATCCCACAACAACAATAAGTAAAATGCTTTTTAGAAAAGTGAAGCCGGACTGTTGTGGCACACGCCTTTAATCCCAGCACTTGGGAGGCAGAGGCAGGTGGATTGCAGTGAGTTCGAGGCCAGCCTGGCTTACAAAGTGAGTCCAGGGCAGCCAGGACACAGGGAAGCCCTGTCTTGAAAAAAAACAAAACAAAACAAAACAAAACAAAACAAAAAGAAAGAAAGAAAGAAAGAAAAAGGAAAAGGAAAGTGTTTGAGCTGGATGTGGTGGCACATACCTTTAATGCCAACACTTATGAGGCAGTCAGGGGGTTATCTGTGAGTTTGAGGCCAAGCGTCCAGGATAGCCAAGGTTACACAGAGAACCTGTCTCAAAAAACAACAACAAAACATACAGGGAGCTGCTACTTTGTCGTTGTTGTTTGTTTGTTTGTTTGTTTGTTTGTTTCAAGACAGGGTTTCTCTGTGTAACCTTTGTTGTTCTGGACTCGCTTTGTAGACCAGGCTGGCCTCAAACTCACAGTGATCCTCCTGTCTCTGCCTCCCTCCCAAGCGCTGGCATTAAAGGCATGCGCCCCCACGCCTGGTTTGGGAGATGCCATTTTTTAACAATCAGATTGCGGAAGGAAAATTGTTGGATACCATACCATATTGTGAGACCTGGTCTGTCTCATACATCACAGGTGTGATTCAAAATGACTGTGACCTCTGTGAAGGGTAATGTGGCAGTGTCTCAGAAAACTGCTGCTACGTTTGACTCAAGACGTTCACCTTTAGGAACTTACCACAGGTCTGTCCACATGTTGGCAAGGAGCCATTTGCTACAAGTTGGGAAACACTGTCCCAATATTTAACAACTCTTCCATTAGGATTTCAGTCCCTTTCCTTACGTCCTGGGTCTGAGATGTCCCTGTGATTGGGTTGTATCCATAAAATGTGGCAGAAGCTGGGTGCTGGAGCCCAACCTCTACAGGCTTGCATCCTCCACTCTTGTGGTGCTGGAGTTCTGCCTTTGGACCAGCTGGTGCTTAGAACTGGAAAAACACCAAGGAGGCAGTGAGGGAAGGCTGGCGGGATGGTGGAGCAGTAGCGGCTGGTGCTGGGAAAGAGTGAGAAAACAGTAGCTGATACTGGAGAAAGGGCAACTGGTGTTATGTAGTCATCATGTGGCTGATCTTTGGCAACCTGAAAGAGAAGAGAGCTTTAATAATGTTTTCAAGCAACATTTGGACTTGTTTATTACAGTATGTGTGTGTGGTACCTGTATATGTGTGTGGTATATGTATATGTGTGTGGTACATGTATATGTGTGTGGTATATGTATATGTGTGTGGTATATGTATATGTGTGTGGTATGTGTATATGTGTGTGGATGTGTATATGTGTGTGGTATGTGTACATGTGTGTAGGTATATGTATATGTGTGTGGTATATGTATATGTGTGTGGTATATGTATATATGTGTGGTATATGTATATGTGTGTGGTATGTGTATATGTGTGTGGTATATGTATATGTGTGGTATGTGTACATGTGTGTAGGTATATGTATATGTGTGTGGTATGTGTACATGTGTGTAGGTATGTGTATATGTGTGTGGTATGTGTACATGTGTGTAGGTATGTGTATATGTGTGTGATATATGTATGTGTGTGTGGTATGTGTATATGTGTGTAGGTATGTGCATATGTGTGTGGTATGTGTACACGTGTGTAGGTATATGCATATGTGTGTGGTATGTGTACATGTGTGTAGGTATGTGCATACCATTACACGCATATGAAAGAGAGAGGACTGCTTAACTTCTGAGCCGTCTCATCAGCCTGGCTTCATAGTTTTAAGTAAGGAAATGGCAGGCAGAAAGTGAGGGCTCCATTTGGTAGCTCCTAACTCTGTGTAATAACACATAGGAAAGAAGAGATGAGCAAATGTAGAAAGGATTCCTTTTACAGGCAGAAATTGGAGGGCTTTTTTTTTTCATTTGTTTGAGACAGGATTTCTCTGTGTAGACCTGGCTGTCCTGTACTCAATTTGTAGATGAGGCTGGCCTTGAACTCAGAGATCCACTTGCGTCTGCCTTCGAAGTGCTGGGATTACAGGCATGTGTCATTACTACTGGCTGGCTAGGGGACTTTTTCTTTCTTTCTTTTTTTTTTTTCTCAAGGATTTGCTGGTTTGAAAATATAGCTGTCTCGTTCCTTTTCTCAATGGTTAAATTTTTCTCAGAGCCATGGGTTCCATGTAGTCCTGAAAATCAAACAAATAAATAAAGCAAAAGACCACACCAAAATAACAAATAAAGTAAAACAAAACAAACAAGCAACAACAAACCAAAACAAACAAAACCCTCCCACCCACATAGACGGCTCAGAAGGTTTGAAGGACACTCAACAAGAACAGTATCTGACCACAGTTAGAGTGGCCTTGCTGCTTGGACCACATGATAGTAACTCCATGTTAGAAGAGGTATTTGTCATAGAAGTGCATGCCACATGGGTCTCTCACAAACCCCATTCAGGAAGTTATAATTAGGAGCTAATGAGCCAGTTCTGTGGTTAAGGTACTTGCTGCTCGGAAAGAGGACCTGAGTTCAGTTCCTAGCACCCACATGGAGGCTCACAATCATCTATTTGTGTCTCTAGTTCCAGGGAATCCATTGCCCTCTTCTGGCCTCCCAAGCACTGTATCTATGTGGGTCACGGCCTGGCAATCTGGCACACACATTTAAAAAGTTAAAGTGAGCGGCGAAGTGGTTGGCGCATGCCTTTAATCCCAGACTCGGGAGACAGAGGCAGGCAGATCTCTGAGTTTGAGGCCAACCTGGTCTACAGCGCAAGTTCCAGGACAGCCAGGGCTACACAAAGAAACCCTGTCATTGAAAAAAAAATTATAGTGGTTATGTTAAGTCCAAAATCGTCGTTCAGAGAGACCACCACCCAAATGCAATTGGCAAGAGTGTTTTTATTTCGAGAAAAATAAGAATCCTGCATGCAAAGGTCAGCCACTTCATAAAATGGCGACCCTGAATGTCAGCTCAAAGGCCTTTTTAGGGGTAAAGAGTGGGATTCCAGCAAGAGTTCGATAATCTAAAACCTGATTGGTGGGCAACAAGGCAGTTAGAGGGGTCAGTTCTTGATTGGCCAGGGCCCAGGTGGCCAGCCGACCCTCCTTCTTGTGTCATGAACATTTAACCACAAAATGAGATATCAAACTATATAAGGGTGCCAAGCACAGACGGCCAGGCTTGGAATAAGATTTCTTCTCGCTTCTGTGGTTATCTCCTTTTCTCTGATTGGCCGCCCCTCGGGTGGGGGATTTTTCCTGGAACTGATGACTTTTCAGTGGTCAGGCCTAGGTCAAGCTTAGTCCTACAATGGAGACCAAATACAAAATGGAGTTAGTGTCTTCTTCTATTTCCTCTTCTCCCCTTTATTGTTCTATCTCAGATCCTTGAGTGGGGTTTACAGGCCGATGCTGGGATTTTAGTGCCGTGAGCTGTACAGTTGAGATCCACTCGGCCTCACTGTGTCCCTTCAGTTATACGGTTTAGGGTTCAGTGAGGCCGTTCTACACGTCATCCTTACCGAGAGCCGGAGACTCAGCAGATGGAGTTTGCACCCAGCTATCCCAACTTTGCTCCTCTGGCAGAGTAAGTCTGGGATGAGATTTACACACCATCTCCCAGAAGATTAAGCTCTAGCTCGCCACCTCCTTCCTCTGGCTTCCTTCCTTTTCGTCACACATCTGTTTCCTCACTGGCAACTCGTTTCTCCCATAAACGTCTGCGCTCAGAACTTTTGTCTCAGGGTTACTTCTGAAAGACCCAACCCACCAGAAATCAAAAGGTAAAAATATCTTGGTCATCTTTGAAACCTTCTCGAAACAGAGCTTTCTCCAAGGACATAAACATCGGTTTGAAGCAATATCCTGGTTTACTGGGGGTTCGGGGAGATTTTTGTTATATTCGCCTGTACTAATGGATACTAGACAGAGGAGAAAAAACAGTGGGTCTGGAGAGATGGCTTAGCAGTTCAGACACTTATGGCTCATTTTGTTAACTTTTCACAAGTTAGAGTCATGTGGGAGGGTGGATAATGAAAGGTATAAACCATCAACTCCACAGGCGCTCTAATCATCTTGGAGATGAGCCTCTGGTCGTGCCTGTGGGGTTCTTTATATTGGGATAGCCTCAAGGTGTATCTGTGATGCATTGGGTAGTCTGGGTTAATTGAGGTAAGAAGACCTACCTTGAATATGTGCAGCACCGTTCCATAGGCTGGAGTCCTGGACCAGATCAGAAGGAGCCAGTTAGCTGAGCACTGCCATTTATCTGAGAAAGCACCATGGGCAGGCTCTGGGGCAGGCTCTGGGACACTGCCACCATACCAGGATGAACCAGGCCTCCAACTGTGAGCCAAAATTAACTTCCTTAAGTTGCTTTTGTATTTTACCTCAGCAGCAGGAAAGGTAACTAAGACTCTAAGCAGAGACTGAGGGAACTAGGAGAGAAAGCAGAGTCTCAGAGTAGCAGCTTAAAATTCAAACATTAACATTTTCAGCAAACAGTCCTCAAAATGCTTGTCAGTTCCTAATTTAAAATGAGTAAAAGAAGCCAGGCAGAGGTTGGGTGGTGGTGGCTCACGTCTTTAATCTCAGTATTCAGGAGGAAGAGGCAGGCAGATCACTCTGAGTTCGAGGCCAGCCTGGTCTACAAAGCAAGTCCAGGACAGCCAATGCTACCCAGAGAAACCCTGTCTCAAAAAAAAACAAAAAACAAAAAAGCAAAGCAAAACAAAACAAAAGAAGCCAGGGGGTGGTGGCGCACACCTTTAATCCCAGCACTCTGGGAGGTAGTGGTAGGTAGATCTCTGTGAGTTCAAGGCCAGCCTGGTCTACAGACTGAGTTCTAGGACAGCCATACATGGAGAGACCTTTTCTTGAAAACAAAACAACAAATAAGAGTTTAAAAAAAAAAGTCTTAAACTAGTTTCGAAGCTAAAGGATTTCACAAAGCTATCTGGTTTCATTGAATATTTCTTTAGCCAAGTGGAAGTGACACGCGCCTTTAATCGCAGTAATCATGAGGCAGAGGCAGGCAGATCTCTGTGAGTTCAAGGCCAGCCTGGTGTACAGAGCAAGTTTCAGGACAGCCAGGACTACACGGTGAAACCCCGTCTTGAAAAAACAAACACCCACCGCCCCCCACCCCACCCCAAATCTCCTTAGTCATTCCTCTGGTCTTCATTTGGTTTGTTTTCTGGAAGGTGCCTGGAGGCGCTGTCTCTTCCCTTAGGCTGCCTCATCCACAGGCTGAGGCTCAGCCTGGCAACAGTGCCCTTCCTCCAGCCGTCACCTACTCATCGGCTGTTACCTATTAACTTCTGAACGACCTGCTGTAAATTGGGAATTCTCATGACCAGCTTCCTCGGGTTTAGCTCACCAGAATGGCTCACAGAACCCAGAGAAACATGTTACTTGCATCTACTGATTTATTATAAAGACTGCTACAAAAGATTCAGATGGGCAGCCAGCTGGAAGAGACATATGGGGCAAGCTTGGGAGAAGTAGCGAGGCAGGCTGCTTCCTCACTCTCTGCAGGGCACCAGTCCCTGGAAACCTCCACCTGTTCAGCTATGCCAAAGCTCCCTGGACTCCAGAAGCTTCACTGAGTAGGCGTTAATTGATGATGTTGTTGGTCGCTATCTGTCAGCTCAGACATCAGCACTTCTCCTTTTCCGGAGGTTCAAAGGCAGAACCACGCAGTCCTACCTTCTGCAAGCAGCTTCAGGATGGAGTTCCAACCACTACATTAGCATGTTAAGGATTCTTGTCACTCCCAGAGAGCTGAGGGGTTTAGGAACTTTGTATCAAGTCAGAGAAGACCAAAAACAAGAAAACAAAAACAAAAAACAACCCCCCCCCAAAAAAAACCATAATTTACAACCACAGAGGTAAAGCAGTTGGAAGTCACAAAGGTCTGGCCAGCCTTTTTTCACACAGAAAGCGTGGGTTTGGTGGGCCTTAAGAGCCACTATTCACTAATGCTTTGCATCGCAGCAAGCATTTGACAAGCTCTGTAATTTTACTTACTCTACAAAAGAAGGTACCACCATATGCTGCAAACCAGGCTGTGCTCTGCCCTGCGTGACTCTATATTGCACAAAATGGTGTTTTTCCGGGCTGTGCTTTGCCCCCAAGAGACTCCATTTTACAAACAGCTTTTTGCTCCTTTCTGAGTGCAAACACAGAGACGTGGATGACTCTGCACCTCGGCAGACCAGTAAACAACACCAGCTGTTCGGCACCACCCACAGGCACACAGTGATAAATAACTTATTCTTAAAAGTAAAAAAAGCTGCCACTTTATACATTTTTCAAGGCAAGTTGGGACTAAAGGGGCCCATTAGGAAAGACAGACCTGAGAACCTACCAGACACACCAGGCTGAGGAAAGGGAGCACCTCCTCTCCTGGGCTCCATGAAGGAGGCCCCTATGATGTCAGCCTGTCATGTGATAACACACTGTGTGATCACAGAACTGACAGGCAGAGAACTCTGGGCTGCCCCCGAGGGCTTCAGCTGGGCTTGTTTCCTGTTGTGATTGGTCCTATTGGAATTGCTGTCCGTCTGTTAGTCTGCCTGTTCATCCCTCTGGATCCGCCATCCACCTATCTGTCCTTTTGTTCACCTGGACCCAGTCCCACCCTTCCTCTTTGCAACTTCTCCCATGTCTGCCAGTTAACTCTGAGTCTGCGGGCCTCTGACTCTGAGGCTCGTCTTTGCTATTTTGTTGGTTCTTCTTTTCCCCATCCTTTAAACTCCCACTCCTCCCATTTCACCACCTATCACTAGATAGAAGAGAAAGGATAAAGGAGAGAGAGAGAGAGAGAGAGAGAGAGAGAGAGAGAGAGAGAGTCTTACTATGACTCGGTAATGTATGACTTGAAGTGCTAGGGATTAGGATTAGAATAAGTGAACCTGTCCCCTTCATTGGCTATCCCAGAGGCTGCGGCTGCTTGGGAAGTTGCTGGGTAGACACGACCGTACTTGTCTACGTTCTGACATACCTTATTCATGAAAACCATATCCCTGGAAGTGCTAGAGCAGAGCCCCAGTCTCAGAATTACCCTATCCCAGTTTCTGCTCTAAATTTCTACAGTTTCCTTATTGATGACAGGAGAAACCGTATTTTGTTTGTTGGAATTAACGTTTCTATTGCTGTGATAAAACACCAGGACCAAAAGCAACTTGTAGAAGAAAGGGTTTATTTCATCTTATAGCTGTAGTCCATCATCTAGAGAAGTCTGGGTAGGAACTCAAGGCAGGAGCTGAGTCAGAAGCCATGGGGGAGTGCTACTTTCTGGCTTGCTCAGCCTGCTTTC
This sequence comes from Acomys minous, assembly GCF_964271855.1. Lineage (NCBI taxonomy): Eukaryota > Metazoa > Chordata > Mammalia > Rodentia > Muridae > Acomys > Acomys minous. The sequence continues at coordinate 98,365,362 of NC_140494.1, read as the reverse complement.
TTACAGCACGAAGAACCTCAGGCTCCTGATAACCAGAGCTACAAGTGCACACCACTGTGTTAAACTATTATGCTATGCTTGAAAAACAAAATCCAAGTCAAACCAAAACAAAACATTTATTTTATTTGTGTGTGTGTGTGCACGTGTGTGTGTGCATGTGTGTGTGCCTTATCTGTCTTGTCAGCATGGGCCAGAAAAGGACATTGGATCCTCTGAGGCTATAGTTGTAGGCAGTTATGACCTCAAACTTGAAGGTCAGTTGGGTTCTTTCTCTGCCTCTCTGAGGTAGCAGGTTTTTCACCACAACATCTGGTCCCTGAATCTTTATTGGTAAAATAAAATGATCAGGGATTTTTCAATTAAAACAACACCAGAGTGCTGGGATTATAAGCGTGCTCCCTGGCACCCGGCCTTTACTTCTTTTCTTTTCCTTTCCTTTTCTTTCCTTTTTCTTCCTGTCCCTCTTTTAAGGCAGCATTTGGTACCTGATAGTGGCACATGCCTTTAATCCCAACACTCAGGGGGCAGAGGCAGGTGGATCTCTGTGAGACTGAGGCCAGTTTGCTATACAAAGAGAGTTCCAGGACAGCTGGGGGGTGGTGTGGAAGAAAATAAATGGTTGTTTTCCCACCTATGATCTTTCTCTTGCTGCCCCCAAGAAAATACAATGGAGAATTTGGGTTGGCTTCAGAAGAAACTCTGGACTAGGAGCAGGAGACAGGGATAGAAATGGTACATTCCATTGCAGCTGAGAACCCTTAATGAGCTCCCTCAATATAGATACTATGCAAGAAATGGGGAAATTTCTACCCTAGGGCATGAAGTAGTCAATGTAAAGGTCTTATTAACTAATTCAAAGAATATGTCTAGAGAGATTGCTCTGCAGTCAAAAGCACTCCCTCTTGCAGAGGACCAGAGTTCGAATTCCCAGCAGCTGCATGGTAGCTCACAGCTGTCCATAACTCCACCTCCCAGAGATCCAGTGCTCTCTCCTGACCTCCTATGGCACCAGGCATGCATGAGGCACACAGACATACACTTGAGACTAGCAATCATAGACATAAAACAAATAAGTAATTGAGAGAAGATACAACCAGCTGAATATATGCCGATGCTAATAAAAGTCGAAGTTTCCAATGAAAAAAATAAACTTACAACATCTCCTTATACTTATAAATCAAACTCAAAAGCCATCTGTTGGCTTGAATGAGTCTGTTTTTACTTAGATCAAGAAAAGCAGACGTCTTCAAACCCAGTTTTCTGGCATGAAGGCATGAGGGTATGACATTCCATGGCTGTTGGAGATGTGAACACTTTTATTTACTGGGGTCATTAATAGCCTGTAACCTTCTAGGTAAACATTTAACTTGGAAGCATTAGCATATGATGACTCACCAGCTTCAAACTTCTTTCCTTATATGTACACGTTAGAACCATTGGGGCTTCAAACTTTAAGGCCACGCCCAGACCCACGAAGAAATTCACATATATTATCTGCAGTGTACCGTGGTTTACATGAGACACGCTTAGTCCAAATGGCATTGTTGTTTTGTTTCCCAAACTGGTTCCTGCCAAACCAGCAACTAAGAGAATTCCTTTGTAAAGAAAAAAAAAAAGTTTCCAAGCATGACCTGGTAATTGTTTTAATGGATTTTCAATGAAGGGTGAAGTGCTAAGTTATGTAGCCTGTAGGCATTCCATAAATATGTTTACACTGACTCTTTCAGCAGCACACATAGAAAAAGAAAATCCAAATGTGTGCAGGTCCAGTCTTCCAACAGTGTTTCTTCTAGGCCCTGTTAGTGTGTCTTTAAACTTGTAAGATTCACAAGGGGGCTGCTACTATGAGTATGCACTACCCAGAGCACGGAAACACTTTGGACTAGAGACCATGGTTGGGCAGAGAGTCATATGTTGTTTAAAAGAGAAAGAGAGACACAGAATGAGTTCAAGGTCAGCCTGAACAACTCCACAAGACCCTGTCTCAAAATAAAATGTAACGACAACAAAAAAAAGGGGTCTGGATACATGACTCAGTGCTAGGGCACTTGCCCAGCAAACAGGAGACCTGATGTTTAGTCATTAGTACTGCAGAAAAACAAAATATGTAAATAATAAAGGAGGGTGGGCTTTTAGTATGTATTAAGATCAGCTCACCCTAAATGGGGGGCGGGGGGAGGGCAGAGAGGGGGGCAGACGAGTCTTCTGAGAAAGAATAGCCATTTAGGTTAAAAAGACAATGCCTCACTCGTGTTGATATAGACAGTTTTATTCATTTATTTGGTACTATATTTTTATATTATTTATTTCATATTAGAGATAGAGCACTAGGCCTCCTGCATGCTAGGCAAGTACTCTACCACTGAGCCACATCCCCAGTCTGACAACCTTATTTTCTGTGCAAGGTATAAATCAGCTGTCATCTTGACTTTGTGGTGGGTGCTTTTATAGTCTTTTTATAGACATCTAAGATAAGGTATACAAGCAAAGTATGCCACTTTCTCTTCTCCCAAAATATTGCTAGGCCCTCCTGTAAGAGAAAAAATATTATCATGTATAAGTATGTATACGTAATACTGAGGATAAGGGCCAGGATTTTTCACATTAGGCATACAATTTTCCCACCACTTAATAAGCTCAGCTCATGGTAACATGCCCCAAATTTTTGCTGCATGCCACTTTTCCTATAGTGATTATGTGACTTGAGTTTTGTTATACACTGTGTATCACTTGAGAGTCAAGATTGTTAGGAAAAGTATCATCTCAGGACCCCCCCAAAGACCAGTTTTTCAGCACAAAGATTTATTTGCCCCTGAGGGACAAAGAACAGGAAATAAGAGACAACACATGAGATAGATGATGAAGGAGAAGGGGAAAAGTACAAAGGAGGGGGTGGGGAGGGGTATTGTCCTGATGGGGACAAAGGATGCCTCTGGATAGAGATGACAGACATGGCACATAGGAAAATGAGGGTTTATAAAGGTACAAGGGGGGCTTTTTGTTTGTCTGTTTGTTTGTTTGTTTGTTTTTCAGTTTTTTGAGACAGGGTCTCTCTGTGTAGCCTTGGTTGTCCTGGACTCACTTTGTAGACCAGGCTAGCCTCCAACTCAGTGATCCACCTGCCTCTGCCTCCCACGTGCTGGGATTAAAGGTGTGCACCACCATGCCGGGCCACACTGATATTTTTCCTGAAGTTCTTTTCTGGAGCACAAAAGTCCCAACCTCACCTGAGCAGAGGTCTTTGAAGGGAACTCTTCAAGCTGCACAGCTGCAGAGCTAAGCTGCTTCTCCTGCCACGCACTGCGCCAATAGTAAGAAGGCTCGGAGGGAACTCTAGAGCTAAAGTCTGCTTTTCAGTTTGAGAAAGTTTCAAGCTGGGCAACAGGACACACAAGAAATCAGAGAGTGACTGGCGGATATTGGCTGGAAGCAAGAAAAGCAAAGCTGCGTGCTCCCTACATGATGAGTTTAAAACTAGATTCTTTGCATTGTTCTTAGTTGAGAAGCCCGTTTTTGCCCTGAGTGATTTGAGCTTGGTCAGGCTTTAGCTGAGGTTTATTCTCATTGATGAGGCAAGATCTGCCACCTGGTGGCGAGAAATAAAAAGCCACTTGCTTTCTCATCTAAAGCTTCTTTTAAATAATGTTCTAAGTTTAATTTTTTTTTATGTACTTTTTTTGTTAATTCCAGCATTACTTACCACAAGCCAAAGGCTCCTTACCGATGATAAGAATGCTGACACCTTAGGGAGAAATGATCAGGAGAGAGCTGAAACTCAATCTTTCAAGTCACCTTCGAAGCGTTTCAGAACTACCAGACACAGCAGCCGGGTTGCATATAAGTGTCAGGGTTGTCCGAAGGTTAGTCAGACATAAACACTGATTTGCTCTTATGTACTATAACCCATGTTAGTTGATTTATAAGCCAAAATGGGAGGCCCACACCCCTAGTGCTTTGGTGGCTGAATGAGGAGATTGAAAGGCTGTGGGGGTTTTTTTGTTTGTTTGTTTGTTTGTTTTGTTTTTTGCTGTTGTTTGTTGTTTGGGGTTATGTTTATTTGTGTTTTGAGACAGGGTATCTCTATGTAGACCTGCTGTCCTGGACCAGGTTGGCCTCAAACGGACAGAGAGCCTCCTGTCTCTGACTCTTGAGTGCAGGATTAAAGGCATGTACCACCATGGCCAGCTTTCAAAGGCTATAGACAACGGAATGAATCCTCGAAGAGGAGTGTTAAATCTCCAAACACAGACAGACAGAAACACACACACACACACACACACACACACACACACACACACACACACACACCCCTGTGGATCCCTCTCTGAGAGTGAAGATACCCCAGCTCCTCCAGGACTGAGTACTTCAGCCCCCCACCTATTTCAGCAGGCCAGATTCTTCCCTTCGCTGGGCTAAGCTCTCACAGTAAGGATGCTATTCCAACAGCATTCCCACAGCAGTGACTGGGTAGCTCTTAGAAATGCAAATCGCCTGGCAGCGTTCCAGATGAAAAGAATCAGAAACTGTTGGGTGTTCAGACCGCCAAGTGATTTTGATGTAAACTGTCTTCTGACTACCACTGGCAGAAAGCCGCAAACCTGGAGGCTGATGGGAGTGGGAGGGAAGAAGGCCAAGGAGCCCACCAGACAGCCTGCTTACTTCCACTGAGCGGTAAAGGAAACAAAACAACCCCAAACGGAAAAACCCAGGGTCATCACAGAGGGCTCTTGCCAACTCCACTTGGCACCATTGCTGTGAACATCACTTCCAAATTAGCCTTGGTGGCACAGGTTACGGTACCATGATCTTTACACAGAAGCCAGAGACCCAGATGTCATTTCACGTTGCTTCAGAGAAGGACCGCTACAGTGTCCAGAACAAATAATCAGGATTGCTCCCATCTCAAGTGTCCTTTTCTCCAACACTTACTATCCCTTCAAGACCCACGGAAGACTCACCTCATTTCCCTATAGTGTGGGATACTGGAAAGTGCTGCGATTCTGAGAATTGACTCCACCAAGTCCCAGAGGCAACCAACCCCCTTGCTCTGTTGGATGGAGACAATGCTAAGCTAATTCAGTATCATGGTACATTAATATACTACAGCAAGTATTATTCCTTATATTTTTCCCTCCGCCCTTCTTGCCCACCCTCACCCTATCTTGGTTTGTCTGTGCTTCCTATTTGAATTTCTAGCTTAAAATGGGCATTACACATCGACATGTGCTTCTTCTATTTTTCCTAGCTCTCCCCAGCTGCTGTCAAAAAGCGACAGCTCAGGACCAGGGTGGCAGATTTTGTCACAGACTTTTTAGGAAGAAAGTAGTAGTTGAATTCCGGCATCTCCCCTCCCTCCATTCCTTCTTCCAGCAGTGAGAACACAAAAAGCACCGGACAGATGCGGGGGAGTGGGAGACAGGCTCCATATGTCCTAAGTCCCCGGGTCACCTAGGTGTGGAGTTCGCGGGACTCAGCTGCTGACTAGAAGAGGGGCGTGGGCGCGGAGCAGAGCCCTCCCCTGCCGCCCCGAGCTGGGTGACTGACTGTCAGGCCGCATCTGCTCCAAATTTACGACGCCTCCTCCGGCCGCGGGCGTCCTCTCCACGGCCTCTTTACCAAGTGCAGCCCCAGCTGAGGCCCCTCCCGCGGGGAGGGGGAGGCCACGCCCGCGCCCGCCGGCCGGGGGCGGGGAGCAGGTGTGAAGCGAGGGTCGCAGCGGCGCGCGCGGTCACCCTCCACCGCACCGCGGAGACCCGGCCTCGCCCCGGCGCGCACACAATAGCGTGGGGCCATTTGCCGGGCGCCTCATTACCCTGATCCGCCGGGGAGCGGCTGATGGAGACGGTGGGAGCCAGGAGCGCTGCCGCAGGATCGCTGGAAAGACACCAGCGCCGAGGTGCGCGCAGGGTGTAAGGAGAGGTCTGCCCCGGGATGCGAGCCTGCAGTCGACCCGAGGAGCTGGTCCCGGGAACGCTGCAGGATGGCGGGCCTGGAGAGGAACCGACGCGCGCCTCTCGAGGCGCCTTGCATCCGTGATGGCCTATTGTGTCTCGCCGCGCCGCTAGCCTGCGCCCTTCTGCCCTTCGCACCTCAATGATACAATTCATTCTCCCAGCCTCCCTTTCTCCACTAAGTGAGCAGCCAGCGCCGCAGACACGTGCCTGGCAAAGAGGTTCTCCTTAGATAAAGGAGGGATGCAAAGAGGAAAGAAACTGTACAGAAATCAGCCTCGTGGTACCCAGGGTCTCTCACGGGCCTTTGAATGAGAAGGCATTCCCTAGCTTCCCTTTTCCTCCCCAGCAGCTCTTTCCCTCAAGTTTAACACCCCCTTTCTAGCTCCTGGGTCGCGGGGGGTCTAGCCATTCCTTCGTTTGTTTGTCTCCTGGGCAGTAGATGCACTTGGGCTCTGCAAGGATGAAGCCTATGTGTACTGTCCACATAGGTGAGAATATTGCTTGGAGGGAGATAAAGAACTTAGACACAGGTTCTAGATAATGATAGTTAGCTCCCAAGGCACTTATGGCGGGTCTCCCATAGCCAGTAATTCGGGCGGCCTTATTTAACTCTTCTCTTTAGAAAAGAACGTAAAAACCAAGCAAACAAACAAACAACAAAAAAAAAAACGTTCTAAGATCGAGGTCTGGTAGCCTAAGGCTTGAGCTCACAGGTAAGGTGGATTGGATGAAAATGGACTTTGATCAGATCCAGACATCACAGTCTATATAACAGCCATGGGACAAGCTCAGAGCAAGGACAGGTTTTGGCTTATAGATGTATTCTATATACACTCTGTTATCCAAACTATGGACAATACAAATACAGAAAATCAGAACCTCCAACCATCCAACTTCAGCACTTTTGCATCCAATATCAATGTATTTTTCCAGCGTCTTTCATGGTTTTGAAACCTTACAACTTCTTCCGTAAACATTTCAATGTAGTCCTAAATGAAAATAAGAAATCTTTTAAATAGGATTGATGGGCCAATGAGGTGGCTCTGTGGGTAAACGTGCTTGTTGATAAACCTCATAGATGATATTAATTTGATCCCCCCCCATACACACAGTAGTAGGAGAACACCAACTCTCAAAAGTTGTCCCCTAACCTTCACATATGAATTCTGACACATGCCCAAGCCCACAATACACTCACAAATAGATTGCAGTAAAAAAATTTTTAAAAATAAAAGTAAAGAACTGTAGGATTCTCGTATCTAAAATAACAATTGTTTATCATCAGATCTAGAACGGAGAGCAGATTAACTTTAGAGAAGATTCCAGCTCACAAAAGAAGAGGAAATTAAAAAAAAAAAGTGTAAACAGAACGCCTCAATTTGTCCACCTCCAAGGAACAGCACAGCTACTCAACACGGTTCCCAACTGTCATATTCCCTTCCCTGTTCAAATCTGGACCCAAGTGAATATATACAGTGTGTTGTCTCTTTTAATCTACAGTCCTTTCCACCCCTTAATTATTTTTTTTCCCTCTCCTTGCAATTCATTTGTTGAGGAAACCAGGTCATTTGTTCTGTGGAGTTTCCAGTCTGGATTCTGTGGAATGTATCCCTGTGGTGTCATTTAACATGTTTTTCTGCCCCTATTATTTCCTGTAAATTGGCTGTTAGATATAGAGAGGCATGATCAATTAACGCTTGATTTTTTTTTCCCCCAGAATCCCTCCTAGGCAATGTGTCTCCATCTATCAGGAGCAATGTCTGCTGGTCGGTTTTGTTGTTACATGAGCATCCAGTGATGACGCGTACCTAGCTTCATTACTCACTGGAGACAACTCCTGCATGCCATTCTGTTTCTATGATTTCCTCGTTATGAGCTACGATGCTTCTCTAAGGTGAACATGATTTCAACTGTTTGTTTATCCCGAGGCTCATTTTCAGTAAGAAAGGCAATATAAACGCTCGGCTTGAACTCTCTCTCTGTAGATTAGGCTAGTCTCAGAGATCCACCTGCCTCTGTCTCCCAAGTGCTGGCATCAAAGGTATGTACCACCCTGCCCTGCTTACTTAGTATTTTTCAAATAATTCAAGTTGATTCGTTAGCTTTCTCTAAAGTTAACATGGTTTTCAATCCAAACCAAACCAAATGAGGGCCTAGGGATGTAGCTCAGTGGGGGAGCGTTTGCCCAGTATTTGGTAGGCCCTAGGTTTTGTCCCCAGCACTGCAAAAAAACAAATCAAAATAAAAACATCATTACAATTTAGGATAAATACAATCAGTGTGTTTTAAGCTTAGTGTGTGTTGACCTGCACTTTAAAATAAGAAGATTTCAGATTGAAACCAGTAAGCTCTAGTGTCTGTTCTCGATCCCGGTGGCAGAAGATCAGGGCAGGCTTTGCCTGAGGGGTGTCACCCTTCCATTGGGCACTGAAGTTTGCCTTGGTCTTTTCTATCCCTTCCTTGGATCATTGCAGGTGTGTGTGTTGGTTAGCTAGATGCATTCCAATGTTCTCATCCTTATACATGATAAAAAAAAAAAAACTGATGCAGTAATTTACCTACCCTGGCCTGGGTAGCAAGTGTCCTGGCTACTTACCAAGAGGAGAGAACAGACTGGGGAAAACCAAGGGGCCTGGCACCCGACCTTCTGTTTGAGCTGAGCCAGAAGCCTAGGAACATCTCAAGAAAAATCTCCCTCCTGATTCCCAGAGCAAAGCTTTGCAGAAGAACCTTGGGGAAGTATCTCAAATGCCTCTTTCACCTACCCAGTCAGTCACCTGGCTTGTGGGCCCCCCTGCCTTCATTCCCGGCCCCCTCCTGTTCATCTTCCTCCTTTGCACAGAGGGTCCCCCCCCTTTAAAAAAAACACTAAGTCTAATGGTTTTAAAATCCACTAACTCATCATTGCCTTTGTAGTATATCCAAGCCTAACTTAGCACCGTCTGTATTGCCTGGCTGCCATCTTGTCCTTTGTCATGACCAGCTACGTTGGATTATGTTCTGGCTCCATACACACTGAACTCTGTGTCCCCCACCCCCACCCCTACCCCCACCCCTGTTGTATTAGCCCCTCACTTCTACCTCCCACTTACAGGTTAAGTAAGAGCCACTTCAAGGCTTGAACCTAAGAAACTCTATTTTTGACTTGTCCTGGCTGTAACTACTTCGCCTGACTTCCACAGCATGCTGCGTTTTCCTTAAGAATAACACTTTGCTTTTTTGTTTTGTTTTGTTTTGTTTGGGTATTTAAGTGTGTTTGGGCCTGTGCTCCTCCTAATCAAAGCTGTGTCTGTATGTTCAAAACCTGGGTGGCACACGCCTGTAATCCCGGCACTAGGGAGGCACCAGAGCAGGCAGAGCAGGCAGACCACTGTGAATTCTAAACCAGCCTGGTCTACAAAGTAAGTCCAGGACAGGCAAGGCTACACAGAGAGACCCTGTCTCAAACAAACAAAAACAAGCAAAAACAAAACAACAAAACAAAAAAGCCACAAAACCCTGGAGGATTTGGCCAGTTTAAAAAAAAAAAAAGGTCAGATGAAAGAAATGGGTTGGTGGAGTTTGGGCAGAAGAGGATCCCTTTCCCTTGCAAAGAGGAGACAAGATTCCACAGTGGCTCCTCGACAGAAGCTCAGGAGGCCACTAGAATTGCTTGTGCTTGGTATGGCATCCGGGAACCAGCCCAGAGTCGGCCTCTCGGCTGGGCCACCTCTGGCCCTGCCTGGCCTCAGCAATCCTCCACGACCAGTGTGTGCATCTGCGGGTCTGTGTGTGGGTGCAGCTCTGCGCCCGCCAACCCCTCCTTCCTCCCGCTGGGAGGATAATTAAAGCGCCAAACGGCGGAGCAGGCAGGCGGTGTTCCCGGGGGCGCATTTCATCGGGGCTGATTAATGAGGCCAGGGAGTTAATGAGGAGAAAGCTAAACGGTGGAGCTGAGCAGTGGAAGCCTTCTCTGCGGCCCTGGAGGGGGCCTTCCGAAGGCATCTCCCGCCCTCTTCTTAGTGGCAGAGGCAGTAGCGCCAGCCACATGGTGCCCCTGGCTCCACTCTCAGCTTTGGACTCAAGGGAGGGCGGTGGCCTTACCACAGCCAGCCTCAGTGTAGAAGTCGTTTTGTCCTTTCTCTGCAGATACTGAACGGAGAGAACTGACCCTGCATCTGAAATAGCAAAGGACTCTCGGAGAGCCTTCTTCTCTTTCTTTTTCTTTATGGGAAACTTTGAACCCAGGTTTCAGACCACCTGCAGATATTACTCCTGGCCAGAACTGCAAAGCAACCCTGTTGTCGTCAACCCAGAGACCTCAGCCAGGTTTAGTCCTGTGAGAGGCTTCTTTCTACTCCTGTAAGGCAGTGTCATGCACTCTAACCTACTGAACACGGGATTCTCACTTACTCTTTCCAGCTACTCTAGGGAGCAGTCTCTAACATGAATACCTCGGTTCCACAGGTTGGGGCACCGAAACAGGGAGCCACAGCATACATAGCCTGCGGTCACCCAGTTCAGCTACCTGTCTGCTGTGATCCAGTGAGCTAGCACTTAAGCAGTGGAGCTAGGAACTGAATGTTGCATATAGGCTATAGACATCAGATTCCTCTTTTCTTTTCTTTCTTTTTTTCCCCCTTTTTTGAGACTTGTGTCCCAGTCTCACTTTATAGGACCAGGCTGGTCTTGAACTCACAGTGATCTGCCTACCTCTGCCTCCTTGTGTGCTAGGATTACAGGCATGGGCCTCTGCTCCTGGCAGAGGACTTATCAAGCTGCAGTGTTGTTTTCAAAGTGATTGCCAGGGAAGGAGCCCTCAGCCCGAAAGAGAATAGAGTGATGACCTTTCCTGTCCTTGGCCCTTAACCTCAGTGAGTCTATGTAAGGTGGCTCGGCAGTTAAGAGAGTGCTGCTCTTGCAGAACACTGGAGGAGTTTGCCTCCTTGCATCCACATTGGGAGGTTCACAACCTCATGCGAACAGAGCTTCAGGGGAACCAATAACCTCTTCTGCCTGCTGTGGACCCCAACACACATGCGCACCACACACACACATGCACACACACACACACACACACACACACACACACACACACACGGAGTGGGAAGTGAAGGGCTGGGGAGACTTCTGAACAGGTATCTTCTGCTGGATCAAGGACACACAAGCTACTCAGGCCCACTGAAAACAAACCTGTCTGTCTCTTTTTGTCAAACACTTCCATTTTCCCCACTAAACCAACCCTGAAAACCCCATCCTTAAATGATGCCAGGCACTGCCTCCCGCCCCATCACAGTGAGGGCCAGCAGCCCCTACAAAAGGGGAAGCATCAATAATTTTCTCCAAAGGAGCTTGAGTCTAGAGGAACCAATATTTAACATCCCCATTTACATTGAAAGCGTGGTTCTGATTATGAGATGGTAATGAGGGGATTAGCTAGAAGAGAGAGCCCCCTGCTTGCTGCCCCCTCCCATTAGTTCCAACCTCTCTCCCTCACCAGGCAGGGTGGGCTCACTCTGGGAAGAAGGGAGGAGAGGTTTGGGCCCTCCCACCAGGAGAGCATCCGAGATGCCAGAGCAGGGCCAGGGCCCTTCAAGACCCATGTGAAAGCCCCCTATTCATGTCTGGAATCAATTAGTCCAGAAGAAGTGCTGGGTGAGATGGGAGGCACCTGATCCTGGTCCTTCCTAGTCAGCTCTCCTGCTCCCCCCATCTCCTGAAAGGAGCCCTCTCCAGTGGGATTTTGCCCTGAACTCAGGAGAGTAAGTTTCTTGTTTTATTCCTTGCTAATACAAAGAGCAGAGGTCAACAAAAAGTATGTTAAGAGAAACTGGGGACCCCACACAGTGGTGTATGACAATAAGCCCAGCACTTGGAAGGTGGAGATACGGAGATCACGGGGTCAAGGTTATCCTTGGTTACTTAAAGGACTTTGAGGCCAGCCCGAGCTACATAAGGCCTTGTGTCAAAGAGCTGATATCAAAACTAAAGTGGGGAGGGGGAGGGGGAAAAAAAGGAATGGATGGGAGAGGGCAGGAGATTACCACCTCAGCCTAGCTGCTCTCCCTAAATTCCCTGCCTCTCTGGAACAGTGTGCCCTTGTTCTTGTCCAGAGCAGATCTTGCCTTTTAACCAGGCAGCGGTTTACCTTTGGCTCTTCCTATGAGGCCTGCAGTAGGCACGGAGATCACCCAAGGGGGTCACCCATCCCGAGGCCCCGTTTGTTGGTGGACAATAGTGCTCAGGCGGGATAATTCAGTGTGTGATTGTGGTCACGCCCCCCCTTTTGTGCCCCTTTCAGAGCCAATCTCCCAGGCCCAGATGGGTTAATCCATAATGCAGACGAGCAAGTAATTGGCTGTCAGCCCAGCCCCCTGGAACCCCTCCCTATTAGTGCCACTGCCCTAATGAAGCCCAGCTTGGAGGGCCCCCTTCTCAATGAGGTGCCGGCTCCAACTCAGCCAGGCACACATGTGTCTCCACCGCTCTGCCTGAAGCTTGGCTCCCTTTAGGGACCCTGTCCCCCCCCCTCCAGCCCAGCCTCCCTGGGGTGACCCAGCTGCCAGGGTTGCAACGGCCTTAGGGGGAGGCTGTGATGGATGGGAGGGAGTTAGTTAATAGAGCCCCAAACACATGGGCCCTGTCTCCACACATTCCTCCCCTCCCTGACACATTTGCAGCTTCGGCTGGCAGGATCCCTTAAAAGTAGCCCCACAGAAGAGTCCCCCACACCCCTGCCCGATGCAAGCTGTGCTGAAACACAGTTGAAATAGTCTTGGTGAAGTTGTACTTTTGGACCCTGGCCCAACTCATTGCTACGTATTCCACCCACAGTTTTGCCAACTTAAGTCTCCATGTGAGTTGAACTTCTCCTTAAACAACCGCTTTTCTTTTCTTCACAGTTTGGCCTCCCATCTCTGTCCTCTTGATGGTAACTCTATTGCCGCTCACTTCCAAACCAACTCCTCAGCTTTGAGGCAGGACCTACCCCTAGGACCAGGAGAGTCTACAACCAGGAGCTGCCTTGCATAACACATCAGGCTTGGGTTCCCTGACCGGAAGGAGTCAAGCCAAGTGGGGAGGATATTTGTTTCGAATGTCACAGAAGAATGTTTTAGAGGATGTTCTCAATAGGACCCACTGTTGTCCAAGTCCCCACACTTAACATCCTGTCCCCTCTGCTCCCTTCTTACATCATACACAAAGGTGGACCATTACACCAAAGCAACAGAGGGAAGAGGGTGTGGCTGCTTGTCTAGGCTTGGACAGTTCTCAAGTGTTCACTGAGGCAGGAGCTCTGTATCCTGAGGGTTCTAGGCTCACAAACTGACTGTCCCTTCTTGCCACCTCGCCCATTATAAGCAATCTTTTTCTATTCTTTTCACTACTGAAGTTGAAAATTAGGTTGGAGTGTAAGCATGGTGGCATATGCTTTAATCCCAGCATTAGGTAGGCAGAGGGCAGAGGTTTCTGAGTTCAAGGTCAGCCAGAGCTACATTTTGAGACTCTGTTTTCAAGCAAGAAAAAGTGTGGGAAAGATGAAGGAAGTATACATTCTTCCTCATCTGATTTAACACTCGCTTTTGCATTTGGTTTCTTTTTCTCTTTCTTTCTTTTGTTTTTGTTTTTCATTGTTGTTTGTTTGTTTTTTGGTTTGTTTGTTTGTTTTTGCTTTTTCTGAGACAGTTTCTCTGGATTCACTTTGTAGAACAGGCTGGCCTCAAAGTCACAGTGATGCACTTGCCTCTGCCTCCCAGAGTGCTGGGATTACAGGCATGGGCCACCATTTTATATGCATAAATTATTTAACATAATAAAATACACGTTTTCTGAATGTCTACATTCCAGGCATAGCACTTACAATTTTCATGCATGTATTATAATTCGGGATTTACTCTTGCTGCCTTCTCCTCTCCCAGTGGCAGGGTTATGGTCATGGAATGGGTAAATCTTCTTATCACGGAGTATTTAGAGCTATGGGTCTGAGACTATCAATGTCTGAATCCATAAGAGGCTCTGGTCACAGTAAAAAAAAAATCCCTTTATGATTATGCCTCATGCTGATAAGTGCAAGGCAAAAAGGACAGAGGCAAGTGACTGAGGAAAGTCTAGCCCCATTTATGATGAGATGGGTGAACACCACGAGGTGGTGAAATAACACTTAGAGGTTGCTCATAGGAAATGCTGAATATTTATGAGCTATGCAATCAGACTGAGGAGGTGAGGCTTAGAGAATAAATGGGGCTGCAGGATGGGGGGTAGTCAATATGCATGGAGAGAGAGAAAATGACAGGAGCACAGGAAAGAAATGAAGAAACGGGAAAAAATATGTTTCCTTCCACCTAGGAACTTCTCCCTTTGCTTTCTAGGTAGATGGGGAATGAGGTCCCAGCAAGGCTGGGATTATCAGATTGTGCTGCTCTGTGGGGAGCCCAGAGAGATTTTTGGAGTCACCTTTACTCTAAGGGATTGAGCTCCTGGAGAGCCAATGGAAAAGAATACCTCATGGTGTGAGAAAGCCAGAGGTCAGGGTGAAGCAAAGGGGCCCTGTTGATTCTGGAGTTAAATCTGGAATTAAAGGGGAATAGGAAATAAAATTCTATGAACACACAAGCAACAACAAAGCACGGACAACTCTCAGTCATGTGACCTGGACAACTCACATATGTATTTAACACAAAAGCATTTCCCTCTGAATGGAGCTTATTAGAGACAAGGGAATATTCCCCTTTAATTGAAAAGGGGGGGGGGATATCCTCTGTAAGACGTAGGGGATTCGAAGATCCTAATTGGTCTCTCCTTTTGTTAATGTCATTCCCATCAAAGAAGAAGGGCCAGGGAAGGAGAAAAGAGAGGGAGAGGGAGGAAAGGAATGAAGAAGAAATGATGAAAAAAAAAAAAGAGTCCATTTTGGACTTTGCTGAGATTGAAGAAATACCAAGGATTACAGATATGAGCAAATACAGACAGCAGCAGGATCAATCCAGATAGGAGCAAGAGGCTAGAGGGGTTCAGACTTAGAAAGAGAATAGTGACGGAGGCACAGGTCTCAGCGAATTTCACAAAGTGACTGTGGATGTCATTCTGCCCCTTGAATTATGCATGAGAGCGGAGTTTGTTCCTGTGGGAGGCGAGGCAGGGAGCTCTTCCTCTGCTAATGCTGATGCAGGGCTCTCCTGGAGACACTGTATGCCTCTCTGATTAAGCCTATCTGTGTAGAGTCCTGGATCCTCCATTTCCTAACCAAATAGCTCTGGGCCACTTCCTTAAACTCCTTGCCCAAGTCTCCCCATCCATAACATACGAATGATAATTACGCCCAATTTTACATTTATTAGAATTAACTGAGTAAATACATAAAAAAAAAATACTTGGAACATCCTTAGTAGTAGTAATATGTTGATAATAAATATTTTCAACCTTAAATGGGGCCTTTTAATAACATGGCATATGTACGCCAGGCACCAGAAATACAAAGATTAAAAGCTCCCTTGCTCTTTAAAGAGAACTTGGAATTTATGGGGAAGATATAAGGAAATAAAAGACCGTCTATGAGAGGCAGACACACAGCTAGCTCAGTTGGTAGAGTGCTTACTTGGTATGCACCATATGTACCGGGCTCTGGGCTTGATCCTTAGCATTGTATGAGCTGGGTGTAATGTCACGTGTTTGTAATCCCAGCACTTGTGAGGCGGAGTCAGGAGGATGAGAAGTTCAGGGTCGTGTTATTTGCATAGGAAGTTTAGGCAACATCAAAAAGGGACACCATCTATGAAGGGATATGTGAGAGGGATAAATCAAATGGCTCCGCATTAGGAGGTTCAGGAAGGTTCACCAATCAGCTGACTAAGGCTACATCAGTGGGGTGGAAGGAATTTCGAAGCCGGTGAATGGGAGGGAGATGGTACTCTAGGAAGAGTTAACAAGCACCGAGGCACAGAAGTACGATGTCTGTCACAAAGACAAGGATAAAAGGTAGGCTGGTGTTCGGATACTGATGGCTAGGGGCCTGGGGTGATGGGACAGAGCAGTGACGATGACGGCTTGGGAAGGTGGACAGCAGCACTGAGACCATGGTGAACGTTGTCTGTTGCCTGTGTGGAGGCCTATCATACAGAAAGGAGGGGATCATTGTGGCGTGACATGAGCAGATTGGCCAGAGACTGACATGTACACCAGTGACTGGCACTTCGCAGATGCCGTCTTAGTAAAAGTTGGACAAATGCATAGCAACTCCCTGCAGTACTAGTGTGGAGGGAGGCTTCTCAGCAGAAAAGAAGAGTTAATGGAGTTACAAGGCTTTGTAGTAGTCTGGGAGAGATGGCTCAGCGGTTAAGAGCACTGACTGTTCTTCCAAAGGACCCAGGTTCAATTCCCAGGGCCCACATGGCAGCTCACAACTGTCTGTAACTCCAAGATCTGACACCCTCACACAGACATACATGCAGGCAAAACACCAATGCACATACAATAAAAATAAATAAGTTATTTTTAAAAATTAAAAAAAAAAAAGAAAGAAAGATTGGTAGAAATCTAAATTGACCTGGTGACAATGGAGATGTATAAGAGGTGATGTCACCACTTGGAACCTCACTAGAGTGGCATGCTGATTTTGAGCTTAGGGCTTGATATGTAAAGAAGTTAGAAACATTCAGAAAAGCCTGGTGGTGGCGGCAGCAGCGCACGCCTTTAATCCTACCACTCGGGAGGCAAAGGCAGGCAGATCTCTGAGTTCAAGACCAGTCTAGTGTACAGAGTGAGTTCAGTCTAGTGTACAGAGTGAGTTCTAGGACAGCCAAAGATACACAGAGAAACCCTGTCTCAAAAATACAAAACAAAGCAAAAAGTTCAGAAGAAAAGACTAGTTTTTGTTGCAGTCCGACCATGATATAAACATTAGAATACAGATAACAAAACTATTCCAGATATAAAGGAATACAGCTTCAAAATTATGCTAATCACCACTAGAATCTCATGCAAAACTCTGACAGAAGCTTTGGCACAAGCAATTATTAAATGCTCTGGGCCACTTGGAAAAGTATTTCTGACAAGCTAGTGTTGGCTCAACAGTCACTTTGCACTGAAAAGGAAAGACCCCTAAACATACATGTCTCACAGCACGGCTTTAGCCAAAGGGAGGAGCTACTAGTCACCTGATTAAAAAGCACTCTGCCACTTTATCAAATAGCAACTACCATGAAAGAACAATGGGAGGACTTTCAGAAAAATTACTAAAAATTTTGACAATTTTATGCAGAAACCTCCACAGTTTTAGTGTTTAATAATTAAGGGAACTGACCAAGATATGAAGATACCAATATTGAGAAACTGGGGGGTAGGGGGTACTCTATAAACTATGCACGCTGTGATAAGAACGAATGCTTTATTAACCTGTTGACACATAGTCGTTAGTTGCAGAAAGCAACTTGGCTTTCTCTTGGCTTGGGAAAACAGCATTCTGGATTCAGTGAATTAGCAGCAGCCATCTCTCTTGCCCTCAACTCCTCTATGCAGTAGCAATCTTGTTTTTACCTTCCAGTTCTTCCACTCCAGCCTGGGGCGTGAGGTCAGCGATAGTTTTTGTCATTGATTCTTGCAGTGATCTGGTCCGACAGGATCTGAAACTTGTCTTGCATCTGCTGTAAGAGCATCTCTACCACCAAGGTGATGTCTGGCATGGCCTTAGGGTCAGTCTTGGCCATCTTCTCAGTGCCCAGCTTGGTGGCGATGACTCAGAACTGCTACCTACACTTCGGTTTCTGAGTGCAGACCAATTCAAGCCTTTTTATGGTCTATCTCCATTTCCTGATTTTTTCCTAATATACTTGTTGTTATTATTATTATTTCTTTAGGCAATTCTCTCTCTCTTTTTTTCCCCCCAAGATAGGGTTTCTTTGTGTGGCCTTAGCTGTCCTAGGCTCACCCTGTAGACCAGGCTGTCCTTGAACTCACAGCAATCCACCTGCCTCTGTATCACTGAGTGTTGGGATTACAGGCATGCACCGCCATGCCTGTCTTCTATAAATGATTCTTAATTTGTTATTGTTATTAATGTACATGTTGGAAGTCAGAAGACAACTTGAGGGAGTCGGTTTTGTGCTTCCATCGTTATGTGGGCTCCTGGAATTGAACTTGGGATGTCAGGCTTGCATCCTTTGAACCATCTTACCAGCCATCACTACTGTTATTTTGATTCCAATAAATCTTAGATCAGAACTATACAACTTGTTGCTCTCAAATCCTTCCCATTGGCCTCAACTTCTTTTCACATAGCTTCTTCAGTTCGTTAATTTCTGGCCCCATTTCCCTCTTTACCCCTCTTAAACTGGCACGGCCACCCATCAGGATGTTTCCTGTGTACATCATCCCTGACTCTCACCGAAGTGAGCTTGTTCAGCTCGCACACAGCCATGGACAAATGAAATGACGAGGCTGTGTAAAGACTTTTAATTCATGGCCACTAACCACGAGTTGGTTTCTGCTATGTTCACTCTTACCTGATAAAGTTGCTTTCTGTCTCCTGGAGAACAGGAGAGCAATGAGAAGCGAAGGGACTCCTGGGAGCTGCCTATGGTGGTACACTTTGCGACCCCCCTCCGTCTGAGTCCCTTTGTCTTTGTCTTGTTTCTGTGGGTAAGTATAGGTCCTAGCTATTGGCTTGATCATTAGACTTCACCTTTCCTGCTTGGCGACGTTGCTCCTGAAACTCTTCCCTCTCTGGGTCATATTTCCCCCTTTCAATGACAGTCTTAGTGACTGTATCAAGATGGGTGTTTCTCTCAACTTTATACCAAGGTTTTCCTTATTGTACTTGTTTTTCAACTTTCTCACTGCCCCCACCTCTGCCGAATGTCAATAAGACCCTGAGTTATTTCTGTTTACTCTCGATTCCACTCTAGTCATACTTGGCTTCCTTTAGTCTGTCACATCTACTCTTAACAAGGTCAGCAGTGGCATCTCCGTGACTGAATTTGGGCCCAACTTGGTCTTTATTTAGGTATCTTAGTCCAGGTGAGATGTTCTCACAGCTCCTCAGGCTGGGATGTAAAGGGGCTGGCAGAGTCAGTGGTGAGGGCTTCCTTCCTGGTTTATAAATAGAATCACATGACAAAATAGCTCGGACAGCTCTAGGGGGTTCATTTCATAAGGACACTAATCTCACTCTTGAGGGAACCACCCTCATGACATGATATATATGTATGAAAATGTCATGAAGAAGTATATCATTTTTGTGTGTATATTAAACATAATGAACTATTTCCTAAAGTTATTATTGTAATTTTTCATAATTTAACTTGCTATTTAACTTACTTATTAGCTTATAAGACTGATTTAGCTTGTCTATTGTCTCCCACCTTCACCAGAAAGTAAGCCCCCTGGAACTGACCTGGAAACCTGACTTCTGAGAACCAGCTCTCATGGTACCAGAAGGTGCCATGCAAGCTCTCAGAGGAGAGAAGCAATGGCAGGCCCACCGAGCTAGACACCCATGAACCACAATAATAACCAGCATGGCAAGATAACCCTAAGGGGGCAGTAGTGGCGCATCTACGTTGGTGGTAACCAACAGCTCTCAAATTGGATTTAATATCCACTTAACAAAAGGAAAAAATCATACCTGAGACTGGAAACCCAGCCATCTACACAGGGCTACGGAAGTTGTGGATAGACAATTGCCACTTTCCAGTGTACTCCACAAATATGTTCTAAATGTTTGTCCTTCTACCCACCGATAAGTGTAGTTCTCACCCCTCATCAAGGAAACTTCTCTTTACAACACACAGAGATGATTACAGAAAACCACAAAAAACAAAACAAAACAAAAAAAAACACAGAGCAGTGGAGCCCAGTCCCAATAGATAATCTACAGTACAACTCTATACCCAAGGCTCAGGACTTACTGCCAGAATACAGGGCAGAGAGACTTTAAGAGCCAGAGGAACAGAGAGGTTGCTGTGAGATGCTGTCTCCTAATGACGTCAGGAGCTATAGCCACGAAGTCTCACCAACACAGCTGCCTAAACATGAGCCGAACAAGGACAACAACAGTAGACAGGAGAAAGTCCGTGGGGCCTTTCAACCTCACACAAAGAACTACAGGCAACAAAACAATGCTGAGAGTGGGAGAAATAGTCTTCTCAAGGGGAGAGCCCACCAACTGGTTTGGTTTTTTGTTTGTTTGTTTGTTTTTTGTTTTTTGTTTTGGGGGCAGGGTCTCTCTGTGTTAGCCTGGGCTGTCCTGGACTCACTTTGTAGACCAGGCTGGCTTCGAACTCACAGCGATCCGCCCGCTTCTGCCTCCCAAGTGCTGGGATTAAAGGCGTGCGCCACCACGCCCGACTTCAAGGGGAGAGCCTACCAACTGGTTATCCAATTCCAAATAGTCATCCCTGAGAACATATTATATAAACACACACACACACACACACACACACACACACACACACACACACACATACACACACACATATGCAACAACAATTAGTGAAAGAAAAGACCATAAACTTGAAAGAGATCCAGGAGGGGTACACGGGAGAGTTTGGAGGGAAAAGGGGGAAGGTGGAAAACGGGGGTGACTGTATTAGTACTCTCAAAACCAAAGAAAAAAGGGATGTGGGCTTACCAGGTATGGCGTTCCATACCTGTGCGGCTCCATCACTCAAGAGGTTGAAGAGCAGAAGGGGCTTGAATTCATGCTTGTTATACAACACAGATTGTAACAAAAGAAAGAAATCTGTGAGTTGTTATGAGACGTTACGCAGCTTGCTTAAGTAAAGTAACTGCTTACTTAAGACAGGGTCTCCTGTAGTCTCATACTGGCCTCTCAACTTAGCTGGGTGACCTTGAACTACTGATGTTTTTGTCTCCACCTCACAAGTGCTGAGGTCACAAGAATTTACTCAGCACAACTGGCCTAAGGATAACATTTTAAAAGAAAATCTTTAAAAACATCTTGCATTTTGGCTGGATAGGTGGCTCAATGATTAAAATCTCTGGTTACTTTTCTGAAGGACCCAGGTTATACAGCCTACAGCTGCAAGTACCTCAGACATTTGTGCAGGCAAAACACTCATACACATAAAATAAAATAAATGCATAAACTAACATTTATTATTTATTTATTTGTGTGTGTGTGTGTATACAACTTGAAGGAATTCCACCATGTGGGCTTTGTTTGTTTGTTTGTGATGGGTTTCTCTGTATAACAGCCCTGGCTGTTCTGGACTCACTTTGCAGACCAGGCTAACCTTGAACTCACAGAGATCTGCCTGTCTCTGCCTCCTGAGTGTTGGGATTAAAAGTGTGAGTCACCACACCAGGCTCAGGTTGTGATTTTTCTACTGCTTGAAAGATGGTTCTGGGATATATAAACTGTGGGAAAAAAGAGTAAAGCTGTTAGAACTTGATCTTCAGAGTATATTCTACCCACCAAATGTATATAGGTATGTGTATATGTATATGTGTAAGGTTGGGTTGAAACTTGCTCTTTGGAGTTTGCTCCATCCACTCAATGTGTGAGTCTCTCTCTCTCTCTCTCTCTCTCTCTCTCTCTCTCTCTCTCTCTCTCTCTCTCTCCCTCTCCCTCTCTCTCTCTCCCTCTCTCCCCCCCTCTCTCTCCCCCCCTCTCTCTCTCCCTCTCTCTCTCTCTCTTCCTCTCTCTCTCTCTCCCTCACACTCTCTCTCTCCCTCTCCCTCTCTCTGTGTGGTCTTTTTCTCTCCTTTCTTTTCCTTTTTAGACAATTTGCCACTACCAGTAGAAGCCCCCACTAAAAGCCAACAGCTCTAATCCCCCCTCCCCTTACATGGAGCCCCGAGCAGGAAGTATCAGCATCTGCCTGTTGCCAGCAGTTTAGTTCTGGCCCCTCAGCTTGCCACTATCTGTGGAAGCCACTGCCCATAAAAATCAGTTCCAGCCTAGAAAGTTGCCCTCAGAGAAGTCTGTTGAGTGACTAGCCAGCAGTCAGGCTGTGCCCTGACTCAAATTTACCCTGTGATGTCAAAACTGGTTTTCAACACTCCAGAAATGAGGTTCAGGGTTCAATTCCCAAGACCCACATGACAGCTCACAATCGTATTAACTCCAGTTATAGAGCATGATGCCCCTTTTCCGGTGCTGCGCACACATGGTGTACAGATACGCACACAGGCAAAACTTCCATACACATTAAAACAAAAACAATAAAATGAAAGAAAAAAAAAACCAAACAAACAAACAAAAAAACCAGGAGTTCAAGGCCATCCTTGGCTACATAGCCAGGCTAGTCAGGGCTGCATGAGTCAAAGAAAACTAAAATAAATAAATACATAAAGTAAAAAAAGAATTTATCCTAGTGAGTCTAATGGTATACTCTTCCAATTCCAGCCAAAGGAGCAGGAGTTTGAAATCAACCTGTACTACACAGCAAAGCCTGCCACAAAGCAAACAATTGGGCCTGGTGGTACTTGCTGTAATCTCAGCATCAGGAGACTGAGCAGGACGATTTTGGCCTAGCCTGACCTACATAGTAAGAGCCTGTATCAAAAATCCAAACCAGCTGGCATAATTGCACGAGCCTTCAACCTCAACACTTGGGAGGCAGAAGCAGGAAACGCTGTGTGAGTCCAATCAAGACCAGCCAGGTTTACAAACCAGTTTCTGGCTAAGCAGGGTTACACGGTAGGAGACCGCCTTGAACAAACAAACAAACAAACAAACAAGCAACCAACCAAACAATCCCCCCCAACCAACAACAACAAAATCTCAAATAAACAAAATTAAATAATAATGAAAATGTATCCTGCATATATACATATATGCAAAGGCATATGTGTATGTGTATGAAGTTTATTTGTAGCACTGTCTGCAAAACAAAAATCCAGAAATAAACTAACTACACCTAAGTAGGAAGACTGATTGTAAGTGCATGGTGCATCTGGGCGCTAGACCGTTCAACATAATATGATGGCATTCATCTTCCCAAAGGATAATGATAGATGTGCTCAGAAGCTTTTCTGAAACTCAGAAAGAAGGGCTAACAACGTGGGGAAAACAGCCCCGCTCTCCCCAGCCTTTGTTACATCTGCAGTGAGATGTGCTCACTTCTGCCTAGGTGCCTCCAGATTTCTGGACTTGGCAGGGTGTATGGCAAAGCGTGTCCCTGCAGGGCCCTCCATTGGAACCCTGGAGCGAAAGGGATACTCTTCGGCAGGGGCAAGCTGGCTTATTATCTCAGCAGCCACAGGGTCTCAGCCAACAAGCCATGTCTCCTGCCAGGGGAAACTCCTGCTGTCTGCCTGCCAGCTGGGTGCTGCTCTTTGCTCTCTGGTCCCCCCTCCTGTTACCTCTCTAGCCCATGCTGGCTGGGTCACTGGCCCCTGGAATCATCATTCTGAAGGTAGCATCCCTGTTGGGCCATTCTTAGCATAGCCTAGTGGGGGTGGGGCAGATGTGAGGTTCCTATGTCCCTTCCCCCCTAAACACATAGACCCACACATATGTTCAGTGGGTATTCATGCCCTGGGAAGAGGTCCAGGCAGGGAGAATGATGCGAGGCAGTAGGCTCTGGGGGGATGTAAACAGACAGGGCTCCGCCCCCCTTCGTCTGTGTGTGTGTGTGTGTGTGTGTGTGTGTGTGTGTGTGTGTGTAGAGGAGAAGCAGAGGAAATAATCAGTGTGAGATTGCAGGGGTTGTCTTCAGACTGCCCTCTGGGGCAATCACATGCCAGCATCTTCATACACTACCAGCTGGCATATGGGCTTTGGACCACCAAGAAGCCTTCCCATATGGCCCCTAGTGTGGTCACTAAAAATTCCCAGCCACATTCTCTGGCCTTTGTGCTGGCACTAGGCCAACAGAAGTTAGCCTGGGGTAGTATTCTCTTGCCCAACCTCCCTCTCTCTCTCTCTCTCTCTCTCTCTCTCTCTCTCTCTCACACACACACACACACACACACACACACACACACACACACACACACGGGGCGCTTCTTTAGAAGCACTTGCTTCCCCAAACACCACTTATGTCAGATTCCTTCCGGTATATGACACAATCACTTCCTTAGCCTTGTCTCCAAAAGGAAGCCCTGAAAAAGACTTGTCTTGCATATCTTCCTCCTCAACCCCTGCCCCAAGCCCTCCTCTGTGGCTCCACCTGTGAACACACACTCTTTCCCTTTGGGGTCAGAACTCTACCTGGGTCCAGCCTCAACCCCTCCCACTCTTCTTGCACCTTGTCACTTGCCCTCCTTTCTGCCCACCCCCTTTAAAACCTCTTTTTCTCTCGACTGCACTTTGTTTGTTTGGTTGGTTGGTTTTGTGTGTGTGTGTGTGTGTGTGTGTGTGTGTGTGTGTGTGTAGCCTTAGTTATCCTGGACTCCCTTTGTAGACCAGGCTGGCCTCGAACTCAGAGTGATCCCCTGTCTCTGCCTGCCTTCTGGGTGCTGGGATTAAAGGCGTGTGCCACCACTGCCTGGCTTTCTCCCGCAATTTCTAAAGTTCAACTCTACATACTGTTGGCCAAAGGAGAGGCTCTCATTTGGATATGCTCAAGATCATCCTTGTGTATGAGGCTAGTCTGGGCTACACAAGATTCTGTCTCAACAAACAAACAACAAGAAGACCTGGAAAACAAAACCAGATCCACCACCACCACCACTAACAACAACAACAGAAAAAGAAAGAAAGAAAGAAGAAACAAAGAAAGAGGAAAAAGAGTTGCTTGAAATTCAGCTCCGGCTCTTCCTTCAGCCCAAGGGGGAATCTTATAAATCAAAGCCACAGGGCTGGAGAGATGGCTCCAAGGTTAAGGGCACCTGGGATTAGGAATGGGGTGAAAGTATTGCTGTCTGCCCCCAGCTGAGCAAAGACAGAAGCCAGAGTTGTGACCATGTTGGTGGCAGGCTGGTGCAAGGAGGTAAGCAGAAGCCACATGTTTGGCACACCTGCATTTGGGAGCAACCCACAGAGCAGCTGTACTTGAAAAGATGAGAAGGGCTAGCATCCTGGCTGCCCTAGGACCAGAGGAAATGCGTGAAGGAAAAGGGGGGGGGCGCTGCGGAATTCCTGGACATGTGGCTTCTATTAGGCCATCTTGTCTCACTCTGGGTTCCACCTCTGGGCCCCAGGAGAATCTCTGGGGACCCTGGTGGATGGGGAGGTGGAGGAAGGAGATGGAAGAAACATGTGGTATAGACTATGTAACTTAATCTTCTGGACGTCTCCCTTGAGTCCTGAACCCTCTTTTCTCCTTAAGTCAGACCTAGTTTTCTGAGAAAAGAGTAATATTCTAGAGATAACAAACACAGACAATGAAAGAGTGGACAAGAGAGAAGGAAAGACAAGCGGGAGAGTGGGGAGATATTTTTAAGAGCTGGTTTTTTAAAAAATGAGAGAGAGAGAGAGAGAGAGAGAGAGAGAGAGAGAGAGAGAGAAACAGAGACAGACAGACAGAGAGAAAGATTCACAGGATGGGGTCCAAGAGTTCTAGAAAGACAGCCGGCTTTCCTCAGTTTGTTCAGCCTCCAAAACAGATGACAGGGATTAGGAAGCAGCGGTGCCCTTGGGCTGCGCTGCTGCCTCCCATTTAGGGAACCCAGAGCAAATATGCCCTGATCCCCACATAAAGGGCCAATTAACTGTGCGGTCTCCAGAAACAAATCCGCTAACAGGGTGACAAGCCCCTAGACGCCTGGCGGGCGGTGTGTTTACCCAGAGGCCGACCAGGAGCAAATCAGAAGATTAGGGTGGGGCAGCATCTGCATGCTCTGGGGGCTTTCCAGCCTTCCCAGGTCCAAAACAGGGCCTGGTGCCCCGAAGTTAAGTTTCTGTCCTGCTTGGGCTTCTAATGTGATGGAACCTGCATAGCCCGCCAGCAGGAGGCCAAGCAAATGATCCTTAGGATCCTGAACTTGAGGATCAGACCAGAACAAATAGATTCCTCCTTAACCGCTGAGGGAACTGGTCTTGAATGGTGATGTCCTGTTAGTTGGCAAATAGAGGATTTCAGCATACTTTTGCCGCACCCCTTACCTCTCCTGCTGAGTGTGGTCTAGCAAGCCCCCGCGACAAGGGTCTGATATAAAATCCTATGTCTTTAGTACCCAAACCTACCCCAGTCTCAAGAACTGCCTCGATTTATCTTCAGTGGACGCACCAGGGACCCAGTTCAGCGCCCACATGACACACTGCCATATCAGTACCCAGGGCTCTGACTCCCATGGGACTGTTGAGTGCCACCGCTTTAGGTCGCCCCGCCTTGAGGTCTGGTCTTGGGGCAGGAGACTCAGAGGCACTAAAAGTGGCAGCGTCTGGGCTCCACCGAGAAGACTGTAGGAAGCAGCAGCACCACAGTTCTCTGCTTGTTGGCCTGCTTTCGGTTTGGAATCCGGATCCGGCCACAGCGTCATCTCCAACCCTGGGACGTTCTAAGTAGCCCACCCCCTCTCTGTCTGGGCAGGCGTCCCCTTCCCAATCGGAAGCAGCGAAGCATCAGACTGCTGTCGCACAGTTTAAGAGCAATGCAAAACCCACAATTATTTGTCCGCGGAACAAAATGGGAAATCCGGGATCAAGATCTTGCTCCACATCCAACACCATTTTCATTCTAGGAAAAAGTGTGTGCAGGAGAGGGGCGAGAGCAAGGATGGCTAATTGGGACACCGCCAAAGTTAAAACAACCCGAGAAAAAAGTCAGAAGTAAGGCTTTGGCTTTCTTGTTGCAACTCTATT
The DNA here is from genome assembly GCF_964271855.1 of Acomys minous. Taxonomy (NCBI): domain Eukaryota; kingdom Metazoa; phylum Chordata; class Mammalia; order Rodentia; family Muridae; genus Acomys; species Acomys minous. Next base: position 98,338,722 of record NC_140494.1, on the reverse strand, counting down.
CTACCCCAACCCAGCGGATAAACAGCTGTTATCTGGTTCCAGTAATTTTGAGCAACTTGGCATCTACCTGGTTTATTGCACTTTGATTCCTTTGTTGTAGACTACTTGGTTCCACTTTTGTTTGGTCTCTTCAAAGCTGTAAAATAACTAGTTAAAAAATATGTCAGAGCAGAGAACTGCACTACGCTAGTAAGTGAGAGTCTGAGCGCTCAACAGGAATTCCTGACTGGGGCGTCTGGGACAGGATTCCAGGTCAAGTTGAGTTACTGTAGTCCTTGGGCTCCTGGGAATTAGGATTCCCACAGGATTAGGGGGAAGCCTGGAGCGCGCCCGGGGTTGGGGGTGGGATGGTGATGCAGAGGTGGAATTGTGGTCTTCCTCCCGCTCCTCGCAGTCCAGTATACTGCGCTCACGTCTGCAAGCCCCAGAATCGGAAGGCACTGGAAGCTGGGACACTGAGAGCTCAACAGCGTTTGCTGCTCTTCGAATGCCTCAGTTTCCCCTACCTTCAAGAAAGGAAACAATTTCTGCTACAAATTTAGAGAGAAAGGCAGAGTCGGACAGAGATTCAGTCCTCATCTTGGGTGCTTGGAGAAAGAGGAAAACTCTCCCGCCAGGTTCAGAGGAACATTTGATGAGAGGAGTGTGGGGCGGGGACTCTCACGCGCGCTGCCCTGCTAGTGGCCGTTCTGGTGGCGATGGGGGTATGGAAGGAGGCGGATTAAGCCCTTAATTACGGCGTGATCCGAGTGGCACCTGCTTTCCGCTCGCCTAGCTCCCTGGGGACTCCCGGCACTGTGGGGTGGAGAGAAGAACTAGCGAAGGAAGCTAACCCGCGCGGAAGCTCGGCCCGTACCCAGGCACGCCTGCAGGACAGCGGCACCGTGGCTGCCGCAGCGCGCAAAGGCTGTGGAGGGGCTTACGGCCCCCGGCCCCCGGGTCCTAGACCCAGTGGCTGGGCTCCGAGCCCCCCGCCAAAAACCCAGGCGAGCCGCGTCATGCTGCGCTACCTGCTTAAAACACTACTGCAGATGAACTTGTTCGCGGACTCCCTAGCGGGAGACGTCTCCAACTCCAGTGAGCTACTCCTCGGCTTCAACTCCTCGCTGGCAGCGCTCAATCCTAGCCTGGTGCCCCCTGGAGACCCCTCTTTCAATGGTGAGACTGTCTGATGGGGACCAGAGATTTGGGGGTCGGGGTGAGAGGGCTGCGTGGAGGGGAAGATCGAAGCGCCCCTTCCCTTCCAGGACCCAGAAACACTTATCAGGGCCCTCTGGGAAGCGGAATCCCAAAGGAGCATCTGAGTTGGGTTATCTGCTTGTGGTGGGGGACTTCTGACTTTCTTTCTCCTCATTTCCCCTACTACCCAGCTACCACACCCACCCTAGGTGGGAGAACTGTGAAGGGCAGAAGAGGGGACACGGCCACTAGCCGGTCAGGGCAAAACCGGCCACTAGTAGCAGATGTCGCATCAAGGACCTGAAGTTAAAAAAAAAAAAAACAAAACTCAGAGCAAGAGTGAGAAAGCCCCAATTTTGTAGGTGTTTTGTTGCGGAGGGACGGAGTCAGCGGTCTTTTCAAGGAAACTTAGAGCTAAGTTTGTATTCCCCTGTGAGACTCACAGCTGACCCATCCTGGCAGAGCGGTGGCGAGGTCGTTACCACTAATTACAGTGATTAATAAATAACTTGAGACAGCACTGCCTCCCTTAGCGCCGCAGGCAGTCTGGAGAGGGGCCGGATCGCGCTCCCTGCTGGCCACGTCTGGAAGTCTCCTCTGGGACGCCTCTGCGGGAGTTAGGGTAGGGGCCTCGACTCCTAGTGGCCACCCTTCTCCGCCTTAGCTGCAGACTTAAAAAGTCTCTCTCTCTCTCTCTCTCTCTCTCTCTCTCTCTCTCTCTCTCTCTCTCTCTCTCTCTCTCTCTCTCTCTCTCTCTCTCTCTCTCTCTCTCTCTCTCTCTCTCTCTCCACCCCCTCCCTCCCTCTCCCCTCAGGTGCGGGGGAGGAGCCCCAGAGCCCTATTTGCATGGTCATTAGCTATTCATTAGGCTGCTGTCGACGCTTCTCTGGAGACTTGGGATGACAAGGAAGAAATTCCAGGGAAAGGCACCCCGCAGCTGTGTCTGCAGGAATTAGAGGGAAAGGGTGGACCAGAAGGGTGTGGTGTGTATGGAAGGAGTTTGAAAAGGGCTGGATTCTGTCACCTTTAAGGAGCCCCAAGAGGTTAAGCAGTTATTTTCCCTGACGTCCCACTCACTCACCTAGAGCTTACACCAGGCATCTTGTCATTCAAGTTTGTAAGGCAATAAGGGAAGATGTAGGGAAGATGTTCATTGGTGGCCACATCCGGCCACTAGGAAAACACAGCGATGGAGGGTGAAGAACGGCTCATTGATCACAAAAGCAGCGCAGAGCAAAATCTTGGCAGCAGGGGACCTAAACGTACTTTCACTGAACAGGAGAGGTTTTGTGGAGTGGGGGTGGAGTGGGGTGGAAATACCAGAGCTTGGAGTCTCATTCAGGTAGAGTCTGTAGGAGACAGATTAAAGGGCCGGGGAGGAAAGGATGCTGAATAATGGTAAACTTGCCATACTTCCTGATGTGCTTTATATCCTTGGTGGGTTCTGGAGACCCATACTAGTGACATAACCCAGTCAGCCTTCCCCACTGATCCAAAGGCTTTTACACGCCGAGTGATGGGCTTATAGGCATGGGCCACCGGTAGGCTGAAGCTAAATAATTTGACCAACTTATTAACTCTGAGAAGTGTCGAATTCTGAGATGCCAGCTCAAAGCATTTCAAAGCCAAAACCTGGGCTCTAGCCATGTCAGGGGCCTCTCTCAGTGGGGTGGTTTCAAACCAGGATTGGGATGGGACAGAGAAAAGAGAAAAGGATTCCATCTGGAAGGGAGAAGACCAAGAAAATTATTATCTTCCATACGTGGGAGAGAAACTGATTTTACCACCGAGCAGTCAAATCAACTCTACAGGGACAGACCCTGCACCCACCTCGCCCCAGCTTTCTCTATGCCAGAACTCTTAAAACGAAGGGCAAGAAACGAAACCTAATCCCCCACTGGGCTTAGAACCAAGAGGTCTCTGAGGATCTTGGAACAGGGTAGGCGGGGTGGGGGCGAGAAAAAGAGAGAAAGGCGCAGAACAGATGCGCCCAGCAGTCCCTGGTTATTTAAGGACACCAGCTTGCACAAGGCTACAGTGCCGCCTACTGGCAGAAGGTTATAAATCCTTTACCAAAGGCAGGCTGAGTGCCCAGTATTAGTTTTTACCTCTGCTATCCTGAGCAGAAATGTGGGCATGAACCAGGTTCAGAACGGAGGTCTGTAGACCAAGAGAGAGGCTGTATTCCAAAAGAACAAGGAGGGAGAAAAATTTCTTTCCTGGTTTTAAAAGACTGCGTTTCCAGCCAGGCGTGGTGGTGCACGCCTTTAATCCCAGCACTCGGGATGCAGGGGCGGATGGATCGCTGTGAGTTCGAGGTTAGCCTGGTCTACAAAGTGAGTCTAGGACAGCCAAAGCTACGCTGAGAAACCCTCTTTCTAAAAACAAAACACAAAACACACACACACACACACACACACACACACACACACGCCTTTCAGGAAAAGCAGCACCGCTCATATTTATATTCCCACCACGTTTAATTTCTGTGACGTCACAGAGTCCTTGGAAAATAAAAATAAAAATAAACAAACCATGAGATAACCTAGAGCCTCATACCATTCAAATTAAGAACCCTTTCTAGTTTTAGGCCCCAGCCCTTAACACCTTTCTTTCTTTCTTTCTTTTTTTCTTTTTGTTTCTCTTTCTTTCTTTTTTGTTTGTTTGTTTTTTGTTTTGGTTTAGGTTTTCGAGACAGGGTTTCTCTGTGTTAGCCTTGGCTGTCCTGGACTTTGTAGACCAGGCTGACCTTGAACTCACAGCATCCGGGCTGCTTCTGCCTCCAGAGTGCTGGGATTAAAGGTGTGTGCCACCATGGCCAGCAATTAACGCCTTCCTTTAAACAAATTTCCATTTCACCTGTGGGACCAGGAATCATTCAGAAGGGAATACTCTAGTGTCTGCTATGGTACAGGGTGCATGATTGCTCACTGGGCAAGGATTATACAGGAACCAGTGTGTGTGTGTGTGTGTGTGTGTGTGTGTGTGTGTGTGTGTGTGTGCGCAAATCAACTTGCTAGAGTACAAGTTTCTCACTAAATTATGCTCAGTCATCCCTTTCTTACACTGGTTAGGAAAGGGGGCCAGAATCTCCAGGAGACCTGAAAGCCTTCCCTATATAGATTTGCCTATCTGAGGGCATTTCAGTTCCAAGGTAAGACAGTACTGGAGCCTACTGTCTTAGGGAGGACAGGTGGGCCGATGCACATGGCTCTCTAGCAGAGGAAGCATGGGAGGCAAGCAAGGCAGAGTGTTCTCTTACTCTCAAGAGCCTTGATCTCTCCCCTAATTGCCTTGCCTGAGCACTTTAACCTCTTTCTCCAGGGTCAAGAGTTGGGCCAGAAGATGCCATGCCACGGATTGTAGAGCAGCCGCCAGACCTGCTGGTTTCCAGGGGCGAGCCAGCTACTCTGCCCTGCCGCGCCGAAGGCCGGCCTCGACCCAACATCGAGTGGTACAAGAACGGGGCACGAGTGGCCACTGCACGGGAGGACCCGCGAGCTCACCGACTGCTGCTGCCCAGCGGCGCCCTCTTCTTTCCTCGCATCATGCATGGGCGCCGCTCTCGGCCTGACGAGGGAGTCTATACCTGTGTGGCTCGCAACTACCTGGGAGCAGCCGCTAGCAGAAATGCCTCTCTGGAAGTAGCTGGTGAGAGAGTTCGGTTGGCTGATGCTTCTGGAGTCTGGGGCAAGCGGGAAAGCCTAGGCAGAGTTGGCCTGGTTAGGGTGCAGGGTCGGGGAAGGCTGAGCCCACTGAATGTCTTTTTTGCGGGGGGGGGGGGGGTTCTCTAAGGCCAAACCTTGACCATGGAGAAGGAAATTGGGTTTGACTTGGTATTTCAGAATTCACCCTGTGACCCACCCTCCTCCCGGACATTCCTTCCTGTTAAAATCACACCACTCAGTTGATTCTTCTGACTTTTCTCCACGTGGCCCCTTCTCTTTTTTTTTTTCAGTCCTTCGTGATGATTTCCGGCAATCGCCTGGGAACATGGTGGTAGCAGTCGGGGAGCCAGCAGTAATGGAATGTGTGCCCCCTAAGGGCCACCCAGAGCCTTTGGTGACATGGAAGAAGGGCAGTGCAAAGCTTAAGGAAGAGGAGGGAAGGATCACCGTGAGTGTGTGTGTGTGTGTGTGTGTGTGTGTGTGTGTGTGTCTGTCTGTCTGTCTGTCTGTGTGTACAAGCGTATGAATGTAGGTAATAAGTCTGGGGCGCGCTGATCTAAGGGTCTTGCGACCTACGAATAATATCTAATGTCTTAGTATTATATGGTAGAAGATCTGAAATCGAGCTACTGAGTAAAGGACTGAGGTAAGGAAAGTGGAGAAAGCTGGATGTGGTGGTGCACATTTTAATCCCAGCACTTGGGAGGTAGAGGCAGACAAGGCCACTGGTCTACAAAGCCAGTCCCAGGGCACCCAGAGCTAAACAGAAAAACCCTGTCTCAACCCCTCCCCCCTCTAAAAAAGTGGAGAGAGAACACCATGATGCTGCAGAGACTCCATATCTGACAAGAGTCAACTTCATTAGTTTTCTTTTAATCTTATTTGAGATTAATTTATAATATATACAGTGCTCTGCCTGCATGTACACCTTCAAGCCAGAAGAGGGCATCATCAGATTTCACTATAGATGGTTGTAAGCCACCATGTGATTGCTGGGGAATTGAACTCAGGACCTCTGGAGGAGCACACAGTGCTCTTAACTTCTGAGTCATCTCTTCAGGCCCCATTAGTTTTCTTCATTGGCTTATTATGAGAACTAAATACATTTTACACACACACACACACACACACACACACACACACACACACACACACACACACACTTTGATGGCTGTAAAGGACCCCAGTGTTACCATTGTTATTCTCTAGATACGTGGAGGAAAGCTGATGATGTCACACACATTCAAGAGTGATGCTGGCATGTATATGTGTGTGGCCTCCAACATGGCTGGAGAACGAGAAAGTGGAGCCGCTGAACTCGTGGTATTGGGTAGGCACCAGGCCCTTTGGAGTTATGGGAGTGCGTAGCCCAGTGAGGAATTAGCTATGCAAAACTCCTGACAGTTCAATGGCTCCCACTCTGTAGAGCGTCCCTCATTTCTGCGTAGACCAATAAACCAGGTCGTCCTAGCTGAGGCCCCTGTGAATTTCCTGTGTGAGGTGCAGGGAGACCCCCAGCCCAATCTGCGATGGCGCAAGGATGATGGGGAACTGCCCACTGGCAGGTGAGGAACCCTTTCCTTCTGACAGTAGCGGGACCTAAGGAGCCCCAGACCCTACCTGGCCCTAGCACAGAGAAATCTGTTCCTCAGAGCTAGTGGTCCTTGCCTGAACTTATTTCACATAGTGGGTACCATCTTCTGTACCCTTTGAGTCCTGCCTTGCCTATCTTGACCCTGGTGTTTGGTCCTGGGGGAGAAGGAAGGGGTTTGTAGCTGTGGCCAACCCAGCTTGGGGTGGGGAGTGGAGCAGGTATGAGATTCGGAGTGACCACAGCCTTTGGATTGGCCGAGTGAGTGCTGAAGACGAGGGAACTTACACCTGTGTAGCAGAGAACAGCGTGGGCCGTGTGGAGGCATCTGGCTCCCTCAGTGTTCACGGTGAGGGCTCTTCCTGGGCCAGCTGGCAGGGGTAATGTGAGGGATGGTGTGGGAGAATAGGGGGCAAAGATGGAACGTAAAGTGTGGGTAGATCACTGGAGACACTTCTGGAGGGAGAGAGAAGACAAAGCCGAAGAGAGTTAAGCAAGAGACGGACACCTGCTCTATTAAAGCAGCTTTGGACCTCATACCATTAAGTCCCCTGCTCCTTTATTTATTTATTCTCTCTCTCTCTCTCTCTCTCTCTCTCTCCTTCCCAGTGCCACCACAATTTGTGACTCAGCCCCAGGACCAGACAGCAGCTCCTGGAGAAAATGTGTCTTTTCAGTGTGAGACCAAAGGAAACCCCCCACCTGCCATCTTCTGGCAGAAGGAAGGGAGTCAGGTAAGTAGCTCTTTCCGAAGCTCTAACCGAGGTTCCTTCTGGATCTTTCTCTCCCTCCACTTTTCTGCAAACTTCTCTTTCAGCTTCCTCTCCCAGGAATTCCTGGAGGTTATATGAGAGGATATAAATAAATAAAACAATGAAGATTAAAAAAAAAAAGGCCCAGAGCATTTGGACACTCGGAAAATTGAATGATGATGCAGCCATATGTTAAATGGTGCAGAACAAGCTGGGTGTGGTGGTGCACGCCTTTAATCCCAGCACTCGGGAGGCAGAGGCAGGCAGGTCACTGTGAATTCGAGGCCAGCCTGGTCTACAAAGTAAGTCTAGGACAGCCACGGCCACACAGAGAAACCTTGTCTCATAAAAACCAAAAAAAAAAAAAAAAAAAAAAGTGCAGAACTGTTCTGAGTGGCAAGTTCTGAGAGAATCTTAATGTGTTGACCAATGTCTTGAGCGTCTGCAAATCCAGAGACGTTTTTCTTCCCCAAGACCCTCTAGGTCTTGGCCTTTGGACATAAAAACTGCTCTGGAAACCAAATATTGAAGGAATTAAAGCTGCTTGGGGTAGATTACTTTCTCTGTTTATAGCTCCCTCCACAGGGGGAGGGGGGACTCACAGCCATCTCCTTTCTGCTTAGTGAACAAACCCAGATCACACTGTCCCCCGAAAGTTACAACCTAAGTGGCTTTCTCTAAGGAAGAGGTGGGCCCTATGCTGCAGGGTCAGTGACGTAAACCTATTTGTCTCTATACTGCAGGATTTTTATCCCAAACCGTGGCCATGCCGGGCAGTGGTGGCGCACGCCTTTAATCCCAGCACTTGGGAGGCAGAGGCAGGCGGATCGCTGTGAGTTCAAGGCCAGCCTGGTCTACAAAGTGACTCCAGGACAGCCAAGGCTACACAGAGAGACCCTGTCTCGAAAAAAAAAAAAAAAAAAAAAAAAACCAAACCGTGGCCACAATTTCCCAACATCCCCAGTTCTCATGACCACTGCCTTTTAATTAGGTCCTCTTGGGGATGAAAATGGTGATGGTTAGGAGGGAGTAGGAGGAAGTCAGTCAGTGCCTCAACCTAGCCTGTTTTTCCTGAGACCCAAACCTATTTCCCTCCCTTCTATCTAAAGTAAAATGCTAAGCCAGAAAATAGTTAACATTTATCACAGCATTTTATAACACTCTCATATGATTCCTTTATTTCAGCCTACCAAGTTTGACCCCTTGGAGCTCATAAAGCTATAAAGACCCGGAGATTTCATTTTAGTTGTTGTTGATTAGTTGATTCTTCTAAAAGAGAAGTGCATTGGTATTTTGCCTGCATGTATGTCTGTGTGAGGGTACCATACCCACTAGAAGTGGAGTTACAGACAGTTGTGAGCTACCACATTTCTAGGAATTGGACCCAGGTCTTCCATAAGAGCAGACAGTGCTCTGAACCCCTGAGCCATCTCCCCAGGCCCCAGGTGGTTCATCTTACTGCCTTGTCTCAGGCCTTAGCTCCTGAGAGTTTCTCAACCAGTAAATCACAGAGCTGGGGCGTGGACCCCAAGATCTTCTAACAAATGTCCATCATTTTGGGGAGTTGGCCTAACCAGTTTGGCTAGGGCCATGTCAGTGGCTGGAGGCAGAGTGTGAACTAGAACCTGAGGGCTTCTCTCTACACCTGGTCCTTTCCTTATCTTGCTTCCTTGCTCTGTCCCAGGTCCTCCTGTTCCCTAGTCAGTCACTCCAGCCCATGGGACGTCTCCTAGTCTCTCCAAGAGGCCAGCTCAACATCACTGAAGTACAGATCGAGGATGCTGGCTACTATGTGTGCCAGGCTGTCAGTGTGGCTGGTAGCATCCTGGCCAAGGCCCTATTAGAGATAAAAGGAGGTATGTGTCCATGGAGAGAGGGCTGGACCCACGGTCTGCAAAGAGACTGTTTAAAGAGATGTTTTCCTTTCTTGGGTGCTGTTTGATGTGTCTAAAAGGGAATGGGCATTTTTTTCAGAGTGACTTCCTTGATGTTTGGAAATTAGGCAGAGATTGGAAATCTAATCTCTCGTGGTTGACTGGGGGCGGGTGTGTGTGTGTTTGTGTGTGTGTGTGTGTGTGTGTGTGTGTGTGTGTGTGTGTGTGTGTGTGTGTAGATGAAACAGAGGCAGGTGGACTGATGTGGATTCGAAGCTGGCCTGGTCTACAAAGTGAGTCTAGGACAGCCAAGGCTACACAGAGAAGCTGTGTCTTGAAAAAACAAAACAAAACAAACAAACAAACAAAAAACCTCCCAAAACCAAAAAGGGAAAAAGGCTGCTTTCCTGACCCAAATTCTTCCTCTCCCAGCTTCCATGGATGGGCTGCCTCCCATCATCCTCCAGGGAGCAGCCAATCAGACACTGGTACTTGGCTCTTCTGTGTGGCTGCCATGCAGAGTGACTGGAGACCCACAGCCCAATGTCCAGTGGAAGAAAGATGACAGGTGGCTGCAGGGGGATGACTCACAGTTCAACTTAATGGACAATGGCACTCTATACATTGCCAGTGTACAGGTGATTGTCATTCTTAGAATCCTCGTGACTGAGGATAGCTAGCTATCTGGTCCACATTCCGACTCTGTTAGGTACCAACTAGGCATCTAATCCCTTTCTACCTCTCTGCTCTCTCAGACTTCCTAAAGTCTCCAGCATCATCCTCATCCTTCTGTTACCTGCCTCTCCATCCCTTCACCCTACCTTGCTCCACTCCCAGTGGGCCAGCACTCTACCTTCTCCTACAGGAGATGGACATGGGTTTCTACAGCTGTGTGGCCAAGAGTTCCATAGGGGAGGCCACGTGGAGTAGCTGGCTGAGGAAGCGAGGTAAGTTGATCCATCAGTCTCTAGTCAATTTCTCCCAAGTCCCAGGGTTAATTTTTATCTTCCAATATGCCATGCCATATTGGTGGGGATGAGGATGACTGGAGGACTTGGGAGGCAGATGGGAGTCTGGGATAGTATACTCTGTACCCTAACCATCACCGCTCCACAGCTCTCTTCGCCCCTCTGCCTACCTAATGATTATCTATCACTGCAGAAGATTGGGGAGCATCACCGAGTCCAGCAACATCACCCAGTAACCCTCCAGGGCCTCCCTCTCAGCCAGTGGTCATAGAGGTAACCAAGAACAGCGTCACCTTGTCCTGGAAGCCCAATCCACAGTCTGGAGCCACAGCTACCTCTTATGTGATAGAGGCCTTCAGGTATAGAGATGATTTTGTGTGTCTGTGTATGTATGCTTGCAAGTTTGCATGCACATATGTCTACGTGCGCGGTATCAAGTGACCTCCCCCAAGGTCTGTGAGACAAAGTCTTGCTCTGAACCTGGGTCTCACTAATTGGTTAGACAGGCAGACTAGTCAGCTCTGGGGATCGACCTATCTCTACTCTACACTCCTCCCCCAACCAATGCTAAGATTACAGATGTAGGTGCATGCCGGGGGGGGGGGCAGGGGGGGTCTGAAGTCAGGCTCTCATGCTTACTCAGCAGGCACTTCACCAATTGCATCATCTCTCCAGGCCCATGCAGACAATTTTTTTTTAAATACAAAGCTGGAGAATTAAAAAGAGGGGGATCCTATGTCCTCAGGGCCTTTGCTATTTGGGGAGAATGAGTCTCTAGTCCCCTTCTCGCTAGGTAAGAAGATAGTACGAATGAGATTGAGTAGGCAAGTTGGGGATTCCTGGCTTTGATGGTCCTGTCACCTCATTCCCGTTTAGCCAAGCGGCTGGCAACACGTGGCGGACAGTGGCAGATGGGGTACAGCTGGAAACGCACACCGTCAGTGGCCTGCAGCCCAATACCATCTACCTGTTCCTAGTGCGAGCTGTTGGAGCCTGGGGCATCAGTGAACCCAGCCCTGTCTCTAGGCCTGTTCAAACCCAGGGTAAGGCCAGAGGCCTAATGGGTGTGGGTATGCAATGAGGAACAACAAAGAGTAACCCCTCACCCCCACCCCCCCACCCCCACCCATCCAGACCACAGACTGGTGGCAGTCCGCAGGATTTTCTTTTGATATGCCAGATCTATACTGATGGCCCAGACCACAACTGGAAGTCATGTTTCTCTCTCACAGAGGGCTCAAGAAAGGAAGGGGGGGTGGGTGTGACCGTCATCCGCCTCAGCCGCTCCCTTACCACTGAGCTTCTTAAGTGTATGTAGCACAGATTGTTCAGACTAAAAGGGACTTGGGGGTAATCGAGTGCATATGAGAGACAAGGAGCTGAGGCCTTTAAAGAATGCACAGGAAAAAAAAAACCCAATCACATTAGCTGCTCCCCCAGGTTAGCTCTCTGTAAAAGATTCCCTTAATGTAGCTGTGCTAGGCTGGATTGTATTCCGGTCTGCGAGCCAGGCAGAGGTGGAACATAAACATAGCCTTAGTACAAAGTTCTTGCCTTTGGTGGTCCCTGCTGACTGGGCTCTTTGGTCAGCAGACAGCGGCCTATCTAGGCCAGCGGAGGAGCCATGGAGAGGCCAGCAAGGACTAGCTGAAGTGCGCGTGCGAATGCAGGAGCCCATAGTCCTTGGGCCCAGAACTCTGCAGGTGTCCTGGACTGTGAGTGTGGCATAGAGATGTGGTTAAAGATGGGGGTGATGATAGGGGGACATGAGGGCATCTGAGAAGGAGTGAGGGCAGGTAGGAGGTGAGTGGGCGGGGAAGGCAGAAGGAATGGGGTAGGGGGTGGGCCTGGAGGTCCTGGGTGGCTCCAGCCTCTCCTGGGCCTAGTATACACTTTGTCCTGTTTCCTATAGGTGGATGGTCCAGTCCAGCTGGTGCAGGGGTTCCGTGTGTCTTGGAGGATTGCAGGCCTTGACCAGGGGAGCTGGACACTGCTGGATCTACAGACTCCACACAAGCAAAGTACTGTGTTAAGAGGACTGCCCCCAGGGGCCCAAATCCAGATCAAGGTGCAAGTCCAAGGCCAGGAGGGGCTGGGGGCGGAAAGCCCTTTTGTGACCAAGAGCATTCCTGAGGAGGGTAAGCATGCCTGTGGAGTGATTTATAAGACTGGGGAGGAGGGAGAGGGGGGAGCTGTGAAAAGCAAGGTGTGTGGATGGTAAGGGGGGAGGATGCCTTTCTGTTCCCTCATGTAAGAGCAAGGAAAGGGAAGCTTCGGGCAGCTTGCAGTGACCGTCTGTGTCCTCTTTACCATGCTCCACCCTGGGCTAGCCCCCAGTGGCCCCCCTCAGGGAGTGGCTGTGGCCTTGGGGGGTGATGGCAACAGCAGTATCACTGTGTCCTGGGAGCCTCCACTTCCCTCCCAGCAAAATGGGGTCATCACTGAATACCAGGTACAGAGTTGACTGGCGATTGGGTGAGCGGGCTGCGAGCTACTGGCTGCGGGTGGTGTGGGAGCGGGGGTGGGGGCGGGGAAGAGGTGAGACATAGGGCCTAAAGTTACAGTGGAGGGAAACTTATGGCTGGCTTTGGGTCTGAGAAGAGTTTGGGAGAGAGGAAAGGGGTGCAAAGCATTGTCTCCAGGCATGGAGTTCCTCCTAACTGGAACCTCAAGTTTCTCCATGGGTCCTAAATCCAATTCTTCCTAGATCTGGTGCCTGGGTAATGAAAGCCGCTTCCACCTCAATCGATCTGCAGCAGGCTGGGCACGCTCTGTGATGTTCCGGGGACTGCGATTGGGCCAGCTCTATCGAACCCAAGTGGCCGCAGCTACCAGCGCTGGCGTGGGCGTGGCCAGTGCACCAGTGCTAGTGCAGCTGCGTGAGTCCAGTGGTGGGCGTGGGAAAGCAGGGCCAGAGAACTTGGCGGGGGGCGGGGGAGGGGGGGAGGGGGTGGGCCAAGAGCGGGACAGCTTTCCTTTAATTCCTTCACTCGGGAGGCAAAGGCAGGAGAATTTCTGTGAATTCTAGGCCAGCCTGGTCTACATAGCGAGCTCCAAGCCAGCCGAAGATACAGTGAGCTCTTGTCTCAATTAGACAATAAAATAATAAAAGTAATAAAAAAAAATAACTTGGAGGAATACTGAGGAAGTTGGTCTGGAATGGCGCCTTCCAAGCCCTTGGATTTTGGGTTCGTCTCCTTTCATCTCTCTGACCCCTACAGCATCCTCTCCGGCAGTGGAGCCTGGGCCGGAAGTCAGCGAGGGGCTGGCGGAACGGCTGGCTAGGGTGCTGCGGGAGCCAGCCTTCCTGGCGGGCAGCAGCGCGGCGTGCGGGGTGCTACTGCTCGGGCTCTGCGCCGCGGTGTACCGGCGCCAGAAGCTACGGAAAGAGCTCAGTCACTACACCGGTGAGAGCCACGCCCCTGGGCACTAGGAGCCTACAGGAGGTGGGGGTGGGGGAGGTTCCATGGGAGGCGGGGCCTCAACTGAGCAAGTGGGCGGGATCTGAGGTGGTTCCACAAGGAGTACAGCCCACCAGGATAGGGAGCCAGCGTGAAAGTGAGAGGGCAGATCCAGAGGAAGAAGGATTTAGACAGAGGAGTTGAATTTAACACTGGAACACAGGCATTGCCTCTCAACCTCAGTAAAAGTACCGTTCAAGTTGGGGGCGGGGAGCCCTGTGTGACCCCTTGATGTCTAGACTGGCTGGTTCAAAGATCTACTCCTTAATAAAAGCAATCTCTGGAGAGATGACAAAATCTCCAAGGTCAGGGATCTCCCAGTTTGGTTACGCATAGGAATCATGTGGGAAAGCTTCAGGGGGAAAAACTGTGAGAATGAAACTGGATGTGGTGGCGCTCACCTATATTCCTAGCACCAAGGAAGGAGGGCTGGCAGAGTCAGGAGGATCACGTGTTCAAGGCCGGCCTGGGCTACTTGCTATCCTGTCTCAAAAGGAAAAAGGAGAGGGACCCGAGTCCCATTCCGAGAAATTAGTACAAAATTGATTCCGTGTGTAACATGGATTAGATTTGGAAACAGGACCAAGGACAAACAAATGGAGTTCCTGACCACTCACTTCATTTCCCCTCTTTTTTTTCTGGGTTCCTTTTCGGAAGCCTCCTTTGCCTACACACCTGCAGGTAAGGGTCTCTACTCTGTGCGGTTCCGAACCCCAGGACCAGGTCTTCTCTTACCACTTTCCCCCTTTGTCTTCCCCAGTGTCCTTTCCACACTCAGAGGGCCTTTCCGGATCCAGTTCCAGGTAATCCTTAGGACCTTTCTAACGACAATTATTTCTACAGAGAGAGAGAGAGAGAGAGAGAGAGAGAGAGAGAGAGAGTGTGCCCCTTCCACTCCAGGCTTGACCACCTCTCTACGCCCAACCTTTCCCAGTTCCTCATCCTAGCCATCATTTCTGTCCTGTGACTCTTGATTGCGTCCATCTTCCTCCCTTGGCTGGCCTCTTTTGGCTCTCCGTTCCCAATATTCACCTGCTCCCTCCTTAGGCCACCCATGGGCCTTGGCCCTGCTGCTTACCCATGGCTGGCAGACTCCTGGCCCCACCCATCCCGGAGTCCCTCAGCTCAGGAACCCAGGGGAAGCTGCTGCCCCAGCAATCCTGACCCAGATGCTAGATACTACAATGGTGAGGAGCTCTGATTCCTTTAAGGGTACACCTACCCCCATCCCCCAAGGCTCAGCCTTCCCCTACCCCCACTTCTCACTTGTCAGCTTCCTGGGGGCACATTGAAGGGATCACACTGAGGAACCCTGGCCTTTCTGAGGTTGGTTAGGTCTGGGGAATGGACCTTGAGCTTGAGTCACAGAACAGCCATCAGACCTTAAACTTTGCCTTGGTTTAACATGTCAGATTTGGGGTCGGGGAGGAGGTTGATCCCACAGAATCTCCTTCTGCTTTCCATTTTCCTTTGTCCTCTATGTGTGTCTGCCTCCTCCCCCCGGGCTTCCCTCTTTCTTCTCCTCAGAGGCAGGAATCTCCCTGTACTTGGCTCAGACTGCACGGGGTGCTAATGGCCCTGGTGAGGGTCCTGTCTACAGCACCATTGACCCAGTAGGGGAAGAGCTTCAGACCTTCCATGGAGGGTTCCCTCAACATTCTTCTGGGGACCCGAGCACCTGGAGCCAGTATGCTCCTCCCGAATGGAGCGAGGGGGACAGTGGTACGACTCCAATTCTTAGCCCTCCCCATTTTTGTTCTATCCACAATATCCTCCTCCGGCCTGTGGCACCTGGCCTGTCATTTTCTCCTGACACACTGACTTCTCTCTGCCTCTTTCCTGCTCCTGGTGTGCCCCCTATCTCCTCTCCTCAGGAGCCAGGGGAGGCAAAGGGAAGCTTTTGGGCAAACCTGTACAGATGCCCTCTTTGAGCTGGCCGGAAGCCCTGCCACCACCTCCCCCTTCCTGTGAACTAAGCTGTCCAGAGGGGCCTGAGGAGGAGCTGAAGGGCAGGTAAGGATCCTGCCAGCTGCACACGCCCCTCGAAATATGTGATAAGCCCAAGACTAGAGGGGGAGGAGCGGGCAGAGGCTTCCAGAGAAAAGTGTGAAGTGCTCAGTCCTTCACTTCTCATCTGCCTTTTCCACCTCAGTTCAGATCTGGAAGAGTGGTGCCCACCAATGCCTGAGAAAAACCACTTGATTGAGCCAAGCTCCAGTGGAGCATGCCTAGTGTCTGCGTCCCGAGGGGAAACTCCCTCCCCTACCTCCTCTTATGGACAGCAGTCCACAGCCACTCTTACCCCCTCACCTCCTGATCCTCCCCTGCCCCCTACTGACATCCCCCACCTCCATCAGATGCCCAGGTAAGGAGGTATAGAGTACTCTGCACATTATAGGCCCCCTCCGTATATATTTATCCAGTGGGTGAGTGGGTGGATGAATATATGAAGAAGGGATAGAGGTCTCGTGGCTGTGATCAAGTGAAAGTTGTGATTGTGGGAAAGAAGTTGATGTCTAACAGAATTCTCACTCATCTTTCAGGCTGTCTCTGCAAACTTCCAAGGCATTGCATGCAAACATGGATGTCCTCATGCTCCCTAGTTTGAGGCCTTATGGGGGACAGATCAGATCTTGCCTATTCTGAGTATTAGGCAGAACACACAGCACAATGCCTGGCGTGTAGTAAGATCTTGGTTTTGTGGAGTGAACAAATGCTGAGGCCTTATGTCATTGCAGGAGGGTGCCGCTTGGGCCAAGTTCTCCTCTCAGTGTATCCCAGCCCACTCTGAGTAGCCATGAAGGAAGGCCTGCTGGCCCAGGTGTTGGCCCCATAGTCTCCTATCACCCTACGCCCAGTCCTGTCCCAAGTACAGCCAGCAGTGCTCCAGGTGAGTCAGCTGTCGTTCACCTTGCTCCCACCTCACTGGACTCCCTCAAAGCTTGCTTTCTCTTTACCCCCTTTTCAGCGCCTTCCCTTACCTGCCCGCTTTTGCCTCTTAATACTACAGGAAGAACCCACCAGGTGACTGTAGAAATGACTCCTCCACTCCATGGACACCGTGCCCGAATCCGGAAGAAACCCAAGGCTCTTCCTTACAGACGGGAGCACAGTCCTGGGGGTGAGAGGAGCCCTGGGCCCGGGAGATGGTGACAGAGAGAACAAGCAGGGAACCAAAAGGAACGGAGCCGGTGACACCAAACCTTGGGCCACTGTCTTGCCTCCTCTTGTCGGGGGAGGGGGGCAGGGAGGAGAGGGGGAGCTGGGTTAGGAGAAGCAGGAGACTTGGCTGAAAAAAGGTTTCTCCACAGACTTGCCCCCACCCCCCTTGCCACCACCAGAGGAAGAGACAAGCTGGCCCTTGGGTCTGAGAGCAGCAGGCAGCATGTCTTCCCTAGAGCGAGACCGCAGCGGAGAGAGAAGAATGGGACAGGCAGTGCCTCTAGGGGCCCAACGTGGGCCCCATCCAGATGGTAAGGAGAGCCAGGACAGCGGGAGGGGACTGGAAGCTTGTAGAAGTCCCAATGATGGTCCCCAGCTCCCTGTCACCTTCAGTTGGATAAATGCATCTGGTCAACATGATGCGGCTCTTGTCTCTTTCACTTGCTGTAAACAAAAGTCCTGAGTTCCCAAGATTTTTGACCCCCCAGGACTGAAGCCGATGAGGAAAAAAGTAGGGTCTGGGTGCTGTGTCCTCCCTTCCCCAAATTCCCTGTGCTCAGGAGCTCCTCAAATGTTTTAACTCCCTGTCATGTCAAGGTCATGTGTTAGGCCCTCAACCTGTCAGAGCCTAGGGTAGCCAATGGACAAGTAGTGACAGTCTGCTTTCTCCCATGGGCCCAGCTGCACTTCTGGGTTGTGCTGCAGAAGAGGCCTGGCTCCCATATGGCAGACCAAGCTTCCTGGGCCATGGCCAGGGCACCAGCACCTGCTCTACCGCTGGCAGCAACTCTTCCAGGGGTTCCAGTAGCTCTCGGGGTTCTCGGGGCTCTCGGGGCCCTGGACGGAGCCGGAGCCGGAGCCAGAGCCACAGGGCAGGACAGAAACGTCGAGAGGTGGGTACCAGAGATCATAAGGAAGCAGAGCAGGGTGGGAGGGCAGGCCAGAGAAAAAACAGAAAAGTAGTAAGGGGCTTTCAGAGGAGATTACAGAGAGGGATGTAAGGAAGGAATCCTTGAGAAGAAATGACAAGAGGTGAGGGCATAATGACACACAAGAGTAAGCCTGGGTATTCCATAGAAGTAGATTAGAAAGAAGGCAGATCCCTTACTCTGTGTGGCCTGTCACAAAATGATAGCTCCTCCTCCCTCATTACATACACCCTTTTCTCCTTAGGAACCAAGATGACCCTTCATGAAGCAATGAACTTACTGGAAGTTCCACAGGGAAAGGATGGGATCCCCTTCCTGGTCAACAGATGTGAGCCAAGAGGAGCAAGGATGGGCTGCCTTCCCTCCCAGCAATGATACTGTGACTCACTGAAGCCCACTGTCCTCACAGCTTTAGGTGTCTTGGGAGCCAGAGAACTAGTTTTTCCTTTCCACCTTCTTCAGACTGAGACATGTTTGTACAAAAGGGGGGTAAAAAAGCATCCGATCTGAGCCATGGGCCATGCTTGTTTGTTATGTGCAGTGTTGTGAGTAGAGCAGGCTGTGAAGGTCTGTAGACCAATACACACTGTTAGCTTTTGCATCCTCTTGAATTTCTATGAAAATCACATGATAAGGACAGCTGATAAGTAACACTGGTCTGGCATGCATCCCAGAGGAACTGAAGTCACTGTCCAACAGTCTGTTAGCCCACCAGCCTCCAGTGTGTTAGTTCACCGGCCTCCAGTGTGTTAGCCCTCTGTTCACTGATGTACAAAAACAACTTAAGGGAGGAAAGGTTTATTTTGGCTCAGCTTTTCAGACTGCATCCATGCTTCACTGGATCTTGTTTTGTAGCTCTGGTGAGGCAAACCATCATGGAGGGGCAGGGCTGCTCACCTCATAACATCCAGGAAGTGGAAATAAGCATACAAGAAGTGGCCAAGGCAAGATATGTGTTGTAAAGAAATGATCCTAGTGACGTACTTCCTCCAGTCACACCAAACCTCCTAGTATCCCATAGACAAAGTTAGTGCCTTCAGGGTCCAGTCACCTCTCCATAGTGACACAAGCTAGCAGTACAGTCCTTCACTGTATAGATCTGTTGGAGTGACATTTTATATATAAACTATAATACCCTGTTACAACTATAGGGATATTCAAGTAGCCAACACATAGATTGTTGTCCCGTCTTTAGAGAACTGAGCCAAGCTCTTCTTTGGTGCTCTCCTCCAGGGCCTATCTTCTTTTCTGTAAGAAAACCCTTACCTCAAAATAAATAGAAGCTGAAAAACCCCAAAGAGAGCCAGTCTTATAGCATTTACCCATAATCCCAGCACCCAAGAGGCAAAGGCTGGAAGGTTAGGAGTTCAAGGCCAGTTCCAGCTGCATAGCTGCTCTGAGGTCAACCTGGACTACGTGAAACCTTGTCTCCAACAAAACAAAACAAAGAACGCATGAGTGAAATCCAAGAAGGAAACACATGCTTCTGCATAGCCCAGGCTCTGTCACAGAGCATGCCTGAAGAAGGGTACCTATTGAGTCATGGGATCTAAGAGTTTGCCATGGACTTATATGTCACAGTTGCCATCACTGTCATCCCACAGCTGACCCATGTGTTGGCTGCTTGAATTACTCCTTGCTTCTTGCCTGCTTCGTCCTCAGTTCTCTAAATAGCTTGGGCCTTCAGAGCTGTTTCATTGGCCTCTGATTTGACCTGAGCATTTGTGAGTGCAAATGCCATTTCCCCTTCGGTCTGGCAAGCAGAGCTGGAATGGTTACAAGAGGAATTTCGCCAGAAAGCTAACAACAGCAAAATAATCTAGAAGAGGAAAAAAAAAATGAGCGGATGTATATCCGGACCATTCATTTCTCCTTGCAAGACCCTGCAGAGCAATCAGGCTGGTTCACTGAACAGAGCTCAGGAATCAGTCCCCCTGGTCACGTGGGCTTGGCTTCCTAACCCAGAGTGGTCTCCAGAAAGAGTGGCAGGGTTTAATGATGTAGCTCCACTGGGCCTCCACATGATCACAGCCTCTCTTCACACACACCAGAGGTATCTTCTTTGGCCCTGGTGCTGCTCTCCAGCACAACCCGCCACTTCCCACCATGTGTGAGAGATGCAGGTAGCCTGCTCTCTAGTGGCTTTCAACGGCTCAGGACTCAGAAGTCTTTGGTCTTTGTCCTGTAATTTTGTCTAAAGACTATCCACTGAGCCAAGGATCCCAGGTGATTCCACCTTCCCCGGGCAGCTTGTCTATTTAGCCACCTGTCTATTTTTAAGACGCCATCTGGAACTGAATCTATGGAACAGGGCTGGGACTGCAGAAAACAGGAGTCAGGCTCTCCAAGATCCACAGACCCTTAGCCGCCGCCCCCTGCCCCCCACCCGCTCCCCACACTTCTCCTAACTACATTCTGTTTAAACTTGCTGGATATATCTCATTCCCTTTCAATTGCAGAGGGGAAAGAAATGAGGACATTCCCTGAGTAACAGTGAACGCTTGCTTGCCTCTCTAACCAGGTAGCTCTTACATCTCTGCAGGTGCCCATCCCAAAATAGAACCCAAGGGATGACGTCACAGAACTCAAGTTTTTACAGTTTTATAGAATCAAGTTCCTTAAGCCCACAGTGACAATGGCATGAGAGTAGTGTTTTGCTTCCATGGTCTCTTGCTCTTTCTTCAGCCTCCTCCATTGACTTAACTCTGAAGCATTGACGGTGACACTAGAGGGGCCCACCGCATCCATGGCGTTCTTCCTTTATTTTCCTTGCATGCTATCACTGGGGAAAGGGATGGTCTGGCCTCGAAGGGAGAAGCCCAGGTAGAAATGAGAGGGCTCCTCTAAAGTGCCCTCCACCATAGCCCTCTCCAACAGCCATTTCTGTTCTCCACGAAGACACTGTTGGCTTCCCTTCTTCCCAGGATCCACGCGGGTGGGAGATCAGTGGCCAGGCTTACTTAGGCCAAAGGCCCTGCTTGTGAAAAGAGAGTCTGACGTCATGGAGATTCTGTCTTGTTCTCAGTTTGAATCCAAGGCTCCCTGGATCCTATTTTGGTTTACTTTCATTCGTTTTGGCAATCCCAGTGAGAGGACTCTCAGAAGCTCAGTGATGATGACTACAGAGAAGCACAGGACAATCCTTCACCTGTAGAAAGGCCTGGGGACGGACAGGAGAGTGGTCTGGGTGCACTTCTGGCCATTTCAGGAACAAGTCAGGAAGATTCTGGAAGTTGAAGGATAAGAAAGTTACTACCAGACCCCAGGCTTCCCCCTCCACCCCGTTTTTGTTTGTTTGTTTGTGTGTGTGTTTTTTGTTTTGTTTTGTTTTGTTTGTTTTTGCTTTTGGTTTCTTGGGACAAGGTTTCTCCGTGTAGCCTGGGCTATCCTGGACTCATTTTGTAGACCAGGCTGGCCTCGAACTCACAGAATTAATAGGCAGGTGCCACCGCGCCCAGCCCAGGCTCCCTGTTGACCCTTTCGACTCTATTCCAGAGCTTCTGGATTAAGGTCACCATGTTATCAAGCCAGCCAGATACTTACCACCAGCCTTGGGCACAGCACCATTGAGCCGGTTGTGCTGGGAAGAGAGTCTAGAGTCGGGGGGGCCAGGGAGGCAGCCCCCTCCCCAGCCGCTGGGTGTGGCTGATCTCAGAATCCTCCAGCCAGTCTGGCCTCCACTCCCACAGAGGCAAAGAGAAGCTTCGGGTCAGGGAGAGATCATCCCGGGGGGAGGGGGGCGATGAGGCATCTGACAAGGAAGGCAGAGGTCAGCAGGAGGTTCAACATTTAGCTCCTAGGGACCAATTTACGGTGGAAAGCTTAGGACTGGTCCACATTTATCTCCAGCCCTAACCATAATCTAGCCTTAACTCAGTCCATCAGTTCCAGTGGGGCAGCCCCTGGTCATGAAATGGCGCACACCTTTAATCCCAGCACTCAGGAGGCAGAGGCAGGAGGATCTCTGTGAGTTTGAGGCCAGCCTGGTCTACAAAGTGAGTTCCAGGACAGCCAAAGCTATACATATATAGACCCTGTCTTGAAAAACAAACACACAAACAAACAAAAAACCCAGAGAGTAAAGACACACTTCCCTTACAACTGTTGGGTAGCTACTTCCCTATGCATTGGGCACTTTCGACCTGGATACTTTTTATTTTCCATTTAAAAAAAAAAGATTTATGTACGTATTATTTATATAGTATTCTCTCCACATGTGCATCTGCATGCCAGAAGAGGGCACAAGACCTCATTATAGATGTGTGAGCCACCATGTGGTTACTGGTAATTGAACTCAGGACCTTTGAAAGGACAGACACTGCTCTTAACCTCTGAGGCATCTCTTCAGGCCCTTATTTTGCTTTGAAGTATGTACATATTTGCCTAAGTTACAGTGCACTGCCGATGGAGGCCACAAGAGGGCATCGGATCCCCTAGACCTAAGATTACAGGTGATTCTGAGACATCTGAAATGTCTCCTGAACATGGGTCCTCTTCAAGAACAATAAAGGATTCTTAACCACCGAGCCATTTCACTGAGCCTTGGCCCAGATAATTTTTGTCCTGTCACTTGCTATAAGCCTTGTTGCTTTTCTTGAGGTCAAAGGGTAGAGTAAGGAAGGGTTATAGGCATGAAGGATCACATGCGTTTGTGCGTGTATAGGGTGAACTTCCAAGGGGCCAGTGAACACCAGGATGACCTTCTGCCAACATGGAGTGAGACTGAGCCCAGGTGTTTCTCAACCTCAGCCATGGGCAGGGAATCATGAGGCCCGGAAGCACATCAGCAGCTAAGAGGCCTATGAAACGCCAGTTGAAAGAAGACCTGCCATAGCGCAGCTTTTCCTGGGACCCACGTCTGGGGAATAGTACGGTTCTGGAGATGGGAGTTTGGGCCACCCACCTGGCTTCCTCTAGGCTTCAGAATTGGACCATTTGTCTTTGATCTATGAGGGATTCTAAGGAGGTGAACGCATCTGTCTGACCTAGTGTTTCTCGATTTGGAGAAAAGGCAAAGAACATTCTCCATGGAGCTCTTAATAATGCATGGGAAGCACCTCTCTGAGCACCGAGGACATAGCAATCATTTAGTAAAAAGCACCTCTCCTCCCTTTTGAGATAAAAGCCTACCGTGTAGCTCAGGTTGGCCTGCAATTCACAATTTTATTGTTTCGGCTTCCCAAATGCTGAGATTCCAAGCACTCGCCATCGCACCTCAATAAAACCAGTTGTTTAAATGACAGCGAGGATGACAATGACTAGGAAACCTTGATTCTTGGCTAGGGAGAAGGGGAGCTATGCCCACTCTAAGGGAGTCAGGTGGCCCCCACATACCAGTGAAGACACAGTCAGCCTCCCTGGGCTCCAGACCAAAACCAAAGCTATCGACAGCCACTGCCAGGGCACGAGCAAAGTGAGCATCAGCGAGGAAGGAGCCATCAGAGGAGCTGACCAGGCTGGCCCTGGCACTGGGGACATTGTCCTCAGAAGCGGAGCCCCAACCGTTGGCCAGGGAGCCCTCGCTGGGGGTAGGGGTAGGGCAGGGCCGAGGTGGGCACAGTAAGTTTCCAACCTCAGACCCCACCCCGCCACCGCCTCTGTCCATGTCTGCCAGTCCTGAGGATGCTGGTATGCTGATATAGCCGTAGGTTGTTGGGGGCGAAGGAGCTCTTGGCATAGGAGACACACTGTTCCTAAAAGGCAAAAGAGAGAGAGAGAGAGAGAGAGAGAGAGAGAGAGAGAGAGAGAGAGAGAGAGAGAGAGCCAGTACACTGGTTAGGGCACAGCAGCAGGAACATGGCAATCGAGGCAGGCATGTATGCTCCCTGGCATGCTTAGCTGGAGCGTTTCAGTTCTCCCAGGATACTCACCTGGGTGTCTCCTCCCCTTCACTGAGCTCCAGGCACAGGGCCACCTCCTCAGGGGTGAGTACACTGTCCTGATCCTCTTCTTCTAAAGATGACAGTGAGGAGCTGGAGAGGTTGCTGGAGGCTGGGCTAGGACCAGAGAGGAAAGAGGCCTGGGGGCTAGGAGGCCTGGAGGAGCTAACGATGGAGAGCGGGGGCGCTGGCAGTAGGTCAGAGGAAGGAGCTTGGAGCTTCTCCACACACCTGGTTAGGGGATGGGAGAGACAACAGGTTAGTCAGAATCTTTCTTCAGGGTCACGTCACTCAGCCTTGGTCTGATCTCAGCAACATTCCTCTGCCGCAACCCTGAGTGCCCCAACTCGATTTCCTGACCCATGCCCTCTTACTGGCTCTGCTGATCATGACTAGGGGCTCCACGAAGAGAGACCGGTGTTGCAGGGAGTGGACGAGTTGCTAGCTCACTGGAGTTGCGTTGAAGCTGTGGTCCCAGGGCACGCCAGGCTACCACGGCTCTGGGGGCTTCTCCTGGGGAAGCAAGGGTTGAGAACAACACACTCTCCAGAATCACAGGCAGTCAAGATCCCAACCTGCCCAGAGCCCAGTTTACCGCCCACTTAGCTACACACACACACACCCCTGGTGGGTCTGAAGTCTGCCTTCCCCTGGCTTCCCCTTAGGGATACTCTCTCACCTGGGCTTTGGGAAAGGTTCCTGGAGGCCCTGCCTCCCATCTCCCAGGCCCAGATTTCCATAGGGTGGCTGCCCCGCAGCAGTGGGGAGCTGTTGGCTTGGTGCAACTCTGCAAGGGAAAGACAGCTGTTAGGGACAGCAAGAGCAAAGCTTCTCAGACCCCAGACAAAGGCGCTAGGTGCCTGGGACCTAGAATCTAGATAAGAGGGAGAAAACTAGTCCTCTCTGCCCCGTCCTTCTCCCGCCCTCATACGCTGGGAAGAGCACTGAGTGCTTTCGGTGTGTGACTTCAGTGAAATGCATCGAGCTTTCTGATCATCACGTTCACCTGTAAACAACCACGTCAAAGGATGTTGAGGAGTCAATAAGAACAGATTGGAAAGCTCCTGGCCCAGACAGATATTTCCAAAACTAGCTTTCTTTTCTTCAGCTGTGTGCATTTCAGTGTTCCTGACCTCTTTTTCCCCCTCACTCTGCGGCTCCCCTCTTCAATTCTGCTCCATGAAAACAAATATTCCCCTTCTTAGAGGGAATTTGTTAATACTTTCTCATTTCTCACATTGCAAGCAGCTAGCCTTGTCCTGAGACGCTTGACTGTTTCTTGATCCGGGAAGTGGGAAGACAGGGTGTTGGGGTGAGGTGAAACAGAGCTAAGTGAAAAATCTAAACCACACACTAGCAAGTCCTGTGGCAGAACTGGGAGCTTCCTAAGACATGGCTGAGGGTGGGACTCAATGGGAGGGCACTTGCTTGGCAGGTGTGAAGCCCCCTGGTGTGAAGGCCCCAGGTTCAAACTCCAGCATCAAAAGGAAAAAAGGAAGAAAGAAGGGAGGGAGAAGGAGAGGAAGGGAGGAAAAGAATAAGTGGTCGTAGAAGATAAGTCATCCTTTTCTAGAACTGTTAATGCCCTAAGAGGGATCATATATTCCATTAAAGTCATTGGGATTTGCCACACAAAAGGCTGCTGTGTTTGTTTGTTGGGCCAGTTGGTTGGTTTTGAGGATTGAATCCAGGCCCTGCTACATGCTGACTGCAGGCTTTACCACTGAGTTTATGACCCCTAAATGAGACTTATTCCAACTATTTTTAGCTGACATTTCATTACCACAAAAGATTGATAATGCAATAGCCCCGAGGCAAAATTAGAAAGAGTGCCAGCTTATTAATATTTACAGTCACATAAAATTGTCCATATTGAACAAGCTCTTAATTACTCTTAATCTGCCCTTGTCTTTTTTTTTTTTAACTGAAGTTGGATTTTATCTACTTAAAAACAACTGACTATAAAAATATCGGCTAAGTCTCTCTCAGCAGTTCAGAAAGTCCATAAAGATGGCAGGCAGAGTGAGTGCAAGGGCATGCTCTGCAGGGCAGTAGCTGGGAAAAACAGCCCCAATACAGGGAGCTTCCTAGGTGATTCCCACGGAATTCAGTGGTGTTTGGGGGCAAATCATCCTGCTTTCAGAATTCTGCTCTGCAGCTTATTTTGGAATTTCGAACAAACTACCCAATCATTCTGTCTCTGAAGAGATAAATCTGCCCCCTAAGTGTTATAGGTATTGCTTCATATTACAGGGGACTGGGCTCAGCATCCCTAGGAGGAAGAGTTTTTATCCTTGCATGGTTGAGTCTGTGAACACAGAATCTGTCTACATGAAGGGCTGGTTACAAACATTTTTCTCTGAGAAGCTAATTGACAGTCAGTGTCCAAGCAGACCAGCGTATAATGGGTGGGGCACAAATTCTGGAAATCCCGGCATTTGTTTGTTTGTTGTTGTTGGGTTTTTTAATTTTAATTTTAATTTAATTTAATTTAATTTAATTTTTTTAGCACTGGTTGCCTTAGGACAGGCCGTAGCTATACTTTTTTTTGTTGGTCAGCACAGATGGGTCTCCTAAGAGGAAAAACGGTTTACCCAATGTCTCTTGTATCCACCATGCCTGCCTGGCATGCCGTGGTGCTTGTTAAATGTTTTCTAAGTCATGTGGACTGCAGAGCCAAGGCCTAGTACGGTAAAGAAAAACTGAACGCTCTGCAGATGGAAACAGAGGTCTGTGTCCACTGGGAGACAACAGCAAGTTCAGGAGGTTGCTCAGCCCACACTCACTTGATCAAAGCCAATGGACCACATTACCACCCCTAGTCCCACCCCCATCTTCCCAGAGCCTGACTTTGCTCCCATTCTCACCCTGCTTCTTTTTGGCCTTCCAAGCCTCTGCAGGGGCCAGCGACATGCGTGGGGAATAGAGCCCCCTGCGGCTGCAGAGACTATCTGAGCTAGCCCAGGGGCTGGAGGTTCCGGCAAACTTAGATGGAAGGCGCCTAGCAGCTGGTGTCTGGGGGCTTGGCCGAACTGGGGGGCTGGAGGGCTGCTCCGCAATGAGGGAGCCATAGAAAGTGCTGGTGTCTGGAAGCAGGGGCACACCGGGGCTTCGGGGGTCCCAGGAGATCACTGACATAAAAAACGACAAAAGGAATTATAGGGAGCACATTGCACTCCCCAACCCCCCTTCCAACCCGAGGTCCCCGCCCCCGGCCCCCCCGCCCCCGCCCCCGCCCCCGCGCAGGAGGCATAGTTACAGGAACGTCTGCTGTCTAATGGGTCCCGAGGGTCCACTCCCAGCCGACTACTGAGGCTGCTGCTGCTGCTCAGGTCTCGAGAGCCAGAGGTGGAACGCCAGGTGTCTGCCAGCCACGGGGAGTCACTGTGGTCCATCCTGGGGGCAAATTAGTCAAGACATCCGGCTCAGAGGGTGGCAGCAGGAATAGAAATGGTAGTGTTTGCTTTCTCTTTATGGCTGTTTTGGGTTTTTGGGGTTCTTTTGTTCTTTTTTGGATTTTGCAGTCCCCCAAAGACCTCCAACCTGGCTCCCTTGAATTCAGCGTATCTTCCTATCTTGGGATCCAGGGAAGGCTACATTGTCTAGAGTTGGAGGGTTTTAAGGAGAGGCGGCTACAGATACTGAGATGAAAAGAACAAATACGGAGCCGGGCAAACGTGGATTGAAGTTCCCCACCTACCACACTTTAGCTCTTCGACAGAGGAAATAAATCTATCAGTCTCTTTGAGCCACCCTGCTCCCTCAGCTGTGACAAAGAGAACCTCCATGTAAGACTGATGTTGTAAATTGAGCTGAGGAAATTTGAGGTCACTCTGCTGGCAGAGTAGAAGCTTGCTCGAGTGCATATTGGCTTCCCACTTCAAGGGCAGCAATTTGATAAAATGACTTCTCTGCCTAGAGCCTTCGATTGATCCCTATTTACCAAAATAGAGTTCAGAAACCTAGCATGGCTAAGTCTCCCTGGTCTTTTCTTGACAGGGTATGTGTAGGAGCCGGGTGTGGTGGCCCACGCCTTTAATCCCAGCACTTGGGAGGCAGAGTTAGGCAGATCACTGTGAATTCGAGGCCAGCCTGGTCTACAAAGCGAATCCAGGACAGTTAAGGCTACACAGACAAACCCTGTCTCGGAAAAAAAAAAAAAAATCTATGTCCTAGGGTCTGAACGCCCCCTGCTGGAAGGATGCAGCATATGCAAGACGGATGGATGGCTAAAGACGCAGGCATTACATAGAAAGCAAAGGTGCTATCAGGGCGACACTGGAACACAGGAAATAAGACACGAGAGCTGCTCATTTCCTGCCAGCTACTAGGCACTTAACAGCAGGCATAGTGAGAGCAGATGACAAGGAGAACAGGCAGGTGGTCAGGAGGCCAGCTGTGAAGCCTTTGGCAAAACCAGTTACGTTTTATGATTCAAGTTGCTCAGCTGTCGAGGGAGGGGGACCTTGAAAGAGGTTATTAGTCACGTGGCGTCCAGGAGAGCTTCAGGTACTAGAATCCTAAGCTGCCTGGTGGGAGGGTGGACTGCGCCTCCACCCAATTCTCTGCGGAGACTCCACTCACTGTGCCCTTTCTGTCTGAGGATTCCTTATTAGCCCCTCACCTGTGTTTTAGAATGGCGTCCTCACTGGTAT
The DNA here is from genome assembly GCF_964271855.1 of Acomys minous. NCBI lineage: Eukaryota > Metazoa > Chordata > Mammalia > Rodentia > Muridae > Acomys > Acomys minous. The sequence goes on along the minus strand of NC_140494.1, from coordinate 98,310,604 downwards.
ATCTGTACAGACCTGGAAGGAAAGGATGGAACAGCTCAGTGAAGATCCCAGCATCTTCCTAGAGATCTATGCCCCTGTGGCATTCCGGAGATCTACACATATGGGCTCTCACCTGGTCCCAGGTGCACCCCAGCTTTGCGTCGTCTGTAGACACACACAGCAATGCCTAGTAGCAGCAACCAGAGCAGGACGGCACCACTGGCAATGACTTCTGGTCGCCTCAAGGTGGCCCTCAGCTGATCCAGGGTCCAGGGACCATGTTTGCTGGGGTCTTGTGATGATTGTTCCATGGCCTGCTCTGTTTGGGATGTGGAGCTCAGAGGGAGGGCAGGAGAGACAACGAGGAAAGAGCTGGAAATGTGAGGCGGGGGCCGGGGGACAGAAAGACGACATGGGCGTGGGGTGGAGGGCATGGATAGGGCCTTTCCCTCACCTAGAAGGAGGCAGACAGGGCTACTGGGCTCTCCAGCCCCAGCCCCGGTGACTGCAGCCACTTGCACACAGTAGGAGCCTGGCATTCGCGTGGAGATCTCCAGCTGGGTCTGTCCACCCACCACAGTCCAGTTGGCAGCTGGCAATGAGGAGTTGCCCAGACTCCAGACCTAGGGGCACAAGCAAAGGTGAGCAGTTGCCCCAGTGATATCCCAGAACCCTTCATGTGCAGATGGGCATGTGCCCGTCTTCCTGGGGGCTGCCCAACGAAACGACACTGCCAAGGGAGAGAGGCTTCTCTCTGGACAGACGGAAGGACAAATGTAATCTGCTAAAACGCACCCAGGACCAGTGGTTCAGTGTGCCTTCAAGTCACCTAAAGGCTTGCTAAACTACAGGTAGAAGCTTCCATTCCATTCTCTGATTCAGGGGGACTGGGAAAGAGCCCGGGAGTCTGTCTTCCTAAGGAGTATCAGAGTGATTTGCACCAACAGTGGCGTTTTGAGCACTCCTGTCTTATAGACTTAGGTATGACCGGGCCTGGCTTGATTTCTGCTCTGTTTCTTCCATCTATAACCACAATCTGGCTTTCTATGTATAAATTGGAGATATTCGGCCTAAAGCTGTTTGTGAGGTGAAATGGGATGGTAGCTTGGCAGGGTCTGGCAGACCAAGTAGGCACTTGCACACTGCTCAACAAAAGCAAACTCCCTTCACTTTTTCTTAGATACTGGTTTGTAGCAGTCACGGCAAGAATAAGCAGGACCCCAGGGGAGAGAAGTATGCTGGTCCATGTCATTTTATAGGGACTAACCTGGTAACCACGGATAACACCATTATGGTTTTCAACTGGCGGTGGAGCCCAACTCACAAGGACACTACTGTTGCCAAGTTTTACAGTCACTTCTTGAGGTGGGGCACTGGGCACTGGGGAAAAAAAAAAGGACGAGACTGTTAGAAGTGCTGAAGTAGAGTACGCTGTGCAAGGGTGAAGAGTGGGGCTGGGGCCAGGCTTGGTGGCACACGCCTTTAATCCCAGCACTCAGGAGGCAGTGGCAGGCGGATCGCTGCGAGTTCGAGGCCAGCCTGTTCTATAAAGCGAGTCTAGGACAGCCAAGGCTACACAGAGAAACCCTGTCTCGAAAAACCAAACCAAACCAAACCAAACCAAAAAAGAGTGGGGCCGGAGAGTTAAAAAAAAAAAAAAAAAAAAAAGCAAGCTTCCTACAGCTGTTTGCTGACTCACTATACCCAAGGAGCACGATAATCCAGACTGGATTGGAATAGATGAGGAACCACCTCCCTCTAGGCCAATCAGAGCCCTTCCCTGACCTTGTTCCGGCAGCCTCAGGAGCAACACGTTGCTGTCAGGGCCTCGAGCGCGACCGGAGGACGGTCTCACTTTGAATTCGTAGTCTCGGCCCCAGTGGAGGCCCCCAAGCTTTGCACTCTGCAAGCCACCCAGCAGCACCTCTGTCCACGGAGATCCCTGGTCCCTGGGGGCTCTCTGGGCCCTGAACAAGGCTGTGTATGACTCAGCAGGCGCAGCAGGACCGCTCACCTGGGGAGAACTCGGAGTAAGGATAAGGGGGCTGGGGAGCTCACGACAGCCGGCATCTGAGCTCTGCCGTGAGCTCTCACTGTTCTGGGTCCTCTGCCTCCTCACCTTCCAGCTGAGCCACACAGCTGGCCCACGCTTGAGGCCTTTCGCAGGTTCTGGTTTCAGCAGCGTCACATTTTCCAGCTGAATGCGAACAGCCAGAAGCTCCAGATGTTCGCTGTGGTCCCGTGACTCTGTGGGGGAACACACGGACGGGATGGAAGAGTGGAGCGTATCTTCATCGTGGTCAATCTTGTCTCCCTGAGTTTTCAGGTCTGAAGAACTTCTATGTCCATTCTAGCTGCCCATGGGGAGGCTTCACCACTTGGACCCTGAACCCCGTACCTTGCCATCACACTACCTGGAGTCGCCTACCTTACCTTGGACTTCACATGTGGGTTTAAGTACATGTTCCTATGTGGGCATGTGGATGAGCGTGCATATGGAAGCCAGAAGTTGACAACAGAGTCTTTCTTTCTTTTTTTAAAATTCATTTATTTATTACGCATACAGTGTTCTGCCTGCATGTACACCTGCATCAGATCACACTACAGATGGTTGTGAGCCACACACCATGTGGTTGCTGGGAGTTGAACTCTGGACCTTTGGAAGAGCAGTCGGTGAGTGCTCTTAAACCTCTGAGCCATCTCTCCAGCCCCAGAGGCTTTCTTTATTAGTGCTCTCCACCTTGCCTTTCGAGACAAGGTCTCTCAGTGAACATGGAATTCACTGTGTAGACTAGGCTGGCTGGCTGGCTGGCTTCTGGGATCCACCTGTCGCCCCTCCACTCCAGTACTGGGCTTATCAACTCACACTGTCACGCTCTACTTTAATGTGGATGCTGGAGATCTGAACCTCAGTCCTCCTCACGCATCCTGTGTTTGCTGTCAACGGAGATTGGTATTGCCCCAAGGAACCTATTGACCCTAAGCAACTGGAAAGAAGTAAAGGGTCTGCACCCCCTCTCTCTACTAACCTTCTTTCCTATTTACATAGGGTTAAGGGGTTGGTGGAAGGAAGGCAGAGGCATTAATACACCAGATAAAATAGAGCCTAGAATCAAGTGTCAACAGACAAAAATGTGAAGCAAGCACTGCCCACCAAGTTATCTCTTGAGTCCGTCCTTACCCTGGATAGACACCCGGGCGGCTCTGCTTTCCCGTTGCCCTGCATTGTTGGTGGCCATACACATATAGGTCCCCGTGTCATTCTTCTCTGCTCGTGCCACCACCAGGGAATCCCCAGTCACCTGTCAGGTTCAGATATGCTCTGACGTCTTCAACATGAGGAGAAGCTTAGGGGTTGGAGGGCAGCCTGAGCTCTCATTACCTCCCTCCCTTCCTCAGATCTGCCAGGCGACATGCCACTGGAGAGCAGGCCAGTTGCTTAGGGCGCCCAGGAGAGGAGGATGTGTGGGAAAAGTAGTTGCCAGGAACGGGGGGGGGGGGGGGGGGGGGGGGGAGAGGGGAGGACTCCACTCACTGTGTGCCTCCCTGGCTGGAGGACCAGGGATCTCCCGTCTTTCCACCAAGAGACTGAGGGCTTTGGGTAGCCCCAGGGAGGCCCACATTCAAGAACAAAGCGCTCGCCCACCACGGCCACTGTGTCCCGAGGCTGGATCTGGAAGTCCTCCTGGAGGACTGTTAGGAGGTCAGCAGGTCAGCAAGATGCATATCTACCCACCCTGAGACCTTCTTTGGCTTATCCTAGCATCCTTACCCAATTCTGCTGAGCCCATTTCCTTGGCCTTCTATGTCCATTTTAACCTAGTTCTCCATCCCAAGACCTCCAGGCCAGGCCTCCCTTCAGAGATAGCCCCTCATATTTCCCTGGACACAAGCTTCTCAGCCTAGCTTTGCTTCACCCTGGGCCTACGCTCCCAAGCCTCACCAGCCACAGACAGCCTAGCACCCCGGCTCACTGCTGTGCCCAGCTGGTTGCTGGCCTCACATGTGTAGACACCCAGGACTGCTGAGAGGACATTTTGGTCATCTTGTGGCCTTCCCTGGACTGGGGGCCGACGTAGCAGGAGGGTCCCATCAGGCAGGAGGTAATGTAGGTCTGAGGTGGCCATGCTGAGGGGCTGCCCATTCAGCAGCCAGCGGATAGTGGGAGGTGGTTGGCCCGATGCTCTGCAGCTCATCTTGGCTGGGCCAGGACCCTGAAGCAGCTGGTCCTGGGGCTGAACTAGGATCTGGGGCGGAGAATCCAGCGCATTGCCTCCTAGGAGGAAAAGAGAAAAATCCCTGCACTGCACCCTTTCCGTGTCTCGTGTAGGAGTCCGCTTATACAACTGACTGTCCATTTCCAAATACAAAGCTAACTGGGAGGGGAGACGGTCAGTGTCTACAGGCTAGGAGTCTGCATAGATCTTTCTGTCTCTGTCACACACATACCCGTGCCCGTAACCCGTTACCCACCCACCTCCACCGTCATTGTCTCTGGCACTTCCACCGCTAAAGAGGAGAGATACACCAGAGATTCTCTTTTGTTCTGCTGGCCTTGGATCCAGTCTGTGGATCCTGCCACAAATCCAGGCGCGCGTGGGCTAGGAGAGGGAGGGCCCTACTCACCCATGATGAAAAGAAGCAGTAGGGGCAGAGGCCACCTAGTCCCTAGGAGGCCCAGTCCTCCAGAGCCCATGGCTGCTCTCCGCTCCTCTTCTTGTCCCATACAGTTTGTCCTGTAGTTAGTTCTGAGCTCACAGCAGAAAGGGAAGGAGGGGAGGGGTGGGGTGGTGGTAGTTGTTTGTGACTGAGGCTCTGTCCCAGTAGGGAAGCAGCTTTGAGGAAGCGGGTGCTTCCTGCCTGGCCCTCGGTGCCTTAGAGAACTGGGAGGGGACTAGAGGTGAGAAATTCTCTGACCTCTACACTTTAGCTATAACCTCCCGACACCAACTTCAGCCCTAAGGTTTACCTCACGTCTGAGGTAAATTTCTTAGATGAAATTTCTTAGAATTTCTTTTCTTTCTTTCTTTCTTGCGGTTTTGTTTTTTTTTGTTTTATTTTTTATTTTTTATTTTTTTTGAGATAGGGTTTCTGTGTATCCTTGGCTGTCCTGGACTCGCTTTGTAGACCAGACTGGACTTGAACTCATAGTGATCCTCCTGCCTCTGCCTCCCAAGTGCTGGGATTAAAGGTGTGCGCCACCACGCCGGGCTCAGAATTTCTTAAATGAAACCCAGCGTGAGAATTTCTTAAATAAAACCCTCACACTGACCCATAATTGTACCCACACCCTTAAACCTCCCACTCCTCAGCTCTATTCAAAGCTTATGCTTGATTCTTGGTCTCTATCCTTTTCTGTTAGGCAGCCACCTAACAGAGGAGGATGGAGCCCAGGGGTTGAGCCTCAGACACAGGAGTAAGGAGCTGAAGATAGACCCCAAAGGGGCTGCAGGCCAAGAAATCAAATGGGGCGAGGGAGCAAGTGTGTATCCTTGGTTCATTCCCAGGAGCAGAGAGGCCTAGTCTCACGAGACAGGAAAACAGGAATGACTCCGAACCTTGGGAACAAACCTTGACAACCCATGGACTGTGTCCACATTTTCTTCAAAAGATTTGGAAATTAGGTCTGTGGACTCTTGGGGCAGATTCCTTCATCCTCAAAGTTGGTCTCCTTATTTCTAAAATGGGGATATGTTTAGTCAGTCCTGGGGCTGGAGAGATGGCTCAGTGGCTAAGAGCACTGGCTGCTCTTCCAGAGGATCTAGGTTCATTTCCCAGCACCCACGTGGCAGCTCCCAAGTATCTGTAACTCCAGTTCTAGAGGATCTGACATTGTCAGTAGATGTAACAACCATGCACAGAAAAAAATAAATAATTAATTAATTTAAAAAATAGTAGACCCTACCTTGAGATCTAGAGTAAAAATGGGATGAGATTAGCCAAGAAACTACTAAGTACAGACAGTGCTTGACACCCAAGTGTCGATCCTGTTGGCTCATTTTTTTATGTGCGTCCCATCACTGAAACTATCTGACACCATCAGTGGGATGGGGCTCAGTCTTCGGGAAGATGGTTGGGATAAAGCCTTCCCAGAGACTGGCCTGGCCTGGTCACCTGTCTTCTATGCCTACACAGCAAACAAGCTACGGAGCAAATAAGCTGACTACATCGGCCCCTCCCTAAAGCCCAAGAGAGGCTGCTCTCTTCGCAGAGCCCAGCTCCTGTTTACCAGTCTCTTCCTTCCAAATCTGGAATCTCAGCCATTTCCTCGAGCTGTTCACGGAAGGCCAAGGCCAAGCTCCGGGCCTCAGCGGAAGAGCGTCCAGCCTTTGTTCTCAATTGTTCTGGCCAGCTTCTCTGGAGGCCCCCTAACTCAGCTGACCCTTCTCCCTTCCTCCCCCTCCCTGTTGGGTTTCAGGGCCAGCCGCAGCCCTAACAACTGGCCCTCAGGCCTCTCTCCTGAAACAGACTAAGACTGATTAAGACAGAATTGGCCTCTACAAGTTGAGTGAGTGCATGCACTACAGAATGGATGGAGTGTAAAAAGCAGAGGGATTGATGAACTGGGGTCAGAATAGAACAGGGGATTTCAGAAATGGAAGCAGAGAGGGTATGGTGACACGGGACTGTAATCCCAGCAGAGGGACAGAGAATCAGGAATTTGAGTCCAGTCCAGGTTGGACCTTGTCTCAAAAAACAAAACAAAACAAACAAACAAACAAAAATTAAAGCAAAGCAATAAACGTAGGCACTAAGGGCATGTGCCGAGTCGGTGCCTTCTCTGTGGGGGGGTTTCTAGGGGCAAGGATGCGTGAGGTCAGACTGATGAAAGGGACGTTTATGTGGCTGACGTCAGCCAACGATGAGACAGGAAAGGGTGTGGCAGGCAGCGTCAATGAACCTGGGATTTCCGGGGGGGGGGGGATACAAGGTACAAGAGTGGCTGAGCCCCACAAGAATGCTGCTATTGGCAACAGTCTGTTTCCAGTCACTTTTGCTTCTGCTTGGGGGGAACTAACCAAGTTCTCTGCTAGTGCTCCAATGCCAGCTTGATTTTATTCTGTTTCTATGATCCAGGAAGATGATATAGTTTCCTTAAGAGAAAAAACAAGAACAAAAAAACCAATCAGTCTCAAACGAACTCAGATTTATCCTGAGCCCTGTGCTGGAACAGCAGAGTAGAGAGGCAGGGAGGAGGGATGCTGAACCAGGACGGGAACCCTGAGTCCATGGCAGTTGAGGGGTGGCCTCTGCCTGTGGTCACACGCCCTGCCCCATGCTTAAAGTTACTTTTGAAACAGTCCTTTGTCTCTCCAAAATTCTGACGGGGAATCAGATGGAACGTTGATGGTGAGACATTCCTGCACGACATGAAGATTCTGGATAGACGCAGGGGGACTCACGGAAACACATTCATTTCTAGCCAGTGCTCTGATTGTTTCATTTCCACAGGCCGAGGACGAGCCTGCCACATGAGTCACAGGGTGATGCTGGTGTATGAGAGCCAGCTCCTGTTTCTATTTTAGGGAAGTTTGCTTCTTGAGGGGTCTGGTGACATGCAAGCCCAGTGTCCAGTTTAAATTGTAACTCCCCCGAGGCCTAGTTCTAGGGTTTTGTGAGTAATTTATTCTTGGACTTTTGTAAGAGACTAAGGAGGAAGAGGATCAGGTACCCTCCTGAGTGGCCCTTCAGAGCAAATTTCTCTTCATGTCTGGCTCCTTGCTTCTTTGCATCCCTGTTGTGTGCTTTATGCATGTACAGCTGGGGACTCCCGTCCAAGCTGTCAGAGAGAGCCGAAGGACAAACTTGTGATGTTTGAAGCCAGATACAGGTAAGTGTCTATTCTACTGATCAAGTGACCTGAAATAAGTTGTATAACTTCCCTGAGGCCATTTCCTCACCTATGAAATGTCCTGAGAGCCATGTTGTACCCAAGACCTTTAAGTGTGCTTTTAAAACCAGATGTCCATCAATTGACCCTGCTGGGTACTGTTAATCCCGAAATTTGCCAGAGAAAAAAAGAAATCTACTATTTTGGGCCAATTTTAAAGCAAACTTTATTAAATGTTAAATACTGACCAAGAGATGGACTTTGGTCAGGACAGTTCCCTGAGATTTCCCAGCTGAGAATGGCCCTCTGCCATGTGCTACAGGGCCTTATAAGAACATGCCTACAGGCACTTTCCCATGAGGTGCTGTTATTTTCCAAGAACTACAAATCCCAGCATTCCAGGAAGTTGCCGGTCTTTGGGTAGGTGGGGTTTACAGGTTAATTTTGAGCATTTTAGTACAGCACAATCCTCTTCCTGACCAGCGTGATCCCAGTGAGCCACAGGCAACCCTAGATACACTGGAGCCTAAAGGTCTCACCTGTTCCGTGTCTTCTCTTTCATTTAAAAAAATTTTATTTCTATTTTATGTATGTATTTTCCCTGCCTGTATGTCTGTGTTCCATCTGCCTGCAGTGACCTCAGAAGGTATTGTATCCTCTGGGACTGGAGTTACAGATAGTTGTGAGCCAACATGTGGGTACTGGGAATTGAACCCTGGTCCCCTGCAAGAGCAGCCAGTGCTTTTAACTACTGAGCCATCTTTCCATCACTTTTTTCTTTCCTTTTGCTTAGGTTAGGTTGGTTTTAATCTCTATAAGTTTTTGTCTTTGTCCCAAGATGCCAATGGATGGAGAGAGATTGAGTCAAACCAGGGCACAATGATGACTCCTATTCGTTGGCTACAAATAGAGTCCTGATGTCTCAACTTCTCTCTCTCTCTCTCTCTCTCTCTCTCTCTCTCTCTCTCTCTCTCTCTCTCTTTCTCTCTCTCTCTCTCTCTCTCTCTCTCTCTCTCTCTTACTTTTTAAGATTTATGTATTATGTATACAGTATTCTGCCTGGACCCCAGAAGAGGGCACCAGATCTCACTATAGATGGTTGTGAGCCACCATGTGGTCACTGGAAATTGAACTCAGTACCTTTGGAAGAGTAGCCAGTGCTCTTAACCTCTGAGCCACCTCTCCAGCCCTCAACTTATCTCTTAGTGCCTTGTCTTGTTCCAGAGCCTGAAATCACATTTGTATATACTCACAAACACTCTCTTAAAAATTTTTTTACTTCATGTAGTGTGTGTGTGTGTGTGTGTGTGTGTGTGTGTGTGTGTGTGTGTGTGTGTGTGTTTGTCACAGTGTGGAGGCAGGTTGAGATGAGAGGACACCTTGTAGGAGTTGATTTTTTCTACTAAGCAAGTCCTAGGCTTGGTGCAGATGCCAATGCCTTTACCCACTTTCTACGTCATCTTACCAGCTGCAACACTTCTCTTCTTTCAACCCCACATTTCCTCCATTTTTAAAAGTAATTATGGGTAACACACCAAACATTGCCCAACTGGAAGTTTCAAAGGCTGATGTCACGTATAGACACAAACTTTATGGTCATTCTGTTATGCCTCCCAGCCAAAGGCCACCAGGCACACCTGTAGGTAAACCAGTTGTGTTTATTACTGCTCCCAGCTGGAAAGCATTAGTGCTTTGGAGGAATATGGGAGGTCTCAATAGGAGGGTTTTAGGAGGGCCCATTACTGTTGAATTGGTTCATAACAGGAACATTCATGGAGAGGCATCTGGGTGCGATTAAGAAGCTAGTACATTCTGTTGGGCTTAATCTTTCCTACAACATTCTATGTTTTCTTTTCAGAAGACTATCTGATTATTTTTCATAGTGCAGTGCCTAGTCAAATAGTTTCCTTTTCTCTCATGAACAGCACTACTGCCTTAGTCAGGGTTTCTATTGCTGGGATAAAACACCAGGACTAATAGCAACTAGGGAAAGAAAGAGTTTGTTTGGTTTACACTTCCACAGTACTGTTGTTCATAACTTAAGGACATCAAGACAGAACATCCAACCGAGCAGGAACCTGGAGGCAGGAGCTGATGCAGGGGCCATGGAGGGGTGCTGCTTACTGTCTTGCTCCCTATGGCTTCCTCAGTTCTGCTTCCTTATAGAACCCAGGACCACCAGCCCAGGATGACACCACCTATAAAGGGCCGGCCCTCCTTCATTAGTTAGTAATTAAGAAAACGCCTTCCAGATGACTCTAATTTGTGTCAAATTTACATTAAAAACTAACCTGCACAACTACCTCTAATTTTCATTTGTGCGAGTCCTCCCCAAAGCCTGGGATCATTCAGCAAGAAAAGAGTTAACCAGTTATAGGGGCTTTAATTTTTGCCTTTTCCAGTTTCCAAAACAGTAAGAAATAAGTCTGTGTTCTTTATAAACTAGTCGGTCTTAGGTGCTGTTACAGCAACACAAAATGAACTAAGGTAGACTCCCAGTCTAACCTTAAGGGCTTAGTGGTTTCTCTAGAGCAAACCGAATGGGGGTGGTACAACATTCAGAACCCCAGAAGCTGAGAGTGGAGGCAGGGGGTTCATGCCATTCTTGACTACAAAACAAGCTTGAGAAGAGCCTGGACTACATGAGGTTGTCTCAAAACAACAAAAACTCCCCAATGTAATAGTAAAATAAGTTTCTCTAGCACGTATGCCCAGGAGAAGATTCTGGGCCTTGGGGTTTTTGGGGTACCCCACAACAGGATGTATGCATATTCAACCTTAAATGATATTGAATTTTTTTTTTAATCAGGTATTTTTTGGTGTCCTTGAACACTGAATCCTTAGAGCAACTGATGAGCTTTAATTTTTATTTACTTATTTATCTACACAGGGTCTTGTTATATATCCCAGGCTGGATGGAGTTGAACTTGAGAGGCTTGGGCTTGACACAAGTGACCAGATCAGGCCAAATAGGCAGCAAACATGCTCAGGTTTATTGGTGAAGCTCTCGGTCCTCCCTGGTCTCAGGGCATGGGGCCAGGGAAGTCGTGTGCTGGCCCCAAGATAGCCGGTTGTTACAGTCTTGGGCAAGGGGAAAAGTGACATGTCAGGCAAGAGCTGACTTTTTTTACATATACGGTCCTATTTCAAATGCTTGGTGGTCATTTAGGAGGGGGACTGGCACCACCTGAACACAGTTTTGGTGCCATCCAGGTGGTGGTGCTGGGGCGCTTTCCAATGTGGTGGGGCTGTAGTGATGGGGAATATGGCTCCCAGCCTAACCCAACTTACCTTCCTCCAATCTCAGCATCCCAAGTGCTGGGACTATGAGCAGCCACGCCCCCCCCATCACCACGCATATACACACACCTACCAGTTTTATGTTATTTTATTTTTCAAAGAAAAAGAAACCGCTTTCTCAACTCATTGCAGTTGGGCGGTTTTGTGATTTGCTTTGATCAACAGAATACAACAGAAGCAACGCTTAAGAACTTCCAGCATTGGGGCTGGAGAGGTGGGTCAGAGGTTAAGAGCATCGACTGCTCTTCCAGAGGTCCTGAGTTCAATTCCCAGCAACCACATGGTGGCTCACAACCACCTATAATGTGATCTGATGTCCTCTTCTGGCCTGCAGAGGTACATGAAGGCAGAGCACTGTATACATAATAAATAAATAAATCTTTAAAAAAAAAAAAAAGAACTTCCAGGATCAAGCCTTAAGAAGCTATGCAAAAGTTGCACTTGCCTCTTACCCTGCAACTCTGGGGGCTACTAGCTTGGCTTAGGTACGGAGAACAAAGATGAACTATTATGGCCAGGGAGTTCTAAATCTACTTGGGCATTTGTCACTAGACGTGTGAAGTGATTCAGTCATGCAGCTCCAATTCAAGCTGTTGGATGACACAATCCTGTCAATGACCCCAGGAAGCCCAAGCAAATGAATTGCCTCTTTGAGTCCAGCACAAATTGTTACTCTGAGGAACTGCGGGCACATAAAGTTGTTTTTGTTTTAAGTCCTCTAGCTGTGGGGCGGATGGTTATGTTTGCTACATGGAAGAGTTGTCTGATCTAAGTAAAGTGACAATTTTGTTTTTGTTTCCTACCTTTATTATTACTTTTCTTGCTTTATCAGTACAATATTAAATATGGGCATGGTTGTAAGCATCCATATTTACTATTTATTTTATTGTTAATTTTTATTATTTTGTTTGTTTGTTTTTTGAGACAGGGTTTCTCTATGTACCCTCGGCTGTCCTGGACTTGCTTTGTAGACCAGGCTGGCCTGCTTCTGCCTCCCAGAGTGCTGGGATTACAGGCATGTACCACTGTGCTCAGCTTCCTCCTTTATTTTTGAAAGGATTCTTTCTGATGTATAACTGTTCATAATATGTATTGTTGTTTTTGGTAGATATCATCAGGCCTGAAAGTTTCCTTTTATTTCTTTCTTTTCTACTTTACTAAAAACTTCTCATTGAAAATAAGCATTACAGTTTACAAATATTATTTTGCAATGTATTGGGATGGTTTGTCCCCTTTCAACTGTTAATACAACCAATGATGTTTATGAAAAGGGATGCTTTTCCATGGGGATGCTGGTCCCTGGTGTTCTCCTAAGACCTGTCGTTACAAAAGCCTGAGCCTGACCCCTGAGTTACACTTTGGCTTCCTGGTCAGTGAGGTTCCCTTACTCCCCAAATTTCTCTTGTCACAGTGTGGGGCTGATGTCAGTGCCGTATCTTTGAGCTCCAGGTCTGTGAATCAAATAAATCCCTTTCCTTTTTAAGGCTTACCTGCTTCAGCTGTTTCAATCCAGTTATGGAGCGTGGATCAGTAAGAAGGACATTCTAGGAATGACAGGAGAAGCTAGCAACTACGCATCGAGAGTTTCTAGACCTCCTTATAGTTCTTCTTCTTGTTGTTGTTGTGAGACAGGGATTCTGTATGTAGATGTCTTCTTTGTTTTTATAGTATTCTTATTTGCAGTACTGGGGTATTGAACCCAGGGCCTTGCTTTGCTAGACAGGTGCTCTACCCCGAGTTACCTTCCTTCCTCTCCTCACCCATTTTATTTATTTATTTCCCCGAGACAGCCTTGGTTGTCCTGGAACTCACTCTGTAGACCAGGCTGGCCTCGACCTCAGAGATCCTCCTGCCTCTGCCTCCCGAGTGGTTGGGGTTAAAGACGTGGGACCCCACAGCCTGACTTAAGCCCTATTATTTACCTGTATTTTGTTTCTCGGGATTTGAGGACTGCAGATAAGACAAAGACACCAAGTACTGGGCGTGATGGCGCAGGCCTCTAGTCTCAGCACTCAGGAGGCAGAGGCAGGCGGATGACTGGGTTTGAGGCCAGCCTGGTCTGCAAAGCGAGTCCAGGACAGCCAAGATAACACAGAGAAACACTGTCTCAAAAAACTAAAATAAATAAATAAATAAATAAATAAAACACAAAGGCACTATTGAGATCTACTTTATTTGTCTGTCCTCTTTTTCAACCCCTTTTTTGGGGGAGAGTGCTTTTCTGTATTTCTGTCATGCATTTCTGTGAGAAGTTATTTTATTGTTCATGCGAAAGCCCAGGTTTTGTTTTATTTGATGATATGTTTATTTTATTCTCATATATGAAAGTCTGTTTGATTAGGCAAAATACACTTAGCTGGTAGCCATTTTGCTGCTCTCTTGAAAGAAATTATCTTACTTCCTAATGATTTCCACTATTACTGTCTTCTAAAAGTAGAATTGTTTCTCTCTCTAATTTTAAGATCTTCACTTTGTCTTTGGTGTACTCTATTTTCACTCCTGTTTATACACATGGACATATTTTTCTATTTCTTTTTTGTTAATCATTTGGTGTATTTAGTACTTTTAGAAAACATCTAAGGCTGGAGAGATGGCCCAGTGGTTAAGAGCATTGGCTGCTCTTCCTGAAGACCTGAGGTTGATTTGCAGCACCCACATGGCAGCTCACAACCATCTGTAGCTTCAATTCAGAGGATCGCATGCCCTCTTCTGGCCTCTGCAGGCATTGCATGCATGAAGTGTATAGAAACATAGGCAGGCAAAACATTGATACTCATAAAAAAAAAAAGGAAACAATTAAAAAAAAAAAGAAAATATCTACTCACCAACTTTTAAAATAATGAGTTTCCAGACTGGATGTGATAAGCCAAATATTTAATCTTAGCACTCAGGATGCAGAAGCAAGCAGATCTCTTTGAGTTTGTGGTCAGCCTAGTCTACAAAGAATGTTCCAGGAGAGGTGGGGGTGGGGGTGGGGGTGGGGTGGGGGAAGAGATTAATTCTTGGGGCTGAGGAGATGGCTCAGTACTTAAGGTTGTATACTACTCTTGCAGAGGACCCAAACTGGGTTCTTCCAACTCTTGTCAGCCACCTGTACAGCCACCTGGTCAGCCACCTGTACAGCCACCTGGTCAGCCACCTGTACAGCCACCTGGTCAGCCACATGTACAGCCATCTGTAACTCCAGCTCCGGGAGATGTAACACCTGTGGCGCTTCTGGCCTCCAAGGGCACCTGCACTTCTGTGCACATTCTTGCGCATACATATAATAAAAAGTAAAACAAATCTTTAAAAAGAA